>NW_028227263.1:71432806-71727806 GCF_978045245.1 Mus caroli
AATTGCTTCATATCCCAGACAGTCAATCTCCATAATGATAAAGCCAGTTATTGTTGATGGTTGGTACTGTGAGGATAAATAAAACAGGGATGTCTACAAGGAACCTAGCACTCAGTAAGGCTTTCACTTTGTTTAGAAAAGTCAACATAGCTGCAAGGTCAGGGCAGTGTACAGCTTTAACCCCAGCACTCAGGAGGACAAAGAAGGCAGAGCTCTTGTGAGTTCAAGGCTAGCCTGGTTTACAGAGTAAGTTCCAGGACAACCAAAGATGAGACCCAGTTTCAAAACAAAACAAAACTAAGTCACTATAGCTAGGTATGGTGTTGTAAGCATAGAATCCCAGAGGCAGAAAGATCAGGAGTTTGAGGCCATCCTGGGCTACAAGGAATCTTGTCTTTAAAAAAAAATGCTGGTATAGGGGATGATATCGTGTCTGTAATGTAAACACTTGGAGGGGTTGGAAGTGGAAGGATTGCTGTGAGTTCTAGGCTAGCATGGGCTGCAGGGAATCCTGGGTTTAGAGTGAGACCTTGCCTCAATAACAATCACAACAACTATCACCAGAACACAACCAAAAACGTCATTAATGTGTAGGTAAATGTGACCGGCAAGTAAGAATCCTCCACAAAAATGCCAAGAGAGAATTATTAATTTTTCTGAAGCCAACGACATCTAGACCATTGCTCATTCACTTCCCTTTCTGCTTCATTATTTTTTCCTCTTATGTTGGTGGTGAGGCAGAGAAAATAAGTCAGCCAACAATGCACGCCTGACTACCTATTGGATACAAAGAGAATGCTATGCATTATGGGTGAGGTGTCAAATACGTAAAAGAATCTTTGTCCCCAAGAAGCTACTGACCTAATTAGAAGAAATAAAAATGGGCAAAAGGGGCCATTTAAAACATCCGCAGAACAATAGCCTGTTCACCAAAGACAGCCAATAGATGTGAAGGAGTGACCACAGGTGGCTAAAGCAGGGAGAAGAGGCCCCAGCAGAAGCCCAGCCCTGGAATAAAAGCTCTCCTGTGTGGGATGGTGACCTCATTAACTATCTGCACACCAGGAAGGCATTGTGCTCAGGTAATGAGATAACAAGAGCAGAGGCTGTTGGGCAATTGAATGAGGTCAATCTTAAATCGGTATGTTACTACCTGTTGCGGGCCTTGGAAATGTAAACAAAAGCTAGCCATCTACCCAAACTGGCTTGTTGGAAAAAAGAAAAAAAGAGTTAAAACTCTAACCTACCTACAAGACATACACTATGCCTATGATCATTGCTTTATGTGAGTTTGAACCCCCAGGCAGTTCTTAGCGATAAAATGTCCAGACCCAGGATTTTCCAGTGCTGCATCTCAGCACACACCAAGAGCTGGTGCCACTGCACAGGGTAGCTTGGATCAGCTGCCTCCTCAACCACGATGGGGCAGGGCTTGAGCTTCTGGTCCACAACTTCATTTCCCTAAATTTCTAAGTATGGGCTTCACAGCTGGATGACGTCACAGCACGGGGGCTTAGAACATGGCTCTGTTCCTCAGTGGTCATGTGCGATGTATCCAGCCAGCTAATAATGGTAATTCTCTCCAGTAATTGCTGGGAGGTAATTAATTTAAAAGGCTTAGCATAGTTGCGTGGTACGTAATCACTGACTAAATGGGACTTATTATTACCTTAAACTAGTTTGAAGGTGAGTGACAAGGAGACGAATTTTCTTCAGAGCACAGAGGGCAGACTGGACTGGGACTTAACAATGCACATGTGATTTTGACATGATGAAATGGAGACAGTTCCTTGAATCTTCTGGTTGCACGTGAATGTGGAATCACCAGTGAAACATGTCTGCCTATATGTGTATGCATGTAAACTTTTTTTTTGAATGTTCAAAATACAATTACTTTTTCCAAGGCATTGCTTAGAAATGGACCATTTCTTTAGCTGTTGAATATGCATACAGATAGTTAATATCTAGAAGTAAATTGTTGGTATACTTAAACTGTGTCCAATATGCAGTTTTCAATGTGATGGACCAAATGCCACTGGTGACAGGGACCACATTCTACACGGCTCTATGACCTTCTGAGCCTGTGACTGGGAGAATGTCCTGGAACCTCCCGCCTCAGTTCTCTCATTGTGAATTATTATTGTTGTGTGACTCAGAGAGTTGTGGGGATAAAATGTTAAAGGACAGTTAAGGAGAGTTTAGAGCAGTGATTCTCAGCCTTCTTAATGCTGTGACCCTTTAATATATCTTCTACTGTTGTGGTGACTCCCAGCCATAAAATTTTGTTGCTACTTCATAACTGCAATTTTGCTACTGTTATGAATTGTCTGAATCTGGAGGATATCAGATATGTGATTCCCCAAAGGAGTCGAGATCCAAAGCTTGAGAACCAGTGCGTCAGATCATTGGCATGAATGTCTCGGCTTCCAGGCTGGAGCGGGGGCTCAGTGGGTAGAGTGTTTGTCTAGCACGCACAAAGCCTTCCGTTCAATCCCTACCCTGCTTGCGGAAGACTAATGAGGAAGAGAACTGGTTGGGCAAACATCTTGAGTTTGAGGTAACTCCCGTAAGTGTACTGACAACCTGGGCCTCCCTTAGATGATGACTCTCATGCAGTCTATAGTAGGAGGTTTGAATTGCCTTGCAGCTGGCTAGGCTGTTTACTTAACAAATTTCCCTTTGACCGGGCTCCACCCTCTCTTTGGACTACAGCTGATCAATGGAAACATCTGGCTTCTCCAGGTTCACTGGCCTGGGAGGGTGGAGGATGAGGAGGTGGAGTGTTAGGCTGGGAGTGAAGACACCTGGACTCTGGTCCTGCTCAAGACTTCCCAGGGCTGTGCCTCTTCTCTGTGGGTCTCAGCTTCTCTGGATTCCTCCTGATACTGTATAAATATTGCATGCCAGGGTCCTCTAATTGCATGAATATACAACTAGGGAAATAATACTGTTTTCCTGGACCAAGCAGTGCCACCGTGGAATAGCTTCGTTGCGCTATGAACTTGCTTTGGCTTTCGAAATGGAGAGTGCTGGGATGATTAATCAGGATGAGCAGATGGGTCTCTAAAGCCAGACTCTGCTCTTGAGTGTTTCAGATGTGATGCCACCAGAGCATCCCCTGATGCTCCGACTCTCACGGCCTGACATGGGTCTCTCGCTAGGAGGAACTGTTTTCACTCACTAGCCAGGGTGTTTCGGAGCTGATGTCTAAAGCCATGTTATTCTACAGTCTTCTGCATGTTCCCAGGCTTCCGCAGGAGCAGCCCACGCCTCTCCCCACTTGTTACTGTGGATGAATGTGTCAGAGCACGTCCAGTCATGGGGAAAGCATGAGCCCTCCTACGTGTTCCCCAAATCCCTCCAGGGCTGTTTTCTCTGGAACGAAGCACAGACATTTGCCAAACTTTCATACTAGAAGTTTGGTTCACATTCCAAAGAGCCCTGTTTTTTTTTGTTTTGGGCTGTTTTGTTGTTTCAGTGCTGAGAATCAAACCTAGGGCTTTGTACCTGGAAGGCAAGCACAATATCACTTTGTTCCCAGGGAAAGTACCTGGTTTTGTAATAAGGGAAGCCCAGGCTTCCCTTATTCTCTGAGTGCCGAGAACCAGAATAGGCCTGGGCCCTTTCTAGCATAGGCAACTATCTTTGTTATTGCTTATTTTTTTGGAGGAGCATCTCAGGCAGTCAAGGATAACCTTGAATTCCTGATCCTCTGCCTCTATCTCACACGCTGGGACCCAGGTTAGTCAACTATCTTTGTAATTTAAAAACATTTAGCCATTGATGGGTGCTTCAACGTACTGACCTCACAGCAAACACAGTCTGGTATGTACAAGAAAACCCAGCTCTCACGTGAAGAATGTGAACTTTAGGATAGCTAGGTTTTGTGCAGTCACATAACAAATGGAGTGAATCTGAGACCTAAATGCCAATCTTCAGTATTTGTCCCATTAATACAGCAGAACCAGGAAGTCAATTCAAATCCACGTTCCCACACAAGCAGGAAGATTTTTTTTTTCTGGTCTCTTACCTCATGATTCATTAACTCCATAGGTTTGCCAATATCATTTTTATGGAGGCTTAGTCACTTTTCAGACACTCTGTGGCTCAAGCAGAACAAAAGCAGGCAGCTAGGTACCAGGGTTGCTACTAGGAAGTTTCTATTTTGTAGTAGCCGTTCCAGTGATCGAACAATGCTTCATGGTTTTGTTTTAATAAGAGCATAAAACAGAGAGCAGGATCCTTAAAAGAAACGTAATTGTAAAAGGAACTTTTCCATTAAGGCAAATGAAATCTATATACTCCTTTGCCAACTATTACTAAGCATCTCTTATGTGTCAAATTCTGTTCTAGAAACTCATGCTTTTCATGTTAGAAAGGATTTATGAACAGGTCTGTGGAGGAAGTAAACATACCCATGTGTTATTGTAACACACTGCACTAAGGCACTGGTTCTCAACCTCCCTGATGCTGCGGCCCTTTAGTATAGTTCCTCATGTGCTGACCCCAATGAGAAAGTTATTTTGCTACTTCATAACTGTAAAGTTGATACTATTGTGAATTGTAACATAAATATCTGATATGTAGGGGATCTGATATTTGACCCCCAAAAGGGGTTTCAACCCACAGGTTGTGAAGTCTGTGCTGAGGGCTACAGGAGAGACTCTGTGTGAAGTGTTTTAGGGCAAAGAATCAAAGAAGGGTTAAGGGGTAGGTAACATTTGACTTACATTGTAAAGCATTGATACAACTTGACAAATAAGGAAAGGGGCCCATGTAAGCATTTCAGAAAATCAGCATCATCACCCATAACATCATATAGTGACTTTGTCTTTTGAGACAGGGTCTCTCTAAGTAGCTCTGGTTTACCTGGAACTATGTAGAGCAGGCTGGTGACAAACTCACAGAGATCCATCCACCTGCTCTGTTTCTTGGGTGCTGGGATTAAAGGGATATGCTATTACACCCAGCCTACATAATGACTTCTTACTGGCCAGCTGTTGCATTGAGCACTCTCAGTGGATTTGTTTGATCCTCAGAATAAAGCATAAGATGATATTATACTGGTTCTTTTTTTTCCAGATGAGGAAAATGACCAGAAAGATGGAATGGTACAGCTGAGATTTAAATCTGGTCCATCTGACCTTAGAACCTTGTGGTTGCCAATGGTGACACATGCCATGGAAGAAGCAACTGGTGGAAAGACTACAAGGTGTGTGGATGTTTGGATGAAGAAATAGGACCATTTCAAGGTGACTGAAAAATGATACACAGATGTCTCCCTTTGTTTTTCCTTGAACTACTTTTCTGTACCTTTCTCCATATTGTCTCTTGGTTATATTCATTTAGTATTAAGCACTTATCTTGAGGGTCTGGTAGTATAGACTAGCTGGTAGACTGAATGCCTAGCATCCTAGCATGCACAAAGCGCTAGATTTAATCCCCAGAACCACGTCAACCAGGCATAGTAATCCCAGAACTCTGGAGGTGGAGAGGTAGGGGGGATGCCTTTGGATAGAAGTTTTACAAGGTGGGGGAGATTAATATAATACTGGACCTTGGTAGACAAGCTACCTTTGATATAAAACATACAAACAACAACAATGTCTTAGTCAGGGTTTCTATTCCTGCACAAACATCATGACCAAGAAGCAAGTTGGGGAGGAAAGGGTTTATTCAGCTTACACTTCCACATTGCTGTTCATCATCAAAAGAAGTCAGAACTGGAAATCAAGCAGGTTAGGAAGTGGGAGCTGATGCAGAGGTCATGGCGGGATATTACTTACTGGCTTGCTTCCACTGGCTTGCTCAAGTTGCTTTCTTATAGAACCCAAGACTACCAGCCCAGGGATGGCATCACCCACAAGGGGCCCTCCACTCTTGATCACTAATTGAGAAAATGACTTACAGCTGGATCTCATGGAGGCATTTCCTCAAGGGAGGCTCCTCTCTCTATGATAACTCCAGCTTGTGTCAAGTTGACACACAAAACCAGCCAGTACAAACAACAACAAAAACCATTTCAGACAGTGGTATATCTCTTTAATCATAGCACTGGGGAGGTGGAAGCTGGATCAAAAATTCAAGGACATCTTATGTTACACACTGTGTGAGGGCCCTCACACAAAGGGAGGAAGGGAGGTAGCAAGTGAGGGAGGCAAGGGGAGAGAGAGAGAGAGAGAGAGAGAGAGAGAGAGAGAGAGAGAGAGAGAGAGAGAGAGAGAGAGAGAGAGAGAGAGGAAGAAGAAGAAGAAGAAGAAGAGGAGGAGGAGGAAGAAGAAGAGGAAGAAGAAGAGGAAGAGGAAGAGGAAGAGGAAGAAGAAGAAGAAGAAAAAGAAGAGGAGGAGAAGAGGGAAGCAGGGAAGGAAGAATTCGCTAAAGTGTTTATATTTTCAGCAGCAAGTTTAGTCCAAATCAGTTATTGGAAACCCAAAGGTCCAATATTCAACTAAGTCTTACAGCAACACTATGTTGTAGAGGCAACCTGTTTTTTTCCAATGAGGCAAATGTGAGTCAGGGACTTGAACTAAGTTCCAAAAGGTCCCAGAGCTAATGGATGATGGGGCCAAGATTCCACCCCAAGTTTCTCATACTTTAATTTCTTTATCCCTCCCTCCTCTTTCACCCCCTCACTAGCTGTGTAGATTTGAAGAAGTTGCTCAACCTCTCTGTGTTTAAATGTGTTCACTTATAGAATGTGTTAGCCAGCTGTTACTAGAAATAGCTATGGTAAAATCAACCAAAAATGAGAAGAGATTTATTCTGGCTCATGGCCTCGGGTTTCAGTCCATTTGCTTTTGGTCCAGGAATGGTGCAGTACATCATGGTGAGAGCTTGTGACAGAGGGACCCTGCTCACCACATGATAGGCAGGAAGCAGGGCAGGCTTCCAATACCCCCTCCAAGGGCACACTCCAAGTGACCCAACTTCCTTCCACTGGGCCTGCCTCCTGCAGGTGTCATCACCTCCCAGTAGTGCCATGGATCAGAAGTCAAGCCTTGAACACAAGGACATCTGGGGAACATTCACAATCCAGGCTATGACACAAAAATGAATATAACAAAGGATCAACACTGAAGGATCATGTGGGTGAAATGGGTTCATATACACAAACCCTTTATAACCTGCACAGAGAATTGTGTGTGGTGTTTACCATGCCCAGACTTAACCATAATTCTCTGGAAAAATTGAACTTGTCTAAGAGCCAGAACCATATGGTCTATTTAGAGAAGAATCCTTGCCAATGCCTTTCTCTGGGTCTGCCTCTCTCCTCTCTCTCCTCCCCCCTCTCTCTCATTCATCTCTTCACCTGCCCTTTCATCCATCATTTATGGCCCTCCAAGGTCCTTTCTACACAGTGTACATGTAGAGCTTGCTGAGTTTAGATCAAGGCTGTGGGTGACTCCTTATCCTAGAGTTCTGATTCTAAAAGGGGGAGTTACTTCCCCTCCGAGGCTAAGAGAGGACGCCTGTTTGAGGAAACGTTTTGTACTTACAGTATTTGCTGATTCTGTTTCTGATTTTTTTCCTCTCCAGTCTCTGAAGTCTGCTCTCTCAGCCTCCAGATTCACAATGGATACTTTGTAAAACTGGGAGTCACTAGAGGGAGGTTCTGCCTCTAGTCCTGCCCCACGCACAACTTTGGCTGGCGGGCCCCCTTCGTTCTTCTCTTTCAAGTGATCACTATCTCTTTAGAGAATGCTCGGCTCTCTCTCTGAAAAGTGAGAGGCCAAACTTAGAGGAATGCAGAGTCATCATCCCTCACACCAATAGCTGAATAATCACAGATATCCATCAATTAAGTTCTTGTCCCGTTCAAGCCTTGGAAGAATGTGAAAGTAACCATGGCAGGGTCCTGGGACAAGGTGAAAGCGTTTCAGCCTGTTCCTTTAACAGCAGGAGATTGTTGAGCAGAATTCAGGTGTGAGATGAAAGAAATGGATTTAAAACAAGGAATTTAGAGGGAAAAATGTGCGAGTGTGTGCGTGTGTGTGTTTGCATGTTGTATGCATCGTAGTCTTTTTTGTTGTTATTTGTTTTGTTATTGTTGTTTCTGAGACAAAATCTCACTAGATTTCCCGGTTGGTCTGGAACTCACTCTGTAGACCAAGTTGACTTGGAACTAAGGGATCTACCTGCTTTGCCTCCCAAGTGCTGGGCCTCCACATCTGGCTGTTCCATTTTATTTTAAAGGTCTTACTATGTGGCCAAGGACAGACTTGAAGTCAGAATGTATCGCAGTTGAACTTGACCTTTCAGTAATTCTCCTTGCAGGGGCTCCAGCAGGAGTGGGCATGGCAAATATGACTCCGGCAGGACCAGGCATGGCACACCTGGTTCTGGCTAGCAGCCTTGCTCTTCCCTCCATTTCCCCTGCCTTGCCAAACCCCCATTAGATTACATTCCTAAAGCTAGCTACCAAAATCTCTTCTTTTATTTAGCCACTTCTTCCCTCTGAACCTGACTACCAAGGTCCAGCTATCAAATATTGAAGTTTAACAGTCAAAATCCCCATTTTGGCTGTCCCAATGAACATGCCCAATCAATATAAAGACCTCATCCTAACAGGGGGTGGGGTGGGGAGGGGTTCCCTGTTATCTTTATAAACTGCCATTTACCAATGGGCCATGTTGGTCTCCTCTCTATCCAGCAGCAGTCCTTTATCCCTCCACGACCAATATTCCTTCCACCCTCCCCCTTGTTGTTCCCTTCCTTCATTCTCTATCTCCCGTCTTTGTCTCTTATTCCCTGACCTCTGGCCCTCTGGAGCAAATAAATCTCTTTGTGTCGAGAACTTGGTCTTGAGGTATCTTGTGCCAAATTCAAGGTCTTTTCACTCCTGCCTCAGCCTCCTAAGTGGTGAGATTGTAGGAGTGTACCAACACCATGTCTGTTTTGGCTTTTTGAGAAAAAATCCTTACCATATAAGGACTTGAGATCCTCCTGCCTCAGCTCCCAGAGTTGAGGATTATCAATGTTTGCAACCATACCCTGGAGCCAGCTACTTTTTTTTCCCTTGTTGCCTTAATCCAATGGCCTGTGATTTTATTGAACATTTAATGTTGAAAATACACAATTGCTTTGTTTGTATGTCAGTTGCACTGAACACAAATTCTGTTGCTGATCTAGTTGCTTAGTACATCTGAAGCTTAAGGTCCTTTGGGGTTGATGGTCATGAGGTATTTTGAAGGCATTTTTTTTTCTTATGTTGCTTTGAGAGATGAGATGGTGAAATAAACATAACCTACATGTGTTGTCTTAGGGTTTCTATTGCTGGTTCAGTCCATTATCATCAAGACAGGAATCATGGCAGCATTCGGGCAGTAACAGCTGGAGAAGCCGAGAGTTCTACAACTTGTTCTGAAGTCAAACAGTAAAAGACTGATACCCACATGGCTAGGAGGATGGTCTCAAGCCCACTCCCACAGTGTCACATTTCCTCCAACAAGGCTATACTTCCTCCTAGTGCCAATCCCTGGGCCAAGCATATTTAAACCACCACATGGGCTGTGGGTATGGATCGGTGGGGAACCCTTGTCTAGCATGGGCTGCCCCTGGGATTTCTTCCCAGTACAGCAAGTACAAACAGACTAGATGAGTACTGTACAAAGGAGAGAGTACTGGAGTTTCTAATCTTGGTTATTGAATCATAGTAAAGAACAGCACAAAGCAAAGGAAGATCCCAAGAAGTCACTGAAAAGAGAAGGAAATGCCCACAGGAAGTGCAAGAGAAAGCAGAGACAGAAGGGTAGAAAACAGATACTCAGAGCTCCAGGCCTGGGTATGAAAAGGACTCAGTCCCAGTTGGAGATAAGATTTTCTTAGAAAGGTTAGAGCCTGTCTTTGCTGGGACATGAAAGGTTGATGGGAAAGAGAGTATGATGGGGTGACACACTGCCCTGGGCTATGTGATGGACACCAGATGACATAACATCATGTAGGAGCTCAAAACTCTTCCTTCTGCTCTGCCTGGGCAAATACAGCCTTCAGAGTCTGGAGATAATTCTACCACAGATCCTGAAAAATGCATACCAAAAACCACCTAGGGAAGAACATTTCCAACAAGTAACTAGGTGGTCAGCTAGGGTTGTTGTGATGCTGATCTGGGCATCTCTACAGATGCCAAGTGGAAGAAACAGGTCCCCATGGAGGAGAGGGGATTGGCCATCTGTGGAGCACCACACCACGTTGTATTAAGGATGAAAGGACCTGCATCTCACATGGCCTGCATCTCCTGGACGGAGTGTACAGTGGCAAGACATTATTCCTCCGTGCCCAAGGTCATACTGTGGAGGAGGGTGAAGCTGAGCATTCCCCCCACTTACATCACACTGAGCATCGTCTGTTTATTGAAATCTCACCTAGGGCCAAGTTCTTTATATATATTCTTTGAGCTATCACAGGGCTGAGCCAAGTGCTTAAAGTGTCGGCATGTCAGCATTTCAGAAACCTGCCACTTCCACATGACCCCAACACCTAGAGCTAAAATTGGACAGGAGCTGGGAGCTCAGGCGTCTCTTTCCTTTCCTGGTGATTTCATGGTGTAGGGGAGGGAACACTGAGTGGGCAGAGTCCAGAATAGGAAATAGGCCCTTAGCTTGCATTCATGTATTCTGTTCCTTATATCCACAGCTGTATTTAAGAAATACAGAGCTCAGGAGTGAGGGTGGAGCTTAGTACTAGAGTCTGTGCTTAACCTATACAACTTGGAGTTAATTTCCAGAACCACTCCCCTCCAGGTGCTCTCTCTCTCTCTCTCTCTCTCTCTCTCTGTATGATGTGTGTATGTGTATATGTATTCTCATAAAAGTAAGAAATGATACAATTTAACTGTCTTCTGTATTTGTAAAAACATTTTATTAAACATTTATTAAACATTTTTATTTAAAAAAACCAACATTTTATTAAGTCTTTAATTTTTAGGTAATTTGAAAATATGATCATCTTACTACATTGTGTGTGTGTGTGTATGTGTGTGTGTGTACATATACACATACATGTGTGGGGGTCAGAGGACAACTTGCAGGAGTTGGTTCTCTCCTTCTACCATTTGGGTCCTGGGGACCAAATTCAGGTTGTTCAGCTTGGTAGTAAACACCTCCATCCATCGAACCATCTTACTGCCCTTAGAATCATTTTTAGCAAAGACATGGCTGCTTAGAGGAAGGAAACACACATTCATTGTGTGCTCATGATATGACAAGTGCTTTAATCCGATCACTTTGTGGAGGCAAATATTTATTTTATGTTTTATTGTATGTTCACTTTACAGATGAGGAATGTGAGGTTTGAAGTCATTATAAGAAGAGCAGGTAGCAGAAGTAAGGCACTTGGATTTCATTGGTTAGCATGAAATTTGAGTAGGTTTTGAGAGCATTATCAGACAGTCAAAGAACTTCTTTTCTTTTGAAACAAGGTCTTGCTGTGTCTCCATTCTTAGGGGGAAGGGGCTACCCTTATGATATCTTATTTAGGGTTTCTATTGCTTTGATAAAATGCCATGATCAAAAGCAATTTGGGGAAGAAACGGTTTATTTCCCTTTATTTTATTTGGGGCAGAAAGGAAGTGGCAGGTTTTTGAAATTCTGACATTTAAGCACGTGGCTCAGTCCTGCTATAGCTCGAACAAAGTATATAAAGAACTTGGCCTAGGTGATATTTGAATAAACTGAGACCATGCTCGGCGTGATGTAAGGGGTGAGGCCCAGGCATGGAGAGGCTGGGGTTTGACTCTGAGCTTAACCCTCCTTAGTGTATATTCTGTCTGTGAGGTGTTGGCTGTGTGAGATTCAGGCCCTCTCATCCTCTGCGCAATTCTCAGGTTACATACTCCATCACTGAGGGAAGTCAAGGAAAGTACTCAAGGCAGGAACCTGGAAGCAGGAGCTGATGCAGAAGTCATGGAGGGGTGCTGCTTACTGGCTTGCTCCTCATGGCTTGTTTGGCCTACTTTCTTATATAACCCAGGACCACCAGCCCAGAGGTTAGCTGGGAACTTCCACATTAACCACTAATTAAGAAAATGCACCACAGACATGCCTATAGGCCCATCTTATGGGGGCATTTTGTTAATTAAGATCCCCTCTTTCTAGATATGTCTAGGTTTGTGACGAGTTGACAAAATCCAACCAGTACATTTGGGATCAAGAGAGCTATGGCCTAGCCTTCCCCAGCCAGTAACTAGAGGGCAAGACACAGGAATCATTGGAAAGTAGTGCAAGGCTGGTGGATTTTAAGAGGCAGCTTAAGCCTCTGTTGTGATTAGTAGAACACGGTCATAGGTCACAGATAAGACCAAAGGGCTGAGTCGGTTGAGGAAGGCTTTGTCGGGAACTCTGCTGAAACATCGCTCCAATTGTTGAAGAGGGTCAGGGTGAACTTATTAAGCTAAGATCAGAGTCTAATTAAGGTAAGATCAGAGGAATGGCTAATATGCAAGGACTATGAGATCTAATTCAATTCTGTTTCAACTTTCCCCCTTAAGTCTTGCTCTCTGGGAGCTAGTAGCTTGCTATATTCATCACCCCTTACCCCAGGTAGTTAATTGGACTTACTTTATGGTCCTAGTGCCCCCAACTGGGCCTTTGCTCTTGACCTCCTCTGCCTAAGGGTTCTGTGAGGCTTCAGTGCCATGTCCTCAAGGAATCCAAGCCTGGCTCTCCTCTCTCCCCACCACATGCTTCTCTCAAGGAGACCCAGGCATAGCTCTCTAGCTGTATTATGCCTCAGACAACTTTGGGTTTGTGCCCCTCGCTGTATTCGATACACTTGGTGTGGCCCTGCATCTCCTTTAGGTAAGAGTGCCTACCTAGCCTTATGCCATTCACCCAGGAAATCAATGGTATGGAGTTAAAGAAACATCTCTAAAACAGAAGAACTCTTGGCAAAGGCTGCAGCTGATTGTCTGAATCCCATGACTTAAACCAACTTGCCCTCTCTTGGTTTTGTTTTTGTCTTTTGAAGACTCTCTTAATCCTGATTCCTACTTTGGGGCACTAAAACAAACAAGCAAACAAAAAAGATACCTTGAGAGGTGAACCTGAGACTAAGTATAAAAAGAATTAACAACATGTCTACAGCTGTTGAGAATGAGAACCTGGGTGACAGCTTTGACCTCTCTCAGCAGGTAGGACTTTCTTGGGTCTGCCTGGTGTTGCCTCTGTTCACGTACCAGTCCTTAGGTTACAGCCAAAGATGGTGGAAGATGCTGGATTCTGAAGTAGCAGGTAGTTTCTCTGGGTCTCCCTTCAAGGTCTAAACTGAAATCCAGGTTTGTGGTAGGCTGGGATAGGTGTCTTAGTTTGGGCTATTATTGTTATGACCATGACCAAAGGTAGGTTGGAGAAGAAAGGGTTTATTTGGCTTAGGCTTCCACATTCATAGTCCATCACTGAAGGGAGCAGGGCAGGAACTCAAATAAAGCAGGAACTTGGAGGCAGGAACTTGTGCAAAGGCTGTGGAGGGGTGCTGCTTACTGGCTTGCTTCTCATGGCTTGCTCAGCCTGCTTTCTTATAGAACCCAGGATCACTAGCCCAGGGTGGTATCACCTGTGATGAAGCTGGGTCATTCCCTAGCAAATCTCCTAGTAAGAAAGTGCTCTATAGACTTGCCTGCAGCCCAATCTTACAGGAACATTTTTCTCAATTGAGGCTCCCTCCTCTCTGTTGACTCTGTCTTGTATCAAGTTGACATAAAACTAGCTGGCCCAGGATGCAAGATTTGGACTTCTCTAAGGCATGGGAGAAAACAGTGGGATCAGAAAGGTAGCAGAAATCCCATTCTATGCAGACCACCTTTAGATTTCGTCTTGAGCTCAGCCCAGTTGGAGTCACACAGTATTTAAGGAATGGAGTGAAGCAGTCATAGACAGAGAGAAATGAGAAGGAGCTCTTTTTCCTCGGTGTCTGTGGCTGTTTGAGATACAAACAGACTTTATAGCTAGGGAAGGAAAGTGGACCGTAGGAGATGGGAGCTTTTATTGGTTAAACCTCCTCTCTATTTGGTCTTCCCTTGGCTTGAGAGCACAAGGAACATGAACTAGAGTTAGTTAGATGCAGGCCTCTGGCTATGGCTCATGAAAAAGGATGTGAGTATGAAGTTCCTGCCGCATTGTTTAGAGATGCCAAAAGTGGGAAACAGCCTGATTTCCACCAATAGAAGACGGCCTAATTAAATTGCTTTATTTTATACAATGGGATACTGTGCAGCTGTGAGATGCAAAGAATGAGGAAGCCATTTATGTGCTGGTGAAAAAAAAAACACTTTGAAATATTTTATCATGGGAATAGAGTAAAATCTGGAACATGTATGGTATGGAGGGACAAAAAGAATATGTATTGTGTTACTCCATGCATGAAGGGATGCTAAGAGGAGCCTGAGGAAGTAGTTCAGTTGGTAGAGTGCCTGTCTGAAGCCCTGGGCTCAGTAAGTGTATAAATGGGGCACGGCAGTGCAGGCTTAAAATCCTAGCACTTAGGTAGGTGGAGGCAGGAAGGTCAGATGTTAAAGGCCGGCTCAGCCACATAGCAGGTACGAGGCCAGTTTGGGGGTTACGTTAGAGCCTGTCTGAGAGAAAATAGCACACTAAAAATAATACAGTGAGGTAGAAACGATGGTGGTTACCACACTATGTGGAGACAGAAAATGGAGAAAGATGGAGGTTTGGGGAATGAGTGGGGCAGAAGTCTTGTTATTGGTTATAATTCTACACTCATTTTTAATTTTTAAAAATTTTCTGTTTTACCTGCATGTATGTCTGTTCTCCATGTGTATATAGTAAGAATCCAGAAGGAGGCATCAGATCCTCTTGGAACTGGAGTTACTAATATCTGTGAGTACAGGAGTTACAAACGCTCTTAATGGTGGAGTCATCTCTCCAGCTTCTCCTCTGTCTATATTTTTTTGAGTTTTGAATAATGTGATTGTGTGACTGCATGATCTGTTTATAATTTACATCAAAGAATCATGCTGACTCTGCTACTGTTATCCGCTTTCCTTGGTCAAGATTTTAAACAGTTGTTAGTCCAAGTTTTGAAATCAGGGAAGATGGGCCCTAAGCTGTGTGTGTGTGGGAGGGTGGGGTGTGGGGTGGGGTGGGGTGTGGGGGGTGGGGGTGGGGCGGCTCACTAACATTGCCAGGCCATTTCCCTTCCTTAGACAAGTGCCTAGGTCCCCGCCCTGGGCAGGACTGTGATTTACTGGCTCACATTTCCCCAGACATATTTCAGGAGTAAGTTCTGCTCATGACACTTGAGTCCTCCCCCCCACAGCTCAGAATGTTCCCTGAGCTTGAAAGTTCAATGGCCTTTGAACTCATTTTGTAGGTGGGGCAGCTTCTAGAAACCTCTGTTTTATTTCCCTGTTGGTTGATTTCTCCCAGAAGAGTGTGGGGATGTTAGGACAGAACAGAGTGTTCAGGGTTGAACAAAGCCCTCCCCCAGACATACTCAGGCCTTCTAGGTCCTGGGTGAGGGAACCAAGGGCAGCCTCTAGTGGCCGTTTCTAGATATGCGTCAGAACTCTGGGAGTCTTAGGAATTGGGAACTTGCTCTTTTTGAGAAGGCCAGAGAGAGCTGTTGAGCCACAAACTGGATGGCAAGATCGGGTGACATTATTCTGTAAAGCCTTTACCAGAGCCATGTATGGTGCTGGCCTGTAAGCCCAGCATTTAGGAAGCAGATGCAGGGGGATTTCGAGTTCCAGGTTTGAGATACAGCTACATAGCAAGACACCTCCTCAGAAATAAACAAAATGTTTCACCTTGAGCCATGGCTAGGTCAGTAAGTACTCAAGTCAAGCTGAGCCTGTGTTCTGGACTGAGTCCAGAATCAAGACCTGACCCGGAATCTTATCTTTCTGTCTGCTTGTCTTCCTTCCTTCCTTCCTTCCTTCCTTCCTTCCTTCCTTCCTTCCTTCCTTCCTCCCTCCCTCCCTCCCTCCCTCCCCTCCTCCTCCTTCTTCTTTCTCTCTCTCCCTCCCTCCCTCTTTCTTTCTTTCTTTCTTTCTTTCTTTCTTTCTTTCTTTCTTTCTTTCTTTCTTTCTTTCTTCCTTCCTTTCTTCCCTTCCCTTCCCTTCCCTTCCCTTCCCTTCCCTTCCCTTCCCTTCCCTTCCCTTCCCTTCCCTTCCCTTCCCTTCCCTTCCCTTCCCTTCCCTTCCCTTCCCTTCCCTTCTTCCCTTCTTCCCTTCCCTTCCCTTCCCTTCCCTTCCCTTCCCTTCCCTTCCCTTCCCTTCCCTTCCCTTCCCTTCCCTTCCCTTCCCTTCCCTTCCCTTCCCTTCCCTTTCCTCCTAGCTGCAATCCTAAAGCCCAAAGCTTCTATTCTACACTGGCTGCTGTGTGGGTGACTACATTCCTTGCAATTTGTAACTCTGCGTAAACCAGGGCACTGATGTTTGTTGGATGAATCAAACCAAACCAATTTGGATGAGCTGAAAGTGAACCTGAAGTTGAAACTGCGTCTACCTTAACTTGTTTCCTAAGTTATTTAAAAAATAATCTCTCTCTCTCTCTCTCTCTCTCTCTCTCTCTCTCTCTCTCTCTCTCTCTCTCTGTGTGTGTGTGTGTGTGTGTGCGTGTGCGTTAGGCAGGCTTGGTAGTACATGCCTCTAATCACAGCACTCAGGAAGCAGAGGTGGGCAGCTCTTTATGAGTTTGAGGCCAGCCTAGTATAGCTAGTTTTAGGGCAGCTCAGACTACATTGTGAGACATATACTTTTTGTTTTCTTATAAAAATTGATATTGGGGATATTGATATTTGATATTTGAATTGCTATATTGGGGATATTGATTAAATCAGTTTTTCTCACTTAATGGGAGATAGCATTTTTGTTTTCTATTTTAAAAAATAAGATAAGGTGATGGTTCCTTTTAGAGGCTGAGGCTGGGGGATTGCTATGAGTTCAAGATCATCCTGGGCTATAGAGACAGACCTCATCTCTTATGTTGCTGTTCAGCTGCTGGGTACAGTGAACCCCTTTGGAACATTTAAAAGTCTGTCTTTTTACATGACATTTACATCCCCCCTTTTCTACACATTCCTTTACATTTCTACAGTGCAGGCTACCATCCACAGAAGAGCCTGCATCCCTTAGAGAAACTGTATATCATGTTACATGGTTAACTTTGCTTCTGTCTTCAGCTGCCCACTTTGAAGTTTTATCTTGACCCATAAACCCTATCAGTGAGCTTTGCAACCATTCCTGTGCCTCTGAATCACTCGAAGATCTTGGTAAAATGAAGAGATTTGAGTCAAGGGGTGGGGCTGAGGCGCTACAATTCTAAGGAGATGCCAGCTTGTGACAGCTCTGCTGTTCTGGATTCTGCACTTCGAGGATGAGGTCATTTAAAACCAAGGACAAAAAGGTTCTGAGAACAAGGACTGCCAGCAGTGAAAACCAGTCTGGCTGCTGTGGGCGGGTCCTGCTGAGGGTGGGGCCGCTGCTTAGGGCAGGAGCAGGAGTTTTGCTGATTGATGTTGGCCAGCTCTTACCAATGCACTTTTCCGTTTCTTGTAAATGTCTTTTGTCTTTCCTGGTTGGAGACAAACTGAGAAAGCCAGCCAAAAGCCTAGCGGAGACAGGATTTGTGGGTAGCAGATGCTTCTTCAGGTGTCCTGAGCTGAAGGAAACAAGGGTACAGTAGCCAGATGTGACCTGGGAAGTCTGTGTGTGGGCACCGGGAAACAGCCAAGCCAGGCTTTGGTTATCTCTAGGTCTTGGCTTTCTTTTTCCAACGTGACAAGAGAGGTGGCGCACATGTGCATCTGTAGGAAGTATAAACCCCTAACTCCTTTACCTGTGTTTATTAACTCAAACAGGACTTCTATATCGCAGCACCATTGACATTGGAGGCTGCATAGTATCTCCTGTAGAAAAGGCAGGATGTCCTACGCTTTACGGAATGCTTAGCATTGTCCATGGACTCTATCTACAAAATGTTGGTAACACCTGTAAGTTGTGACTACCAAAAATACAAAATTGGTGCAGATGTCAGTGTGTGTGTGTGTGTGTGTGTGGTGTGTAATTGCCCCAGTCTATGAACCGGTGGTATTGGATAAGGTAGAGAAGAGCTGCTCAGTTCTATTGTATGTCTACCATTTTCAATTTTACCTACTCGTCTTTCTAAATTCCATCAGATTTTCTGCTTCCTTAGTTGCTTTTTAAAAAATGACTTGTTTTTTAAACATCCATACATGACTTGTATGGATGTTCTGCTTGTGCACGTGTGCCCGTGTGCCCGTGTGTGTGTGTGTGTGTGTGTGTGTGTGTGTCTGTGTACCTCGTGCCAAGGGAGGTTAGAGGAGAAAGCTGGATCCCCTGAAACTGGGTTTGTGATCTACCATGTGGCTGCTGGGAACCAAACCCAGGTCTTCTGGAAGAGCAGAGGGTGTTCTTAACCACTAGGCCATCTTCCCAGGTCTCTTTAGATTGATATTTCTTTCTTTCTTTCCTTCTTTCTTTCTTTCTTTCTTTCTTTCTTTCTTTCTTTCTTTCTTTCTTTCTTTCTTTCTTTCTTTCTCTTTCTTGCTCTTTCTTTCTTTCTTTCTTTCTTTCTTTCTTTCTTTCTTTCTTTCTTTCTGTCTCTCTCTCTCTCTCTTTTTTTCTTTTCGAGACAGGGTTTCTCTGTATAGCCCTGCCTTTCCTGGAACTCACTTTGTAGACCAGGCTGGCCTCGAACTCAGAAATCTCAGAAATCTGCCTGCCTCTGCCTCCCGAGTGCTGGAGCAAATGAAATTCACAAATAAATGAGGCAAAGATATATATATAGGTTTGTAACTTATGCTTCCTCTAATATTAGTGATGGCTACCAGAGACAATGGGTTGAAAATAGTTCTAAGAAGAACTGGCAGGTGGGTGCCAGTATGCTTGTTGTGGGCTGTTTATTTGTTTGCTTGCTTTTTTTTTTTTTTTTTTATTAATCACAGATTGCTATATTCCCTTGCTGTTCATCTTGCTTTCAGTGGGACAGTAGTCATAGAATAGTGAAATAATATTTTGGCTCTACTTGAATCCCAGCTACACCACTTAGCAAATATGACCTTGGAGGAGTGAGACCATTTACCCCCATTCCAACTTAGAACATGCCTGAGCTCTTCATTCCTAGATGTACAAATGTGAAAGTTAAATAAGATAAAAAATGAAATGTATCTGAATTGTATTTGATTTATAGGCAGTGTTTAATCACTGACGAGTATTTACACACCCTTTTTGTTCTGAGCTGTTTTTGTTTGTTTGTTTTGAGACAGGCTCTCCTGTAGTTCAAGCTGGCCTCAAATTCCTCTGTAGGTGTGAATAACACTGAGCTCCTGGTCTCCCTGTTCCCACCTCCCAGATGAGGGAATTTCAGGCGGGATCTGCTGCTCTGGGCTAGATAGTTACTATTTTTACTATTTACTCATCTAATAAGTTAATGGCCTGGCTGTCTGTCAGGGTGGAGACTACAGCCCTAACTGATTACCTGGATAATTGCAGAATTTGAAATGTGTTTAGAAGGAAGTAGTAAAAAGCTGGGAGAATTGAACCAAATGTCTTGGAGTGAAGGTAGACATGGAAACCTCCGAGCTACACCCACTGAGGGAAGAATGTGAATGAAGGAAGAAGATTTGAGAATGTGAAGAGACTCATCGGGAAATTCCATTCATTCTTAGTGAGGTCCCTGGTCCAGCACCGGGAGCACCAGCTGGCAGTTTGTCAGATATGAAATTAGAAAAACCAGCCCCTTGTTCACACTTGATCTCTAGGCAGGGCATCCAGGCCTTCAATGAGTTTAGTTTTGTTAGTTTTGTTTCCTATCTATTATGAGCTTTAAAATCTGTAGCAGAGACAAAGCAGCAAAGAAGAGGCGACGTGGAACAGCTTGAGGTGGGACCAATAAAAGCAGAAATCAGATGACAACTGACAGGATGGTAAAGCCCAAATAGTAAGTCTAGATTTGTGCTCTCTTTAATGTCAGTGTGGGGCAAATAGCCACAAACTCTCTTAATGCCTTGAGAGTTATTACTTCACATTCTAAAAGTAGATATGTGTCATGTTGGCTTACTCCTCGAACCAAATTTAACTTTCATGTTTTCTAGTTAAAACTATAATGGTATGAATTTCAGAAAGATTAAAAAACATAACTTGATGTGTCTAAAAAGCTCTCGTGTATGAGTGTGTGTGTGTTTGCAATAACGTGTGTCTATGTTACAGTTCTTCAGGAGCTAGAGTGGATTTCATCCCTGCTGTGAAGTTAGAACAGTAAGTCAAAGGATTGACTTCCGGTTGTGCTGACTCATTAGGGAAGCACTGTTAATTTATTTTTTAACCTCTCAGTCCTGTGTGTGTGTGTGTGTGTGTGTGTGTGAGAGAGAGAGAGAGAGAGAGAGCATGAGTATGTATGTGTGTGAGTGTATGTATGTATGTATGTATATGTGAGTGTGTGTGTATATGTGTGAGTGTGTGAGAGAGTATATGAGTGTGTGTGTGTGTGAATGTATATGCGTGATTGTATGTGCATGTGTGTGTGTGTGTGTGTTAGGCTGTGAAATTATCCTCAATTGCTCTTTCACCTTATTCAATGGGTCAGTGTCTCTCACTCAAATCTAGAGTTCTCAGATATGGCTAATATCATTAACCAGCTTGCTCTGGGGACTCTGTCTCCACATTTCCAAGTCTGGAAATACAGGAAGGCTGCCACCCCACCTCTCGTTGGGGCTGGTGAGATGGCTCAGTTGGTAAGAGCACCCGACTGCTCTTCTGAAGGTCCGAAGTTTAAATCCCAGCAACCACATGGTGGCTCACAACCATCCATAACGAGATCTGACTCCTTCTTCTGGAGTGTCTGAAGACAGCTACAGTGTACTTACATATAATAATAAATAAATCTTTAAAAAAAAAGATTTATTTATTTATTTTATGTATATGTCTTCAGACACACCAGAAGAGGGCATCAGATCCCATTACAGATGATTGTGAGCCAGCATGTGGTTGCTGGGAATTGAACTCAGGACCTCTGGAAGAGCAGTCAGTGCTCTTAACCACTGAGCCATTTCTCTAGCCCCCAGCTGCCATTCTCATTTGGCATTTATGTGGGTTTTGGGGATGGGGTCTTTGGTCATGATTTTTTTATAGCAAGCACATAACTCCTGTGCTATCTCTAACCCTCCAGTGAGTTCTAGAGCATGCTCAGAGACTAACAGTATCACCTGAGAGTCTCTCACAGATGCAAATTTTCAGATACTCTTCAGACTCCATCCAAATAGCACAGGATTGGAAAGATGGCTCAGCAGTTAATAGCACTGGCTGCTCTTGCAGAAGACCTAAGTCTGGTTCCTAGCGATAGGCAGCTCACAATCACTTGGATCTTCAGTTTCCGAGGATCCAACATCCTTTTCTGACCTCTGCTGGCTCCCCCACACACGCTGCGCATACATACACTCCTGCAATATATGTAAAACAAAGAAATGAATAAATATTAAAAATAGGATGAAATAAAATCAAAAGGGTTGGGTCCCAGTAGTCCTGACTAAGAGTTCACAGCTCTGCTGTGACTTACACTGTGAGTCACAACCTCATGGGGTCATGAAATTGACTGTAGGGGTCATGAGAAATCTGGCTACAGCGAAAGCTTTCTGAATCCACAAAGACCAAAGAGTAATTAAAAAAATGAAACCCATGGGCTGAGCACGGTGGCTCACGCCTGTGACACATAGTGAGCTCCAGGCTAGACAGGGCTACCAGCTAAGCTCCTGCCTCAAATGCAGCCTTGGTTCTTAATATACAACCTGATTTCTTCATACTACACAAGCCAGCACACTACCCAAGAATGATAAAACTTGCCACATAAAGACACCATGGCTCAGATGTGAGAGTATGGTATGTTATGAATTGCAGTGTTTCTACTCCATATTTAAAGTTTTATGATCTGGCAGAAATGCAATCATTTAAGAAAAACAAATGCTTTCTTTTTAAAGACAGGGCCTCATTATCTAGACCAGGCTGACCTTGAACTCAGAGATCCTCTGCCTCCTGAGTGCTAGGATTAAAACAAATACTTTAAATATATTTCTAATATCTCTCTTCAGTATGTGTCAAATTAATATGTTTTTAGAATGTAGTGTGTTAGAACATTTTATTTTAAAATTTGCTGATTGAGCTGCTCCCTCAAGTTTGAAAAAAAATAGTTACATAATGGGAGCTGGGGATATAACTGGGTTGGCAGAGTGTATGTGTAGCATGAGTAGAGTCCTGGGTTTGATCTCTAGCATCATATAAATCAGCAGTGACAGATGTTTGTAATCCCAGCACTCAGTAGGTGGAGGGGGAAGGATCAGAGGTTCAAGGTCATCCTTGCCTACCCAGTGAGATATTTATCAACTCTGAATAGCATTGAAGACTGTCTCAGTTACTTTCGTATTGCTGTAATAAAACACCATGACTTGTAAAAGGAGAGTTTTAGAGAGATGAGTCAATCATGGCCAGGAAATACGGCAGCAAGCAGAAGGCATGGCAGCTGAGCATGGGGGCCGAAGCAGGAAGCTAAGAGCTCACACTCTTACTGGAAAACACAAGACAGGGAAGAAGAGAAAAGAAGAGAGAGAGTAGGAGAGGGGAGGGGAGGGGAGGGGAGGGGAGGGGAGGGGAGGGGAGGGGAGGGGAGGTGAGGGGAGGGGAGGGGAGGGGAGGAGAGGAGAGGAGAAGAGAAGAGAAGAGAAGAGAAGAGAAGAGAAGAGAAGAGAAGAGAAGAGAAGAGAAGAGAAGAGAAGAGAAGAGAACACAAGAACTGAAAGTGGTATCCTTCACCTAAAGCTGCTCTCCAGGAGTCAAGTGTTCAAATACCCAAGCCTGGGGGCTGTTTCTCAGTCATATCACACACAGATGCTTCACGTCCAGCAGTCCTAAATATTCAGTCAAAGTTTAATTCTTTATGCAAAAATAAACACCATACAATCTTATTAATAGGCAGATTTTCATTTGTCTTTAACAAATGGTAAAATTGTCTGTGTAACAAAGAAGCATTTTAACATAAAATTCTTTACAGTTTATTATCAATAAATATATGCCTTGTTTATACACCTGTATAACTGGAATTGCATAAAAATTTCTAGGCAAAAAGAGTAAGTGGATAAAGTTTAAGAAACTCTGATCTGGATACAAACTTTGACCCATCATCCAGCACTTCTTGGCCATTCAGTTGTAACAACACTAGACGACGACGAAAGCTTCCAGGATGTCTGTCTCATGCTCATGATGAGCCTTGCTGACTAAACAGATGGTGCCTGTAGGGTAAACCCTGAAGCCAGTGTATGTAGATGTTTTCTCTTGTGTTTGAACAGATTCTCAAAGAATTACTAAATAGTTAAGAATAATCTTGAACAGAATAGGCTTAGATAAAGCAAACAACAAACAGACAAACAAACAAAACCACAAAAGTTTGCATGGTTGTAATCTCATCACTCAGGAGGCAGAGGCAGGGAGATCTCCATGAGTTTGAGGCCAACTTGGTTTAAATAGTGAGTTTCAGGTCATTCAGAACTACATGGTGAGACCCTGTCTCAAACCAGACCAAATGAAACAAAAACTCAAAATGTAGAAAAGCAAAAGAAATCAAAATGAAACAGAACAACCAACCATACCAAACCAAACAACAATAACAAAACCCCCAGAGCAGTTTAGAGACAAGACAGAGAAAAATAGTAACAATAATAACAACAAAAATTCTCTCATTAAAACCCTCAGTAGAACCTAAGATAATACTGTACAAGTATTCAGAAGGGAAGAGTGTAAACACAGAAATGGATAATAGGATGCATATATAAGAAAGAATAAGTTCATGAGATCCAAGGTCCATGTAATTTAAATTTCTAGAATGAGAGGACAGAAAATTCGTAGAAAAAGAAACTATTGGGACTGGAGAGATGGCTCAGATGGCATTGACTGCTCTTCTGAAGATCCTGAGTTCAAATCCCAGCAACCACATGGCTCACAACCATCCGTAATGAGATCTGATGCCCTCTTCTGGTGTGTCTGAAGACAACTACAGTGTACTTACATATAATACTAAATAAACCTTAAAAAAATATTGAAGAAACAATTCAAAAATATGTCTCTGACTTGAAGGACATATGTTGCCAGATTGGGAAAAGCCTGTTTAATATACAGTAAAATGGGTGAAGAGAGTCTCGCAGAAAATCTACAGAACCATAAATGTATCTTTAAACTTCCAAGGCAAGTGGGAAGAAAAATGGGAGAGTTAAGAACAAAATGGATTTGGCCTCTTCAAAGCAACTCAGTAGGCAAGAAGGTGATACTTCTGTGTTTTTTGGGGCGGTGAGATGGCTCAGTGGGTACAGGTGCTTGCCTCCAAGTCTCAATTCCTGGGACTCACATGCTCTAAGAACAGAGCTGACTCCCACAAGTCCTCTTCTGACTTCCACATGTGCACTGTGGCACGCACACAACCATGTATGGGCACAGACAAACATACAAAATAAATTAAGTGTAAAAAGAAATACAGTCCTACTATAATCTTGAAGAAAGTTTATTTTCACTTCAGAATTCTATCACTAAGCTATCATGTAAGTTTGAGGGATAAGAAACATTTTCAAGCACGGAGAATATAAAGATTTTGTCTCATGCAACTTCCCTCCCTCCCCCCTCAAGTCATGGCAAAGTATAAACAGTTCCACCAAAAATGAAAAAACAAAACAAACAAACAAAAACAAGAAAGACAAAACACAACACAGAATTGGGAGGTCTGGTTAGAAAAATGAGAAGGAGTCTCTGGAGCATGGGAAAGAAGATTCCAGAAAGAAGCTGTGCTTATAACAGTGTGGTCATTTGAATATACTTGGCCCAGAGAAGTGGCACTATTAGGAGGTGTGGCCTTATTGGAGGAGGTATAGCCTTGTTAGAGGAAGTGCATCACTGTGGGTGTGGGCTATCTTCCAGCGCTTATCTGCTCAATGCAGATGACAGTCTCCTCCTGGCTGCCTTCCAATCAAGATGTAGAACTGTTGGCTCCATCTCCAGCACCATGTCTGCCTGCATACTGCCATGCTTTCCGCCATACTGATAATAATAGACTACACCTCTGAAACTGTTAGCCAGCCTCAATGAAATGTTTTTCCCTTATAAGAGTTGCCTTGGTCAAACCCTAACTAAAACACAGGACCACCAAACTATAACCTGGAGAATGCACTTTGGGGACAAGCTGACAGAGACTTCATCCCTGCCATTTACTTCCCTTTTAACTTGAAGACAGTGTGCCTGAGTTTTATATTCTTTTACTTTTTTTTGATTAAAAAAAAAACCATGTTATTATTTTATGTGTATGGGTATTTTGTATGTGTGTATGTCTGTGTCCCACGTACATGCCTGGTGCTGGAGGAGGTCAGAAGAGGGTAGTTACAGTTGTGAGCCACCATGTGGATGCTGGGAATTGAATTTAGATCCCCTAGAAGACTGACAAGAGCTCTGAACTGTTGATCCAGCCCCCACATTATTTTCTTAATTCAGCTTAATTGACAGACAGTAATAAGGTTGCTTCCTGCACTTCTGCTTAGATCTGTTGAGGACATTCAGGTTACCCAAAAGGAATTTTGTATTTTTACTTACTCATGAGGGCTAGAGGATTAGGTCACAGTGGGATTATTTTTGAGACAGGATCTCACAGATTAGCTTTGGCTGGCCTGGGCCTCACTATATAGACCAAGATAACCATAATAAACTCACAGAGATCTGTCTGCCCCTGTCTCCTGAGTGCTGGGATTGCAGTCTGCACCATGATGCTCAGCTTCCTCGTACATTTTTATTCTTTATTATAATAATTATTACAAGATGTGCTGTGATGTACATGTGGAGGTCAAGAGACAGCCTTATAGCTTGGTTCTCTCCTCCCATCTTTTTGTGGGTCCAAGGGATTGAATGAAGGGCATCAGGTTTTCTTTTTTCTTTTTCTTTTCTTTTCTTTTTTTTTTTTTTAAGATTTATGTATTTTATGCACGTGAGTACACTATTGTTCCCTTCAGACACACCAGAAGAGGACACCAGATCCATTGTGAGCCACCATGTGGCTGCTGGGAGTTGAACTCAGGACCTCTGGAAGAGCAGTAAGAGCTCTTAACCACTGAGCCATCTCACCAGCCCCTGATCTATCTTGCCAGCTCCCATTAGTTTTTCTTGTAAGCCATCTTTGGTTTCGAAGCAGGGAGACATCCTTTTCCTGGACCGTCCTGTGGTCTGTGTTACTGAGAACTTGCCAACATGTCTTGGCCCTATTACTTCTGTGGGAGGGCTCTCACATGCACTGAGGGAGTCTGGCGTCAGATTGTAACTTAGAGGCCATCCTCTCCGTTCAGCTTAGCTTTTCTTAGGGCCTTTCACGTAGAAGTGGTTGAGATGTGAAGTGCTGCAGTAACTATAATTATGTGTGTGTGTGTGTGTGTGTGTGTGTATGCATGCAGTGTATGTGTGATCCTGTAGGCCTACACAAGTGTTTTCCTCAGTTGCTCTCCACCTTATTTTTTGAGACAGCGTCTTTCACAGAATCCAGAGCTCACGAGTGTGGTTTGGCTGGCTGACCAGTGAAGTCCAGGGATCTGCTTGTCTCTGTCTCTGCAGCAGAGATTGCAGGCTTGTACTGCCATGCCTGACTTTTTAATGTGGGCCGTGGGAATGGATCTCATGCTTGCAAGGCTTGCATGCCAAGCGCTTTAGTGACTGAGCCATTGCACTAAGCAACAATTGCTACTTTTTCTTTTTAATGTCAGAGAATATTCAACATTAAAGACAGCAGCACGGTGACTAAGTCTCTGGAGAGTGAGGAGAACAGGTGAACTTGCAAATGGCTTGTCATGAACTTCTCAATCTGGGTGGACTGGCACAGTGTTTAATATAATCATCATTTAAACACACACACACACACACACACACACACACACACACACACACACACACACACACGTTTCCTATACTGCTCTGTATGTAGAAACAAGCCCTGAAATTAGGCAAATTAGGTGGGTATTCTGGAGTGGAAGCCTGAGTCATGCCGAGTTCTAAGTGGAAGACCTAAGGTAGGATTATTTTGATGCCCATAGAGAGGAGGAACCTCCCAAACACTTAGGCTTTAGCCTCTCCTAGGAAGCATTTTCCTGACTTGCAGCAGCCTGTGTTTCAGGGGTTGAGTCATGGGAACCATCAGGAAAGACGTGGCTGATTTTTTTTTAACCAACTGATGGACTGTTCACTGTTCTCCACCTTAATTCAGACATTACCGGGGTGGGGGAAGCCCCTAGCTATAGCCAGCTACTGATTCATAACTGTACTTTGCTCAGGGCTATTTCTCTAAGAAGAAATATGTGGCACTTTTGGCTAGTGGTATGGTGGTGGTGGTGGTATGGTGGTGGTGGTGGTGGTGGTATGTGTTGTTTGTTAATTCTCTAGACCAGTGGTTCTAATGCTGTGACCCTTGATAAAGTTCCTCATATTGCAGTGATCCCCAACTATAAAATTGTTTCCATGGCTACTTCATAATTGTAATTTTGCTGCTGTTACAAATCATAATGTAAATATCTGCGTTTTTCAAAGGTCTTCTGGGGGTCATGACCCCTGGGTTGAGAAACACTGTTGTAGACTCATTTATTTATATGACCTCTAATTGATGGTGCGGGCCTTCTGAGACGCTCCCTACCTTAGCCCCAGCTCTCTACAGGCTGCTTGATTGTTTGAGCTGAAACACTCAGCTCATGGCCATGTGTTTGAAGCACCTAGCTCTTATGGGATTCAAACTACCTACTGTGATCAGCAGTAACTAAGCAGAGTCCGGGAGTTAACCTTCTCTGAACTAATCCAGACCCCTTAGGTAACAAGTGGCAGAAACCAATACATAGATTTAAACAGAAAAGTTTAAATTTTATAGGCACTCTTAGCTGCACAGCACTGAAGGGGACTTGGGTATGGTTGGATACGAATGCCTTGGAATGTCTTAACAGCATCACTGGAAGTAGTTCCTCTCTGACTTTCAAACAGTTTCCCTCAACACTGTTCCACTGCTCCTCTGGAACAGTGTGTGGCTTGTGTTTTGCCTACTATCAACTCTGTACTAAAATAACTCTTAGGCTAAGAACCTGTGATCCACACACCAGCCCCAGCCCCACCTGCACACACACACACACACACACACACACACACACACACACACACACACACACACACACACACACTCAGAGAGAGAGAGAGAGAGAGAGTCAGGTGGTAGTGGTGTATGCCTTTAATCCCAGCAGACAGGAGGCTGAATCAGGTAGGTCTCTGTGAGTTTCAGACCAGCCTGGTCTACAGAATGAGTTCCAAGAAAGCCAGGCCCACACAAAGAAATCCTATCTCAAAAAAACAAAACAAACAAAACTCACAACACAATATAACACAACACAACACAAACAAACAAAAACCCAACAGTTTCTCAATCATGCAGTGAAAGTCTAAGGCTAGGAAGACAGTGCAGCCACACCAATGGAAGATAGTAGGCTGTGCTGGACTAGCTATATACATATTAAAATTGCTCATAATTTACACAAATTTCTCATAAAAAATCGTATTTGTTTGCAATTTCTTGAGAGAAGTTCTTGGGTACCACAGGCTGGCCATGAACTCCCTATGTAGGTGGATGTGACCTTGTACTCTCGATTCTCCTTTTTCCACATCTCAGTTGCTGTCATCACAGACACATGTTGTAAAATTAGCTCTCTGGGATCAACCTGAAATCACTGATCTGTTGTATGGATGGTATATATGGTATATATGTTGTGTTTAGGTATCTTTGCAGGTTTGTAGGCCCTACGAGAGCATGTAGAGGCCAGAAGTCAATATCAGATGCCTTCCTCTATTGTTTTTCACCCTTGAACAAGTATTTATTTTTATGCACGTGTGTGCATGTGTGCGTGTGTGTGTGTGTGTGTGTGTGTGTGTGTGTGTGTATGCTGGAAGCTAGAAGATCATAGATCATGGTTGTGAACTGTCCGACATGGGTCCTGGGAACTAAAGTCAGGGTCTTTGGAAGAGCATGAGGTTTTCTTATTTGCTGATCCATCTCTTCAGCCCTGTCATCTTGTAATTTGAAAAAAGGTCTCTCACAATCCCAGAGTTTAACACGTCAGCTAGATTAGCGGCAGGAGGCCTCTAGGGACTCTCTGTTGCTGCCAGTGCTGGGGCTATAGGCATGAACTGCTTCCCCTGGCTTCTCTGAGTCTTAGATATTCCAAGTCAGATCCTCATGTGTGTGCATTGGGCAGTTTACTTTTCAAATACCATAATGTTTGAAAGGATAGATTATACATCTTAGTTATGACATCAGTCAATATTTTCTGACCTATATGCATTTTATAAATTTCAATACTGATGAAAATGTGCTTTAAGAAGTCCAGGTTTCTTTTTTAAACCAGGAAGTCTTTTTTTAAAAAAAATTTATTATTGTTGTTATTATTGCTACTACTATTTTGAGGCAAGTTCTTGTTCTGTAGTCCAGGCTGGCCTCAAAGTGACTATGTAGCCCAGGCTGGCCTTGGCCTCACTCAGCCTTCTGAATGTAGAGATGGCAGATGTGTTTCCAATATGCCCCATGATAAAGTCCTCATGTCTCTCTGTTTTTTGGTGCTAGGGATCAATCCCAGGGCTTTGTCCATGTTAGGCAAGTGTTTTAGCATGGACAGCTTAGCCAGAGAGATCTACCTCCAATAGATTTACCCATGTTAGATTTTGGGGTATACTTTAATCAGACTTGCGGCCCTCAACTGGACTTATTGAAAACTCAGGTAAAGTTTTCATATAGTATAAAGTTGGCACAGTCACTTTCCTTACTGAAGACATTTCTAGTACAATACTTGAAAAAAGAATGTGTTTTTAGGTCTAGGAGTTTGTTCCAAAGTTTCTCTCTTATTAAAGACACTCCTATGGCAGGCAGTAGTGGCCCACACCTTTAGTCTCAGCACTCAGGAGGCAGAGGCAGGTGGATGTTTGTGAGCTGGAAGCCAACCTGGTCTACAGAGTGAGTTCCAAGCCAGCCAGAGCTACACAGAGCAACCCTGTTTGTAAAAACAAACAAGCGAGACTCTTGTGACTTCCTTCTGGGTATATACGGAGTATTATTCCTTCTCATTGTGGAGGGGCAAGGTCTACTTTGGAGCTGCATCCTTGCTTTTTCGTAATCCTGACTCCACCCTTTACTGGCTGTGTGACTCTGTCAGTCATTCTGAGCTTCTCTGTGCTTCCATTTCCTCATCTGTGCAAGCCTCCTACAGCCCACAGCCTGCCCAAACTGAGGACAGTGCCTGGCACACAGTAAGCCTTTTATGACAATGTGCCACCATTGTTATTTTAAAAGCTCTCGGAGCACATAACCATAGGCCTGTTTTACCTCCGGCTTAGATGAAGCTCAAAGGGCAGAGGGCAGATGCCCAAAGCTAAGCAGCTTATTTAAAGTAGAGTAGAAATAGATGAGAGAAAGCCAAAGCGCTTTTCTCTTTAGATAGTTATCAAACCATGCTTCACTGCAGACTCTGGGCTTGGGTATGGCCCGAGATCAAAGGCCCTCTTATGTGCAGTGACATTTCTGAGCACAGGGCTGAGTTATAAAACTCTTGAATGGAGGGCTTTGGCACTTGGAACACAGCTTGCGATGGAAGGGCAGGGTTTTTATGGAGGCGATTCATGGAACTGCTTATGCTGGTGGAGATGCTTATGCTGGCGGAGAATCCAGACCATGGTGACTCATTTGTCTTTTTATTGCTCTGGACCAAGAGCTGTTGTTTCCTTTTAAGTCCCTCTGTGGAGCTGAGCTCCAGCTAAGTCCAGGATAACTCTTTCAGGAAGACAGCGTGGCCTCAGTGAATGTGAACAGGAATAGTGTGCTGTGGGGGCCCAGGGTCAAGTTTACCAGACAAGCACAGTGAGGACTTTTTTATTTTTAAACCAGGGGACACATTTTTGTTTGGAAACCAGAACATCCTTTCAGCCTTTAGCTCCATACAAGCTTGCCTTTTCTTCTCTTTGCCACTTTCCCTCTCTGAATTGGAGTGTGCTGCAAAGAGAAAGGGAGAACGAGTATGTCTAGGCTGTCACAATGGAAGCAGGGGGAACAGAAGATGTCATTTGGAGTCCAGTTTGCTTGAGGTCCTGGTCAGTCTCCTGGAAGAAACTGTTAGGAGGACTTTTGGACTGCAGAGTGAGGCCCAATAAGATAGGCAGACTTCTGAGAGTTTCTAGTGCACCCCAACTCCTGGTACTGAATCCTTTGTGTAATCTCCTTCCTTTGTCCCTGAGTTAGAACTCCATGATCTACTTCTCTTATATTTTTGGTTGTGAGCCTAGCCTTTAATGGCTGAGCCATCTCTTCAGCCCCATGATCTACTTCTCATGAAAAGTATGGGACAATAGTAATGGGATATTCGTTCAGTGTTTAGGTCATAAAAGGCTGTGATTTCTTTTTTTCTTCCCTTGAGATTTATTTACTTTTTATATGTGTGAGTACACTGTCACTGTCTTCAGACACACTGGAAGAGGGCATCAGATCCCATTACAGATGGTTGTGAGCCACCATGTGGTTGCTGGGAATTGAACTTAGGACCTCTGGAAGAGCAGTCAGTGTTCTTAACCACTCAGCCACAAAAGGTTGTGATTTCTATCTTGTTAAATATCCTCTTGTCACCACAGTCTCACTTTTACTCTTGCCTGTGCATTTTGGTGTGCTTTGATGAAGGTAGCGCCATGATGAAAAAGGCTTGTTGGCAAGGAATCATAATGATTTCTGGTCAACATCTAGGGAACCCCTGCGGCCTTCAACCCATCAGCATTTAGGTCCTGAATCCTGTCAGCAACTGTGGTGATGAGTTTAAAAGGGCATTCACCCTGTCCCAGTTGGACTTTGAGTTGGTGATAGTCTTGGCTGTCACTTTGATTTCTGTCTTGTTGGAAGCTGTGAATCAGAGGCCCCCAACTACGTGGTGCCTGAATTTCTGATCCCCCTCCCCAAATGATGAGATAATATATGTGTGTGGGTTTTATTTGTTTTTATATTTTGTTCTTTGGAGACAGGGTTTCTCTGTGTTGTCCTGGCTGTCTTGGAACTCACTCTGTAGACCAGGCTGGCCTTGAGATCTACCTACCTCTGCCTCCCAAGTGCTGGGATTAAAGGATGCTTGCCAGCACTACCTGGCTTTGTGTGGTTGTTCTAATCTAGGAAATTGGGGTACTTTTTATTGCACCATTAGAGAAATAATGCACGAGGCAAATGCAATTTAAGCTTTTATGTTGAGAGAGAAGATGTCCTCCAAATTTGGGGTGGGTGTGGGGGTGAGTTGGATACTTTTAGTTAGTTTGAATCTTGCTGTGAAGAACGAGATGATTCAGATCCAAGGAAAAAAAATGATTTCTGAGGTACCCAGGATAATACTAATTATAGCCTCTAACATGGTGTCTAAGACACGGAGGAAGGAGCAAGCACTAGAGCCCACTTTTACTTGCGGATCCCCACCAGGAGCTAAGATTGCTGTTAGTGAGAGGAATCCTTGGTGAAAAGAAAGTGTTAAAAGTGGAGGAAGAGGCGGGGCCTCATCTTCATGGAGGAGGGGGTGGAGCCTCAGCTTAGTGGAGGAGGAAGAGGCAGAGCCTCATTTTTGTTTACAATTGTTCTCACTTCACAATGGGACTATGTATGACCAGAAGGAGGGCAACCACAAAGAAAAATCATACTCCTGTAAACAAACAAGAATTTATACAAATAAGGCTCAAAGTGGGAAATTTGACCATATACAAAGAAAAATAAAAACAATCATACATAGCCCGATTATCAGAAGGAATGATATTAACATTTAAAACATTTTTTTCTTGGGGCGCGGCGTATGGGTACTGAGATGACTCAGTAGGTATGGGCACTTTCCACCAAGCCTGAAGATCTGAATTAATCTCCAGGACCCACAGATGTACCGAGATATCTTATACTCACATGTTGTCCTCTGAACTCCTTATACATGGCCCGTGGTTACATGCACAGACAAAATTAATAAATTAAAATGTAATAAAATATTTAGCTGGGCAGTGATAGTGCACACCTTTAATCCCAGTGCTCGGGAGGCAGAGGCAGGCAAATCTCTGAGTTCAAGGCTAGCCTGCTCTACCGAATGCATTCTAGGACAGCCAGAGTTACACAGAGAAACCTTGTTTTGCCTCTCTCACCCCCCCCAAACCAAAAGAAAACAGTAATAAAATATTTTCATCTTCAATATATGTTTAATTTTTGCTTATTTTGCTCTCTTTTTTGAGACATGGTCTCATTGTCTAGGCCAGGCAGGCCTCATGCTCACAGTTTTTCTGCCTCTTTCTCCTGAATTCAGGGCTCACAGATATTCACCATCATGCCTGGCTTCAGTGTGCATATTTTAAAACTGTATATACAATTTTTCTTTAATTAACATTTAAATTGTGAACAAAACCAAGCATATTTTCTAATAAGTTGTCACAAAGTATATAGTGATTTAGACCAAGTCTTGAAAACATGGCTTTTCCCCCCATATAGACTCTACCTGTAGTTTGGCATTCCAGATAGAGTCCTGCAGCTCTAAAACAGATTCATCCCGCCCTTATTTTGGGTTCTCTACCCTGCTCTCACTGGGTTAACTTTGTGTTGACAAAATGACTGTTAGAGTCCCAGAAATCACATCCAGACCCTACAATACTTAATGCCTCTTTCTCTTGAAAGATGTTTTAGAGTTTCACACTACACTTTCATCCATGTCTTCTTGGCTCAAATTAGTCATATGGCCACATTTAATTACACAGAAGGCAGGGAATAAATTATTTTATTCAAGATAATAAGGTTCTTAGCTAAAATCTTTGCCATGCCATGAAACAGCAATTGGATTTTTGTTTATGTGTTTGCTTGAGTGGTTCAAGTTGTCCTGGAAATTACTATATAGGCCAGGCTCACTTGGAAGCTATGATCAAGTATCGTAGAACTTGCTATGTAGGCCAGGCTAGCCTTGAATCCATGATCCTGCCTCTACTTCCTGAGCATTGGGATTACAGGTGGGTAATCACCATGTCTAGATACCAACCACATCCAACATTTTGCTAAACAGAATTGCTTGAAAACATTTCTGTTAATAAATGAAGAATTAAAGAAACACACACACATTATTATTTATACCTTGCTTAGCTTTCTCATATACCCAAGATCAGCCCCTCGGGTGGAACCACCCCCAGTAATCTGGGTCCTCCCACATCAATCACTAATCATGAAAATGTCCCCACAGACTTGCTTACAGGCCTATTTCATGGAGGTGTTTCTTCCCTCTCTCCTTGCCCCTCCCCCCTCTTGGACTTGCCAAACAGGGCTTCTCTGTATAGATGTCCTGGAACTTGCTCTGTAGACTGAGCTGGCCTTGTACTCAAAGATACACTGGCCTTTGCCCCTCCCAAATGCCAGGATTAAAGGCTAACAAAGCGTTTTCGTCTTTGAGGTCCCCTCTTCTTAGATAACTCTATCTTGGATCAAGTTGACCAAAAATACAATACAATACAATACAATACAATACAATACAATACAATACAATACATAAATAAAAAATAAAATAATTAGCCAACACAATAAGTTAATATTTCTCAGGTATTTTATCACAGAAAGTGAAATTGTTCAGCACAATCGGTGAAGGCTGATACGGACTACTTACTGGCTTTATAGAAGTCAGGTCTGACCATGCCTGGTGGTGAAAGTTGTCAATCCCAGCACTTGGGAGGCAAAGGCAGGTGGATCTTTGTGAGTTTCAAACCTATCTGTTCTACATAGTAAGACCCCATCTCAAAAGAAACAAAGGATGACAAAACAAACAAAACAATCAAAAATCAAAACAAACAAACAAACCAAAATAAAAACCGTCCAAAAGCCTGAGATTCCCATACACAAGAAAAGATTCCACCCTTAGCATCTCATTCTGCATGACCCTCTGAGGGTGCTTAGAAGACAGACTGGGAGATGAAGGAGACCAGAGGACCTTTTTTCCTATAGCTGATATTGAGAGGACTGTCACTTCTGCAGGAACTTGCTCCCTGTGGAACAAAAGCTCTCAGCTGTGCAAGGAAGAGGGACAAATTGGGAGGTAACACCACAAGGGGGAACCCATTGCCTGTGGGAAAAGTAAAAGCAAACATCCTTTTTATTCTATAGAAAGGGATTAAAAGCACTTGCAAAGGTTGACTCTTAGGCTTGTGTAACCCTGTTGTGGAGGAAGGGTCAGGCAAGCATCACCTGCACCAGACCTTGTGAAGAGGAAGAACAGGCTCAGGGAAGTTAACTGGCTAAGGCTCAGGCAAGGGGATTTCCAGGACAACAGAGAATCTTGCTAAGGTCCCCAAGCATCTAGTAATTGTAGATTGCCATCCTCAAAGGCAGAAGAGCATGCTAGGAAGTCCCCTGTGTGCACACAGGGCAGGTTGGAAGCCACCAGTGATGTAGAAACACAGAAGTACCTTCTAGCTGCAGTCTCAATCAAGCATGAGGCTACTCCAGAGGAATGTGAAGCCAGTGTGTGTGGTTGGGTGGGGTGTGTCTGTGGGTGGGGTGGGGGGTTGGAGGGTAACTATAGCAGCAACAAACACAATTCCTCTATTCTTTACTAGAGTTACTCAATGCCCCACAGTGGTAAAAGAATTCGAGAAGACATGTACCCATTTTCTGGCAAAAGTGCTGTTTATATCACTCAATACTATTTTACACATTCTACCACTCAGTAAAAATTACAGAATGTGAAAGGTTTGGAGTTTGGGATTAAGGACAATCAAGTGACTTGGGTAAACAAGTGAATGTTTTGGGTAAAATATTTATTAGAAGAATTATTTCCAAGTGTAGTGGCACATGCTTTTAATCCCAGCACTCAGGAGGCAGAGCCAAGGCAGGCAGATTTCTAAGTTTGAGGCCAGCCTGGTCTACAGAGTGAGTTCCAGGATAGCCAGAACTAGACAGAGAAACCCTATTTAAAAAAATTATTATTATTTTTAATGCCATGGACAGGCAGCAACATAGTGGAGGCTCTGAGGAAAGCAAAAAGTCCATGTGCTAGAATGGAGGTGATAGTGTCCTCTTTTTCATATGATTGACTTTTCAAACATTGATTATTTATGTACATGTGTGTGAGCCTGCATGAGTTTATGTGCACCATGTGAGTGCGGGAGCCCACGGAAGCCAGAAGATGGCATTGAATCTCTTGACACTAGAGTCATAGGTGGTTGTAAACTACTGTGGGGTGTTCTTGAAGACCCCAGAGTGCTCTCAACCACTGAGCCATCTCTCTAACCTTAAGCAGGGATCCCTTCTTACAGGTTTCATAACAAAGTGTGGGTTCTGTGCCATAAGGTTGATAGGTAGTCCATAGCATTTCCTTGCAGTCAGGCTGTTTCTGAACCAGCTATGAGGGTGGGAGCTGGGATGGGGGAAGAGGGAAAGAATCCAGAGAAAAAGTTACTTTAGCTCTGGAAACAAAATCACTTTAGTTTGGGGAATACTCTCTGTTCAACCATAATTGAAGTGCTTTAGATGATAGTACTGCCCTGGGTAACAGAATATACACACACACACACACACACACACACACACACACACACACACACACACACATATATATCCAATTGTTAAAGAATGAACAAGGGTGGGTGAGGCTGCCCGGCAGATAAAGGTGCTTGCCACTAAAACTGGTGATCTGAGATGGAGACCCTGGACCTGTGTGGTGGAAGGAGAGAGCCGACTCTTTCAGGTTGTTCTCTCATCCCACACATACATGGCAACACACAAGCTCCTCAACAAAAATGAATAAATGTAATACAAATTTTAAAACAGAACAAGCAAAGTGTGGCTACGCATGATCATTCGAGCAAAACATGGCTAGGCATGATCGTTTGTTCTCATAATCTCAGCACAGGCAGAGTCAGGACATTTGACGCAAGTGTAAGCTTAGTCGGGTCTACACAGTTTTAGGCCATCCAAAGCTGTATAGTTGCCACGAAATAAACCAAACCATAGAGAAATAAACCAAACTGCACAAGACTAAAACAAAGGAGACCACTCCACTGAGACTATTTGGGGATTAAATAGCCATAATCAATATGTTAAAAGCTCCAGTGGAAAATGTAGACAATATGCATGCATCTATGGGAAAACTTCAGTGGACAGATGATACAATCATTTGAGTCTGAAATGCCCCACACCCCAATAGACTCATGTTCTAAATGTTTCTTCTCTAACTGGAGTTGCTATTTGGGGAGGCTAAGGAACTTGTGGGATCAGGGGCTAGGTTGGTGGAAGATGGTCATTAGGGGTAGGGCTTTGAAAGTGATGACACAGTCCCTGTTTCTAGCCTGTTTTCCCTGATTCCCGAGTAGTAACCTTGTGAACAGACTGGGGCTCACACCATTCCACTATGCCTTCTCACGAAACTTTGAAATGTCCAGTCAAAAATAAATCAGTCCTTCTTTAAGCTGTTGCTGCCAGGCATTCTGGTCAGAGCACCAGGGAAATGACTAATATAGACAAGCAGAAGAAAGAATGGGATTGTCTGAGTGGTCTCTTCTAGAAGTGGCTGCGTAAGTGAGGCTGGAACAACGGCAACATCAACACAGATGTTAAGGAGAAAGTAAGAACTACAGGCAGCTAATGGCCACTGGGAGCAGGGGAATGAGCTTCTCTCAGGAATGAGCCCCATTATCGGTTGTCTAATGCTGAGAGGGCAGCCTAGAAATCATAAATACACTACCAACAAAAACAGGCTTAGTAGGTCGTTTTATATACATTCATGCACAGATGCACACACACACACACACACACACACATGTATGTATGCAACAACAATAATAAAAGAAAATAGAGGTTATGAGCTTGAGAGATGGAGAGATATGGAAAGGGTTTAAGGGAAGATAACCAGCAGGGGCTAGAAGGAGGAGGGAAGTAGTATAATGAAAAGCATTTAAAAATAAATAAAAATTATAACATTTAAAAGAGACAAAGTGATAGAGATGAATTCTGTAATGAGCAGCTTGGGAGACATTATATTACTGAGGGAAGAAGAGATTAGCCAGAAGAGAAGGCAGTAGAGGGTATCCAGCACAGATATATATGAAAAGAAAATTTAAAAAGACAAGATAAAAAAAACCTTGCATAAGCACACCTAAGAGAGGAGAGAGTAGTAGCTATTTTAACATAGCTACAAATGAAAGGCCAGGAAGGGAGGAGAGAAAGACCACTCTGACTTCTTCCTCCATTTTCTTTTTCTTAATAGAAGTAACCACTGATCCTGTTGTACGCATCAACCCCATCCCTTTCAACCCTGTTTGTTTTATTTTATTTGTTAAACACAGGATCCCACTGTGTAGACCTGGCTAACCTTGAGCACGGAGGAGATCCACCTGCCTCTGCCTCCTGAGTGCTGGGATTAAAGGCGTCTCCCACTGTGTCTAGCAATGCTTTTTAAGTTAGGGGGTTTATTATTTTAGATATTTAAATGCTATTTTATGTGTATTTTGAGTGTTTTGCCTGCAACTATGTATGTGTACCGCTTGTGTGCCTGGTGCTCAACCAAGAAGTTGTTGGATCCCTTGAAACTGGAGTTAGAGATTTTCATGAACAGGGTACTGGGTACTGAGCTTGCATCCTCTGTAAGAATGTCAAATGTTTTTAATTACTGAGCCATCTTTATGGCCTTCTCGAAATACTTTTCAAAACAGCTTAATTTTTGTTTGTTATGTGTGTGTGTGTGTGTGTGTGTGTGTGTGTTTCTGAGGGGACCAGATATGAGTGTCAGATGCCTTGGGGTTACAGGCATTTGTGAGCCATCTGTGGTAGTGCTGGGAACTGAACTCCTCTGGCCCTCTGAAAGAGCAGTGTATGATCTTACCTGCCGAACCATCTGTCCATTCTCCTACATTGATTTTTAAAAAATATTTGAACATGCAGATACTAAACATGTATATAAGTTCAGGAATGAATGTATCTGAAATGATACATGGCATTGTTTCTATTTTTAAGTGTAAATAAATGATATTGTGTCAATTTATTTTTGTGTTTTCTTTCTTTTAAATTTTAAGTTAAAATTATTTTAAGCCATCAGAAATTGCCTCATTATGTAATTTACTTATTGCCTAAACGATAGAAAATATTTCTTAAAGCCAGTGCTGCAATAATCTCAGCTCCTGGGACTCCCATGTGAATCCATTTTGTAATCCTCTGTGTACATTTCTAAGTTTGGAGAAGCCATTTTCAATAAGACAGCATTGCCACACCACTCATTACAGCTGCTGACCCGACTTATACCTTCACCAGAGTCAAGAACAATTTCCTGGCCTTACCTTTTCAGGAACACGTAGAATAATTAGACTCTTAACTGTTGCCAAATCATGGGTGTAAAACTGAATTCTACCTGTTATTAGTTCCCATTTTACCTGAAGTAGTTGACTGATCTTTGTTGACAGCATTCTTATCTGTGTCTATTTTAATGTTTTATTAACACATATTAATTATAAATAATTACATCATAATGTATCTCATTGTTTTATATATATATGTATACAACACACACACACACACACACACACACACACACACACACACACACCATTTGGGGGCCGGAGAAATGGCTTACAGAAGACCTGAGTTTGATTTCCAGAAATCCACAAGGTGGTTCACCACTATCTGTAACTCAAGTTTCAGGGAATCTGACGATCTCTTCTGACCATCTTGAGAACCAAGTATACACATACATACATGCAGGCATAAGACTCACATGCAAAATAAAATTAATACATCTAATAAAAAATTAAAAATTAAATATTTTGATTATATTTACTCCCATTGCCTTTCTTTGCCTCTCTCATTTGACTCTATTCTTCTTTCCAACACCACCACAACAACCTTTTCTACATTCATGTTTTTTGTTTTTTTTTTTTTTAAATAATTGAATGAGTTTCACTCAAGTTGCCTACAGGAACATCCGTATGTGCTGTGAGACCATATGTCTTCCTGGGAGACATGACCAAAGTAAGGATACCAGTCAAGTCCCACTTGGTGATTCAATGAGTTTTATTGGGGTTAGTTACAGAGGTACCAATGAGGGGTTACTTACAGGACCAGAAATGACTCAAAGATAGTGACATCACCAAAGACCACTCCAGCATGCCTGTCAGCTCACGGGAATCTGGGAACATGGAGAATACTGCACAACCCACAGGCAGCTCAATAGGTTGGAAAGTGTCCTTTCAAAATAGCTCAGTCGTTCTGAGCCTCTTTCAGGCATCTCAGACAATTTCTGCTTCTTCCGGGCTTGACTGATCTGTTTCTTCCAGGTATATTGGGTGGTCTAAGCCTCTTCTAGTCAGCTGAAAAAACTGCGTCAGCAGTTTTTACAGCTTATATATGCTTGGGGAAGTGTCTAGTGCATCTGGTCAGTTTTAGGGGCTTCCTGAAGCTATTTTGAATTGTTTGCTTCCTGAAGAGAAGGAGCTTCCCTGAAGGTAGACTTCTACACCTCTTAGAACATGGTGTTATTTTACCTCTCTGTAAACATCCTGTTTGCCCTTTCACCTCTGCTCTAACATTTTGTGTTTTAAGAAGCTTCCCTCTAAGAGGGAAGGTTGTAATCTTAGAGAAAGAAAGTGTTCCACAACCGTTTCTGGGGTTATTTACAGGAAATTGAGCATCTTATCAGTGTCTACACCAAGGAAGAAAATGTCTTGTGTTATAGCTCTGAGGAGAAAGGCTTCCCCAATGGAGGTCTTGCATCTTTGAAGTGAAAGGAATTCTGGTAGCTGGGAGCCAAGGAATACCACAAAGTCACAGTGCAACAATCCTCTCACAGGAGATTTGTTGGGAGAGACACATCCTGAGAGAGTGGCTGCCTCTGCTCAAGTGAGAAGCAGCAGGGAACTGAGCAGGAGGCAGGCTTTATATAGGACCCTATATAAAGCCTTGGGGGTAGGGTGGAATTTTCCAGGGTGGGGATTGGTGGGATTTCAAGACAAGCCCAGGGATTGGTGGGACTTGGAGCTCAGGAATTGGTGGGTTTGGGTAGGTTTTCAAAAAGTTCAGACCTTTTACCCTATGATATCTCTCCTCTAGCAACATGTATGTTCTGTATTCTATAGATCTATAACCTATACCCTATATGTCTATAACCTATATCCTATATGTCTATGGATCCCAAGGGAGGCCGAGACAGGGTATCATGAGTCAGGTTGACCTCAAACACACTATGTAGCAGAGAATGACCTTGAAATTCAGATTCTTTTTTTTTTTTTCTTTTGTTTTTGTTTTTTGAGACACGGTTTCTCTGTGTAGCTCTGGCTGTCCTGGAACTCACTCTGTAGACCAGGCTGGCCTTGAATTCAGAAATCCACCTGCCTCTGCCTCCCAAGTGCTGGGATTAAAGGCGTGTGCTACCACCGCACAGCAAAATTCTGATTCTTCTGCATCTACTTCGAAGTGCTGTGATTACAGATGTGAGCCACCACTCCCAAGCTAAAATTTTCTTTTTCCCTAGTGGTTCTGGGAATTGGACCCAGGGTCACGTTTGGGTGCCAGGCAAGTGTTTAGCCACGGATTTGGCACTCAATTTTAAATTTTGCTCCTTCCCAAGGTACTTTCACAGGTTTCCACCTTGTCCCTCATGCATGGTAGGTCTGTTTCCAGGCTTCTTACTGTGTTCAAGTCTTTTTTTTTTTCATTTTTTTCTTCTAGTGCTTCTTTTATTCCCCCCCCCCCCCACATCATATTAACTCATAGCAGTGAGTGAGGGAATTCAGTGGTTTCCAACAGTGTTTGAACCACAGAGAGCAAGGCTGAGTGTGAGGCTGGAGAGCTGCATCTCAGTGAGTTTATTGGACACAGATTTCAATACCAGAAGCTCTAACAACTCAGGGTCCTCCTTCCAACAAGTATGACTAGCAGATTACATGGTCTGTGATCATCTGCTGGGATGAAGAGAAGAGAGCATGAGTCTATCTGTTCCCTCTTCTCCCACAGGGAAGTTCTGCGCTGTCAGTGACGTTACCATAGCATAGACCGTGATAAATGAAACTGTGTCAGAGGTGAGACAACATTTTTGTGTGTCTGAACAGAGAGAGCGTTTAAACAAATACAACTGTTCTCTACCCCAATTCCTGTTACAGGGCGAGACAACACGAGGCCGGAAGAAATCTCTGAGATCATCTGGTTCAGATCATTTTCAGATGGGTGGGGTGGCCATATCCAGAAGTTCCTGGAACAGCCTCAGTTTATGCCAGTTGTGCCAGAGTAATAACGGCGGGAACTGCCTTTCAGAATCTCAATGTCTCATTGGAGATAAGCACCATCACTTTATTAATGAGGAAATGACATTTCCAGGGGCTAAGTGATGTCTCCCACTAAGTAAGACTAGTTAATGTTGACCGCAGCGCTCCCCAATCCTGATCCTAGGAAATCCATCCAAGTGTGAAACTATTTGAAATATTTTTCTTATTAAGTATGATGTGAATTTATTACTAACTAAACACCTGGGGAACTGAAATGAAGACTTAATTGGATTTTAGACACAGAGCTCGGTGATCAAATTATTGATGACAGAGCTAAAGTAAACACTGGGGATGAAGTAATTTTTGAAAACTCATGCAAATTTCCTAAGTGCATCACATGGCCAGACTTCAAGTCTTTTCAAGTCTGTTTATTGCTTTCTGGTAGCAGAATGACAATGGTCTTAGTTTCATTTATTTTCTCTGTTTCTCCAGACTATATATTTTCTCAATAACTATATGTTTTACATATTATTAGAAAGAAAATAACTGGACTAATGGTTATTCTAAAACAATGACATCTTCCTGCACCTGTCACCCAGTTGCATGGGAGTCAGAGTCACTGCATGCCTGGCCCCTTTCCATCTGTGATCTCATGGAATACTCACAGAAGCCCCATTTGTTGTCAGTTCGTGGTGTAGATGACTCTGAGGGCCCCCAGGAGGTAGCTTGTTTAAGGGCAGAGAGAGCTTGTGGGCCTGGGAAACCACATGCAGCCTGTCTGCTGTGGGAGTCCATGTGAGAAAGCCACATCCTCTAATCAACAGACAGGGCTGTGACTCTCACAGCAGCTGCATCTCCTCCTCTTCCTTCCTAACTGTGCCCCGACCTGGCCCAGTCCTTCAAGTCGGATGGTGACTTAACCGACCAAATGTCTTCCACACAGATATAGATAGCAGGGGGCCAAGATCCGGGGACTGTGGTTTCATTAAAAATATATTTTATTTGTTCTTTGACAAGTTCATAATTTAGACAATGTGTCTGATAATAGCCCTGCTCCCCACTCCTCTTTCTCCAGAGTCCCCCACATGTGTCCTTCCCCCTTTATGTCCCTCTACTCTTCTTCCTCCTCCTCCTCCCCCTCCTCCTTCTTTTAAATAATCTACTGAGTCCAGTTAGTCTTACCAGTATGCATATGGGCAACCCAGCAAGGGCCAGAGGAAAAATGACTTCTCTTTCTGCAGCAGCCCTTACCTTAGTTGTCAAAATCTCCTCAGCTAGTGTTGGGCCTGAGCCCACCCCATTCTTGGATTCATGTACTTAGTGACTGGCTTGGTTTTGTGCAGGTAACTCTAGCTTCTTTGAAACACACACACACACACACACACACACACACACACAAATAAATATAATAAAAAAGAAAGCAAATACCAATTCAATCTTTCATGTCCCATCAGAGATAGTTTTCCTTTGGGTATCTACTTGAGTATCTACTTTGAGACATGAAAGTTAAACCGAGTTAGTCACCCTAACAAGGAGGGTAGGGTAGGAGGGAACAGTAGCTGGGGTTACGGGCAGAGGACACTGGGGTAGGCATTTCTGTGTCCGGAACCTTGGAGAGACTGATTTCACTGTAGCGGTCACTGACAGACCTTCCAGACCCATCTGTGTTTATACGATTTAGTAAATCTATGACGTCGCTATGCAGGGCTGTTTCAGATTATACACTAGAATGAGGATGTTCTGTGTTCAGAGCACAGATTGAGTGAACCGCCTGGGCAGGTTTCTTCTCCATCATCTCAGTTCTCTTCTGCCATCTGCTGGGGCAGGCATTCTACAGCATGGAGAACCAGGGAAGAGCTTGTCGCAAGCCCCTGATTGTGGTATATACAACAGCAATACGCTGAAAAGGCTGGAGAGGCAGGCTTTACACCATCCTGCCTTCCTTTCCCGGCAGATCTTCTGGGGTTTTCAAAGATGAACATAGTTCCTAGTATTTTTTTAAATGTAACAACCTTATAGTAGCAGCCGTTGCTACACTTGAAACATTTTAAACAGTATTTTATAAATGAAACAGAAGCACAGAGATTGAGGACGTGGAATCATGAGCTGGTGGAGCCACACCAGAAGCTTCCTTGACACTGGGGGACACACTTTTCTCACAAAGCATTGCAGAAAATAAAAGCAAGGAAGAGTCCCAGAGAGGTGAGTCAAGCTGCTGGTCAGTGCATGAAGGAAGGCTGTGGTCCAAGATACTCAGCCCTCAGATGGCAGGGAGTAGGGGTGCGTAGGGTGGACCTAGCAGCACAATTTCCCACACGCCTTTCAAGGTCAATGACAGGACAATGAGAGACATTTAAAAAGGCACTTATTATTTTTATTTTATACGTATGAGTGTTTTGCCTGCATGTGTGTGCACCACCAGCACTGTCTCTGAGGTCAGAAGAGCTATCTTATCCCCGAGCCATCTTCCCAACTCCTCCCCAGTTTTCCTATCTTCCCTCCCTGACCCTCTTGTTAACACCCTTCTTCCCAGCAAGTGCCCTTCCTACTTCCATGTCTTTTTAAGTTTTAACATGGTTGTCCCTTACTGTGTTTAAGTTTGGTTGCTTTAATGAGAAAGGTTGGGGGAGTTATTAGCTTGAGCAAGGACGACTTGCCACTGTCCACACCACTGAGGAATGTGACTTCTACCCCTGCAATCATTACTGCCCATCGCTCCTCAGGGAGAGGTGGGGCCTCACGAGCTCGCCCACCACCCACAGGGAATGTTAGTGGGCTCTGTCTTGTGCAGATAGCCACAGTTGCCAGGACTTCATAGGTACCGCAATTATGTGCAGAAGACAGCATGGATTTCATAGCACCCCACTCCTGTTGTGTCCGGCCAGCCGACCACATGTTTTAGGTTCTAGGCTGGAAAGGCATTTTGGAAACCTGGAAGAGAAGAAGGGCTAGGCGGGCGAGAAAAAAAATGCAGTTAAGACAGTCATTCTGATCAAAGCTCAATTTTACTATTCTGCACGCAGTTATGAAGCAGGGGAAGGGGGCCCGATTCCCGCCAAATAATCTTGGGGTCCAGTAGCAGGGTGACCACGTGATGGCTTCGGAACAGCAAAGCGGTGGGCTCCAGCAGTGGGCGTGGCAGAACGATTGAGCCGGAAGCTCCACCCCTGAACAAGCAGGTTTCAGGCTGGGGGAGGGGAGACTACACGCTCCCACCTTCAGGCTCTAGCTCTTACATTATCTCTGCTCCTTCTTCCTTAATGTTTCATGAGCTTTGGAAGGGTGATATAGATGTTCCATTTAGGGGCGAGTGCTCAAAAGTCACTTGATTAGTTAGGAGCCTCAGCATTAACTACTGCCCGTTGCAAACAGAATGGCGCTCATCTGCAGCCACTGCCGTTTCTGTTAACATACTTAGTAAAGGCAAGGAAGCCAGCACACTAACCTTTTCTCACTTAACTTCAAGTCTTGCAAATACTCACACTTGGTACTGTCAGGAAAAACATTCTGATCAAGCTACAGATCTCCCTTATTAGTTTAATGTCTTTCCAAAAAGACAGCTGCAGCGAGGAGTGTTCCTTCCAGACTCCACACAGAGCATTGTTTAGTGTTACACCCACTTACATGAAGGATACCTTGATGCACTCTACTGGGCTGCCCTGCATCTTCAGCTGAGCCACTCGCACTGCCCCCACACTGGGAGGGGCAGTTGATTAGCGATGGGGCCTCATAGGAAACTCCCTTTATAAGCAAATGTCACATGTCCTGAGCCCCAACTCCTCAGGCAGTTCTTGTCAGGTTCAATATAGCCTTCTGTCTTGTCTTTTTAAAATTCCCATTACTATAGGATTCAACACAAGCTTCAACATTTTAATAATTAAAATTACATTTATGTATTGGGGTGTGTGTGTGTATGCATGCATGCGTGTGCGTATGCATGTGCGTGTGTGTGTGTGTGTGTGTGTGTGTGTGTGTGTATGCATGTGAGACAGCCTTGATTACGGAGGTCAGAGGGCAGCTTGCAGCAATCAGTTCTCTCCTCCCGTGTGAGTTCAGGCCAGGAACTCAGACTTCAGGATGGGAGGCAAGAGCTTATACCCACTGAGCCATCTCTTCAGCTCATTAAAACTTTTTGCTTTATTTGTTTGTTTGCTCATTCATTCATTCATTCATTCATTCATTCTGTGTGTGCACAAGCAAGCCTGACACATGGGGAGGTCAGAAGACACTTTCTAAGAGTCATTTCTCTCCTTCTACCAAATTGATTCTGGGGTTTAAAGTCGGGTGGTCAGATTTGACAGCAGCACCATTCCCCACTGAGTTCAGGGGTATTATATACACGCATGACCACAACTCTCACGATTCTCAGAATGCCTTTATTTTCATCAACTGTAACCTCACTTAAAATTAACCGTTAATTATCCATACCTTCCCGTTGCCCTCGGAAGCCATTCTTTTTCCTCTGTCTCAATGAATCCCTCCTTCTAGGAACCTCATGTGGGAAGAACCATCTACTCTTTTTGTGACTGGCTTGTTTCACTTAACAAAACGTCTTTAAGATATACCAGTGCTATTCACTGTTCTAATCCTCAGTTCTCTGAGCGTTAATTTCTCTTCTCGAATAAATAATCAAAACACTATCAGTCCTACAGAGAACTATCTCTGTGTTCCTGTTTTGAGAGATAAGAATTCAATTTTGGCTTCAGAAGAAGCACCAGAGATGTGGGGCATAGTCCTCTCAGTCGACCAGTAGTATAGAGAGGAGCAGAGCCGCCAGGCCAGCTCCAGCCTAGGCCAGCTGAAGTCTGCAGAGGTGAGTGATCGTGAGTAACTGCTGTATTGAGCCACCGAGTTTCAGGGTATTTTGTTTGTGTGTAGCTAACCATTACACACTCATGTCTACTTCCCTGCACCCCTTTTTTCTCTTTTGTTATATTATCATTTTTGCCTATTGTGGCTGCTTTAACTTATCTTTTCATTAGCTTTGAAGAACTCACTCCTCTCCTCATTTTGAAGAAGATGTTTGCTCTCACTTTCCTTTCCCACTCCTGACATCATTAGCGGCACTGTAGCATTTACGCAGTAAGGCTTAATTTCACTAAGATTTTACTTGTAACAAGACCTGTGGACACTGGCTTCATTCTGAGTTTATAATGTTCTTATGGGGAAAATTGAGAAAGCACTCTTTGAGGGCACATCCAGTTTCTTCCCATGAACTACTTAGTGTATGTCTAAACAATCTCAGATCAATACATCCCTGTTCCCCCAAAACACCAAACTGTAAAAAGTAAGAGAAGGTGCCAATATTTGTAGATTTCTTTATATTGAGTTATATGGTAGTACTAATTCATTTTTTATATATTGAAATTGTTATGTATATAATACTATATATATATATATATATATATATATATATATATATATATATATATTTGAGACAAGATTTCATACAACCCAAGTGGTCTTTGAACTGATATGTAGTAGGGGTGGCCTTGAATTCTTGATCTTCCTACCTCCTAACCCCAAGTGCTAGGATTACAGGAATGCCCCATTGCATCTGACTCTCTGCCAGCTCTACCCTTACAATCATCTGCTCTAGCCACAGATAGACGGGCCACTTCATCTAACAACTGGGTTTTATAAAGTTGTATCTTGATTTGCAAAGACAAATTAAGTCAAGTTTGCCATTGTACTCAGGAAATTAGAAAAGCATTTAATAGTAAGAATAATGGTATTTATTGATATACTTTGGTCTTTTTAGCAGACCTGCTGAGAAATTAGTGGAGAAAATGAACAGGCATTTGAAGCATTTATTACTATTATTATTATTATTACTGAAGCATATTCTCTGTGTAACTCTGGCTATCCTCGAACTCACTACGTAGCCTGGCCTGCTCATAAACTCACAATGATTGCCTGCCTCTGCCTCCCAAGTCCTGGGATAAAGGCATGCACCACCATGCCCAGATTCAAGTAGGAATTTTGTGATATTTAGGCTGCAGTTGCTAGAAACTAGAGTTTCCACTTACTAGGTTCTCAGTCTTGACTGTGGAATTTCTTAGCTCTCTCTACTGTTCCATGTCTACCTGGAACAGAGAATGTCATTGGCCAGTGTTTCTTTGAGCACGTTGCTGAACTTTTGATCTTCAGCTTGGTCCCATAATGAAGGTAAATACACGCCATATAGACTTTGTTGCTAGGAGTAAATGAAATGAGAGATGTAGAGCCCATCATGCCACTATATTGTGGAGGGTACAAAAGGCTGTCTTGATTATTCAGTAGCTTGAGATACACGTTCAATATTTAACTTAACTCATTCCATGATCTGATACCATTGGTAGTGAGAACCATCCCTTCCCTCTTTTGCTGTCCCCCTTTCTGTGACAACTCCATGGCTCTTTCTCCTGAAAGATACTCCATATTCACAGAGGTTACCAACTGCCATCAGGGCAAGCTAAAGCAAGATGCTTTTGAGTTTGGGGTGTCATTTCTGATTCTACCACACGGTGGCGCTGCTGAAACAGATACTGCTGTCACTGGAGGCCATATCGCTCTAATGCTAGAGGATCTCAGTGAACCCAAGAATACCTTTGTGTAATTTAGGATGATGAAGCAGTTGCTACATTCCATTTCAGTCTCCCGGACGGGTCATTCTGCTTAAGTCTGCTTTTGTGTGTGATGGAAACGAAACTGCAAGATCACGCTGTGTGCAGGAGAGATGCTAACCCTTGATCCCTGTACTAACTAGCTAGTTTTATACCAACATGGCACAAGCTAGAGTCATCGGACAGGAGGGACCATCACTGGAGAAAATGCCTTCCTAGAATCAGGCTTTAGGCAAGCCTGGAGGGCTTTTCCTTTTCCTTTTCAAGACTTAATACAAATGTTTTATTTAACAGTTGCAGGTCATTCCGTAGGCTAAGTAGTGGATATCCAGGACCCAGCAGCAAGGTCAACACAACCTGTGAGCTTCTCTTTCTGACTCCAATAGGGTGAGCACATCACCCTCTCGAACAGGGCCTTTGATGTTTCGGATGATAGAGCAGCTGGTGTCACCCATGAATTCCACTCTCATCTGCATGCACTGTCCCTGCAAACCAATCCTGCCCAGTACTTTGGTTACCCTAGCCAGCTTGATGGGCTGCACACGACTCATGTCCATGATGGCGGATTTATGGCAGAGAATGGGCATTTTCTTAATTAGTGATTGATGGGGGAGAGCCCAGCTCATTATGGTTGGTGGTATCCCTGGCCTGGTGGTCCTGGGTTCTGTCATAAAGCAGGCTGAGCAAGACTAGGGAAGCAAGCCAGTAAGCAGCACCTCTCCACGGCCTCTGCATTAGTTCCTGCCTCCAGGTTCCAGCCCTGTTTGAATTCTTGTCCTGACTTCCTTTGATGATAAACTGTGATATGAAAGTGTAAGTCAAATAAGCCCTTTCCTCCCCAAGTTGCTTTGGTCATATAGAGTCCATCATGTTTCTAAATCATGGAAGGCACTATTGCTATTTAAGTCTAACTACAACTTGCCCACAGCTGAGGTTTAGTTCTGGCCTCTTGTATAATTACTCTGAGCTTCCCATTCTCATTCAGAGCTCTGTGATAGGGGAGGGGAGAGTGACTAGTGACAACCATGCTCAAGTAATTGACATTCTTCTTTCTGGCTATTGATTTGCTGGTTCCTGCCACAAAGGCTATTATGGAAGAGCCAGCACTGACAAAGGCTTGGAAGCGCTCTTCTGGGTGGCTGCTCTGCATATGCGAGTGCTTTGGAGCCTGGAGCTTTCTGTTTGTACTCCTGTGATGGCATCGAGTTCAGAAGCAGTAAGTGCTGGAGGACTGTTGGAGAATCATCAATTGTGTCCTATTACCTTGTTTCTCAAGCCAGAACTGTCTTCAAAGGTTAGTTAAGAACAACTGCAAAAGAAACTTGAGTTTAAAGATAGCCTAGACAATATAACAAGACCTTTCGTCAAAAAACCAAGGGTGTGCACACTTGAACGCACTTGCAACCTCCCCCGACCAATGGGTAGGAAGGACACAAAGAGGTACTTGAGATAAATAGCTTAACCCGGAAAACAAACTGCCAAGCTAGATGGTTAACTACATACAACACGACTCCTCTGTTTCAGCCCCGTTTTGCTTAGGCTTCTCTCTTGTCTGAGTTGAGTTAGCACGGCATGACGATGTTTCGTAAATGCCACACGTGAGAGAGCGGTCCCATAGGATTATATTAGCACTGGAAAATTTCTAGCGCTGAGTGTGATAGTCGTGTTTGTGATGCTGCTGGTGTAAAAGCCCTACTGTGCTGCCAGTCATTAAAAAAAAAAACAAAACAAAACCATAGCACACACAGTTATGTACATCACATAATGCTTGATTATGATAATAAGTAATTGACAATGCTGTTGGTTCATCCTTTACTGTGCTGTTTGCTTTGTGTGTGTGTGTGTGTGTGTGTGTGTGTGTGTGGGGGGGTATTTATGTGTGCATGTGCATAATGAATGCATGTGTGTTTGTGTGTCCGTGGGCATATGTGTACAAGGATGTGGGCTTGTGGAGGCCAGAGGGCAATGCCAAGCTTCTTTCTCTATTACTCTACATTTTTTGAGACAAAGTCTCTCACTAATTATAGAGGCCACTGATTGTGCAGACTGCCTGGTCAGTGCGCTCTGAGGCTTTGCCCACCTTACCCTTTCCAGCTCTATCATCACAGATGGAAGCCACCACTCCCCATCTGGATGTGTGTGCTGGGGATTTGAACTCAGGTCCTCATGCTTATGTGAAGGGCCTTCCCTGACTGAGACATCTCCCCAGACCCTGTGCTATACTTTTAAGTCATTATTTTCAACTGCACTGCTAATTTTAAAAACTATCCTAGAGAGAGGGTTGGAGAGATGGCTTGGTAGCTAAGAGTGCTTGCTGCTCTTGCAGAAGCTCAGGGTTTTGGTTTCCAGCATCCAGGTTTGGGGCTCACAACTGTCTGTCATTCCAGTTCCAGGGGATTTGTTGCCCTTTCTGGCCTCTGTGGGCACCTGCAGAGAGCTAGTGCATATACATATATCCAGGCATCCACATATACTTAAGATTAATAACCAACCTAACAAATGAATGAGCACAATAGCGTCTGGATATGGCTCTGGTGACCATGCTTCTCTGTCATGTACAAGGCTCTGGGAAAGAACTGCACAAGAGCAGGGATGGCGAGGCATGCTAAATCCCCGATCCCAGTGCGTTAGGAGGCAGAAGTAGGGGCAATTCAGGTTCTAGGCCAGTCTACGCTATATACCATCCTATCTCAAAAAGAAAGTATTACTAAACAGTATGCCGTATTATACTAGCAACATCCCTAGACGTCTTAGTTTAGTATGACTCATGGTCACACCGGGAGGCCACATTAGATGACCGATCCTGACCACCTAGATTTGTGATGTTCGCAGCATGTTTCTCAGAACATGCCATTTTGTTAAGTGACTCAGGATTGTCTTGAATATTGGGACTGTGCTTGTGGCCCCAAAGTCTTATATGTTTTAGAAAGATTAAAAGTAGGAGCTAGGTACCGCAACGGGGTGTGCGGGGGACCCAGAATTACTCCTCCCATTCTTTTGCCGTGGCGCTAAGGGAATGGGAACCGATTCCCGATTCCTCTCTTACTCCCGCGCAAGACAGCGCGCCTCCTAGCCTTTGCGCTTCTCCCGAGAACCGTCGAGCTCTCTCCTCCGTCCCCACTGGGGCCACTGAGCATCCCCCATCTCTGCCAGCCGGTCTTACCTCTTCCCCAATTCGGTGTATGTAGCGCGGTAAACTGGACCCAGGCTTCTGCACTGCTTACGTTGAACTCGTTACGTTGGGCCTTCGGACTTGGGTGAACCTGGTGTTAAGGCTTAGGGAAATCAGGGCTCGCCTGGGGCTCGAAAGCTGCCCCCACGGCCAGGATTGGGGAATGGCAGGTGGTGGTGTCTCTGTCTGATTGCAGTCAGTCCTCTTGTGCTCATTCCCTCTTACTGTGTCTCAGCCTTTTCCTCCAAGTGGCTCTAACCCCGGGGGTTGTGCCCCGCGCGCTGCAACCCCATTGGCGCAGCCAAGGGCCAGTTATGTTTCCTTATACTGGTCCTTTTATCCCGCGGCAAGTTTGCCGTCTTTTGGACAAGACAGAGATGCCGACTTCAACCCCACAGGAGGGCAGCCATTTTGGGGGGTGCTGATGGATACCTGCGGGGTCGGCTATGTTGCCCTGGGGGAGGCCGACCCTGTGGGGAGCATGATTGTGGTAGACTCTCCTGGACAAGAAGAACTAAGCCAGGATGTCAAGGCCTCCTCAGAAATGTCCGGTGTGGAGGCTTCCATTGAGATGTCACTACCTCCTCCTTTGCCTGGATTTGAGGATTCTTCTGACAAGAGGAGGCTTCCTCCAGATCAGGAAAGCCTCAACAGGTTGGAACAGCAAGATATTTCTTCAGAGATGTCAAAGGTCTCAAACACTAGGGCCTCAAAGCCTTCCGGGAGGAGAGGTGGTAGGACAGCAAGAGGCGCTAAAAGGCCTCAGCAACGTAAACCTCCATCTACCCCTCTGGTTCCTGGTTTCTTAGATCAGTCCAACCTTCTGTCCACCCCCATGCCTAAGAAACGAAGTCAAAAGTCCAAGGGAGACCTGCTACTATTGAAGTTGTCCAAAGGCCTAGATCAGCCAGAGTCTCCACATCCAAAGAGGCCCCCCGAGGACTTTGAGACCCCTTCTGGGGAACGACCCCGCCGAAGGGCTGCCCAAGTGGCACTTCTATACCTTCAGGAACTAGCTGAAGAGCTCTCCACAGCCCTGCCTGCACCGCCACTGTCTGGTCCTAAGAGTCCCAAGGTGAGCAGCCCCACGAAGCCGAAGAAGACCCGGCAAGCATCCTCTCAGGGTGAAGAAGACGGAAGCGCTCGGGATGGGTCGAGGGTGAAGATGAAGAAGAAAGTGAGGCCCCAAGTGAAAACTCGTCTGATCCGGAGCCTGTTGCACCCCGAAGCACCCCACGAGGACCTGCTGCAGGGAAACAGAAACCACATTGCCGGGGCATGGCTCCCAATGGCTTACCCAATTACATCATGGCTCCTGTTTGGAAGTGCCTCCACCTCACTAAGGACCTCCGAGAACAGCACCATTCATTTTGGGAGTTTGCTGAGTGGATTCCAGTAGCCTGGAAGTGGCAGTTGTTATCTGAACTTGAAGCGGCTCCCTACTTGCCCCAGGAGGAGAAGTCTCCCCTGTTTTCTGTACAAAGGGAAGGGATTCCTGAGGATGGCACAATCTACCGAATAAACAGATTTAGCTCGATCACAGCACATCCAGAGCGCTGGGATGTGTCCTTCTTCACAGGGGGACCACTCTGGGCTCTGGACTGGTGCCCAGTGCCTGAAGGGTCAGCAGCTTCACAGTATGTGGCCCTTTTCTCCAGCCCTGACATGAATGAGACACACCCACTGAGCCAGCTTCATTCAGGCCCTGGGCTGCTGCAGCTCTGGGGTCTTGGGACATTGCAGCAAGAAAGCTGTCCTGGCAACAGGGCCCACTTTGTCTATGGGATTGCTTGTGACAGTGGCTTATACAGTGGGACCTCAAGTTCTGCCCCAGTGGGGCATGGGAACATCCAGAAACCCTTCGGAAGGCTCCTCTCCTGCCTCGCCTGGGTCTCTTGGCTCTGGCCTGCTCAGATGGGAAGGTACTGCTGTTCAGCCTGCCGCATCCTGAGGCCCTCCTGGCACAGCAGCCTCCAGATGCTATGAAGCCTGCCATCTACAAGGTCCAGTGTTTGGCAACTCTTCAGGTAGGGTCTGTGCAAGCTTCAGACCCCTCTGAGTGCGGTCAGTGCCTTCGCCTGGCTTGGATGCCTACCAGGCCTCATCACCACCTGGCTGCTGGATACTATAATGGCATGGTCGTTTTCTGGAATCTTCCCACTAACTCACCCCTCCAAAGGATACGGCTCTCTGATGGCTCCTTAAAGCTCTATCCCTTTCAGTGTTTCCTAGCCCATGACCAGGCTGTCCATACAATTCAGTGGTGCAAAGCTAACAGTCATTTCTTGGTGTCTGCGGGGAGTGACCGGAAAATCAAATTCTGGGATCTTCGACAACCTTATGAACCAATAAACTGTATCAAGCGCTTCTTGAGTACAGAGCTTTCCTGGCTGCTCCCCTATAATGGTGTCACAGTGGCTCAAGACAACTGTTATGCCTCTTACGGGCTCTGTGGAATTCATTACATTGATGCCGGTTACCTTGGTTTTAAGGCCTACTTTACTGCTCCGCGAAAAGGCACTGTCTGGAGTCTTTCAGGTTCAGACTGGCTTGGGACAGTAGCTGCAGGAGATATATCTGGGGAGCTCATTGCAGCTATTTTACCTGATATGGCATCAAATCCAATCAATGTCAAGAAACCTGCAGAAAGACGATTTCCAATATATAAAGCAGATCTGATACCATACCAGGACATCCCGGAAGACCAAGACTACTCCTCGACTTCCTCTGAGACCCCCAATCCTCCCAAAGCGAGAACCTACACTGAAACCATCAACCATCACTACTTGCTCTTTCAAGATACAGATCTGAGTTCCTTCCACAATCTGCTTCGTAGAGAACCAATGCTTCGCATGCAGGAAAAAGAGGGACATTCTCAGCTTTGCCTTGACAGGCTGGAACTTGAAGCTATTCACAAGGTACGCTTCAGCCCAAACCTGGACTCCTATGGATGGCTGGTATCTGGGGGGCAGTCAGGGTTGGTTCGGATCCATTTTGTTCGTGGACTCACCTCCCCGCTGGCCCACCGTGTACAGCTTGAAAGCCGAGCCAACTTCAATGCTATGTTCCAACCATCCTTTCCAACTGAAGGGCCTGGTTTCTCTCCAAGCAGCCATTGCCTTCTCCCCAATCCCTAGTCTGGTCCACACAGAACTCTTGGATTGAAGTCTGCCAAGAACAAATGGCACCCATGCATAGAGCATAGGACCTGGGCCCTTCCTGGACAGTGATGGTGCCAGGCCTAAATCTTTAGGCCTACATTCCCCAAACTCCTTAAATCCCTCTCCTTCCACAGACTTCTATGGTCACAGCTCCCTGCAGGTAGGGGGGCTTCCCCTCCACAACAATTCCTATGCCTAAAACCATGGCTCACAAGAAACACTCAGGCCAAACCTAGGCTTGGGAGTCAAATTGCTCATATTGAGCATATTGTGAAGGAGGTAAAGCTAAGTAAAGGTACTGGGTGTTTTTGAGAGCACTTGTGAGTGGGTGTTTGGACAGTCGGAAAGGATATCTTCATGAAGGCTCCTGTCTATTTCGAGAATTTGATGTTATTGCCTTCCAATCTTCCTCATTAGAATAACCAACACACAGGCCCAATGGTGGGGACAGTAATTTATTGGACTGAAGCTGCTCATAACTTAACTTTAACTGAGGAACAACATAAGCACCCTGCAGTAGGACAGCAGCTAGCTCTTACTTGTTCCTGCTTATGAAATATTCCCAATCACTGACATATGACACTACTTGAACACTCCTAGATAGTGTTTTTAAATTTTTTGAAGCTGAGTATAGTGGTGCATACCTGTAATCCCAGCACTTAGGAGACCGAGGCAGGAGGATCACAAGTTTGCATTCAGTCTGGGCTATCTCATAAAACCAAAAAGTAAAAAAAGAAAAATAAGATCTTCCTTTATATCAAGTCAGAGTATACCTCTCTTAATTTTACTACTGGGTGTTAGAACATAGTCACCCTCCCCTGTGGCTGCCCTTTCAGTACTTCACAGTAGCTATCATGTGTGTCCCAAGTCATTTTTTCTCTAGATTAAATATCTTTAGTTATTTCAAAAAAAAAAAAAAGTAGGAGCTAGAGAGATGTCGCAGTAGTTAAGAGTACTTTATTTCCTCCCAGAGGAGCATAGCTTTCTTTCCCAGCATTCACACTGGGCAGCTGCACAACCTCTAACTTCTTGAAACTCAAGTTCCAGAAGATTTCACACTCTCCTCTGGCCTCAAAGGGAACCTGCACACATGTGGTATGAAAACACACACACACACACACACACACACACACACACACTCCTACCCACTAATGCACACACACATACACACACAGGGGAGAAGGAAGGAGGGAGGGAGGAGGAGGGAGAGAGAATTAAGTAAATCTTTAAAAAGTAAATCAAGGAGAAATGGCTCAGCCGTCGGTTAAGAGCACTGACTGGTCTTTCAGAAGTCATGAGTTCAATTCCCAGCAACCACATGGTGGCTCACAGCCATCTGTAATGGGATCTGATGCCCTCTTCTGGTGTGTCTGAAGACCGCTACAGTGTACTCATCATGTATATAAAATAAATAAATAAAATCTTAAAAAGAAAAAAAAAATTTTAAATGTTAAAAAAAAAAGGTAAATCCAAAGGTGCTATATTTTGTTTGCTTGTTTGTGAAGTACTGGGGATTGGGCCTAGGACCACATATACTCGAGGTAAGTGTTCTATTGAGTTATACTTGTAGCCCAAGATGCTGACTTTTGATGACACATGACTTTGGATCCTGTGTGACTGTATTTTCTGGCTGCTTTTGGATCGGGATGTGGTACTCTCAGCTACCTCTCCAGCACCCTTGTTGTGGATAGCCCTGGGGCTAATTATAGTTGATGTTAATTCCGTTCTCCTGTGAGTGGCTGTGAACAATGAGTCAGCACTCAGGTGAGTTCCTGTAAACCTGCTTCCCACCTTAATTTGTACAATAAAGGAGAGCTGATGATTGGGCAGATAAAAGGGAAGGTGGAGAGGAAGGTTGGGAGAGAGAAGAAGAAAATGGAAGAGGGAGAGGATGCGGAGGAGGAGGAAGAAGAAGAAAAGCAGAGCAGAAGCACATGGCCTGGAGAAACTGCAAGTTCTAAGGGGTCTCATAGATGGAGAAGATGGTAGGGTAGCAGTAGATCTGCCCAATCTAGGCACGCAGCATGTATTCATATTAACTGTGTCATGTTTTCATTGCCGGGGCATATTTGGTTGGAGATTTACTGCAACACACCCTGTCTGCCTGCTTGTTTCCATTCTTCCTGCTGTGTCAATAATGGGCTAAACCTTTGAACTGTAAACCAGCCCCATTTAAATGTTTTCCTATATAAGAGTTGCAAGGGTCACGGTGTCTCTACACAACAGCCATAGAAACCCTAAGACATACACATTAAAGCATATTTTATTGGCTATTTTCTCTGCATTCATTTGGGCTATGTTAACTCCTATCTCAGGGTAACATCATTTGGCAAAAAATTTAACACAATAAAAATACACTTCTGTTTTAGATTCCCCACCAAACTGGTTGGGAAACTTTTGATATGGCTTGTCAGAGCCCAACCTTCTTCTGTCTTGTGGCTCTTGCTAGGCTCTCTTGTAGTTGATGGGTTGGGATAATGGTGTGGAGGAAGTTCGTGTTTCTCAATCACCAGCCTAAAGTGACTATATTACCGCAATGTTTCCTAGCTAGAACTGGTCCTGGCTACAGCTTCAGGCTGGGGATGCAATCCTAGCTGGGCTTTTCACCCACACAACGCTGCTACACTCAGAGGTGGAACATGTGTGTAACCCACTGGTCTACAGACAACCAGGGACCATGGAAGTGAGTCTATCAATACATTCTTTCAAAAGGTACATACTGGGGGGCACATTCTGTAATAATGTAAATGTAAAATGTATTTCCAAGTATCAGTAGTGTAATGCAACAAACACCCTTCTGTGTAAGAAGTATCCATATGCTGGTGGAATTTTACCAGGCTTAGCCAGTTGCAGAAGAAACTGCCATATTATCCTGAAGTGGAAGGTGCGGACATCCTATGACTCAGGAAATCTATCAGCATCATTGGTAAGGATTTATTTTTCAATCAGCAATGACACCGAATAGGTCAAACAGTTGCAGATGTCAACGAGCCCCGGTGGTTTTTGTTTTGCAACAAGACTGTATTTGAAGAGTGGGAAAAATTGACCTGGTTCATATGAGAGAGAAATCAATTTGTCCAGAGTGCTGCTGTCAAGAATGGTACAATGTGAAGCAGAATAAGGCAGAACAGATGGATTAATAGCTCCTGATTTATTTACTGACTTAGTTACGGCACTGCCGGTACTGCCCATTTGCTAAGCATGACTTCACTTGCTACCTGAAGCAGAATGACCCGAGAGAGAGAGCTAAAACAATGGGTGGGTGGTTGCCCTTAACAACCTGCTGACTGCAGCTAAGCTTCTGTAAAATCTCAATTGCTTGCCTGCCCTATGCCCTACCCTGTGGTTTTGGAGTATAAATGGAGCATGCCAACTAGACCCGAGACTGAAGGCCTTCAGAGCCATCCTGGCTCTGGCCCACTGGTGGTTTCTCTCTCCCACTTTCACTGGTGTCCAAGTGCTTATTCCAGAAAGGTTCTTGCAACACATGTGCATTGGCAGCACGTTTTTAGATGGGGACACCATCACTCCATCTGCTTCACAGATGCTCTTGGAGCAGGGAGCTGATAAATGTATCTGTGCAAAGAGTCAGCGATACTCCTGCTAACTAATGGTGCATTGCTAACTTTGCAGTATCCATTCACCTCTAGAAAATATTAGCAGAACAGTGGACATTCTATAGGAATTATTTGTCATAGGATATAGAGAAGCTCCTGGGTACCATCCATGGCATTACCATGCTAATTTTCTTTCCATTTAAAGAGATGATAAAATAAATGTTTTTGTAGTTGTTTAAAAATGAGTTTAAAATTTACTATTTGCGTTTGATTTGTTGTATACTTATTTTACAGACCTGAACACATGGTGCTGTGGGAAACTTTCTTGGGTGGAGGTATTGTAAGAAAAAAAAAAGTCCGGGAAGCTGATTGGGAGTAGGGATTTTAATAGATACCCCGTAATGCCCAGGATGGTCTCTGCTGTCAGTCAGAATATAACTTGACACTTCACAAAACCTACAGGTGCATAGTGCATATACTTGCTAATGCTTTCCATGAATTCAGTCCATGGTCCCTTTGTGTCATGTGCTTGGGCAGCAGACCTTGGTGGTGGGAGCCAATGGAGGGGAGGCTTCTTCTCCTCATGGTGTCTAAGAAGCAGGGAGGGAGGGACCGGGCACGAGGTCCGACCTTTATAACCATGTCACCAGTGACCTATTTCCTCCAAATAGATTCTACCTCCTGAAGCTTCCAGAACCTCCCAATACAGTGCCAGCAGCTGAGGAGGTGATGAACACAAGAGCTTGTGTGGACCATTTCATAACCAAACTATAACATGCTCCTACGGAAACAGAGACTTATTCATCGCAGGTGGGCATATGGACATCAGGATGACACAGGGGCCATGTGACAGCTTACAGACTAACAGATAAGGAGACAGGAACATGATAGAAAATATACATGAATTAAAAAAAATGGAAATTGAGGATGGAGAATTGGGTCAATCATTAAGAGCCCTTGTTGCTCTTGCAGAGGACCCAGGTTCAATTCCCAGCATCCACATATTGGTGGCTCAAAGTCTGTAACTCCAGTCTCAGGGGATCCAATACCCTTCCCTGACTTCTGAGGGTGCCAGAGAGATGTATGTCACACAAACAAACATATAGGTAAACTACTAGCACACATAACACAGTCAAATAAATAAATTTTAAAAACTTAACAAAAAAAAATCACACCAGAGTTGCACCTTTTACCACAGCAGCAAAGATCTCTATGCATGCCAGTAACCCCTGAGACTATCGCTATATATCAGCGTACAGAGTTATCATAGCTGCTCAAATAATGCTAATATATTCTGCTTAATAAAGCAGGAGGGAGGTCTTTATTATCTGCAGGATGGCTGATGGTGGGATGGCTGATGGCGGGGGCTGACATCTGTGGTGAGCAGACATCTCTGAACTCTTCTTGGAGTGAAGAGACTGCTTGCTATCCAGTGTATTAGAGAGAGATTATTATTATTATTATTAATTATTTTGTCTGTGTGGGACAGTTCCAGCATTCAGGAGTCCCAGACCCTGAGACCTTGCCCTAGCTCTGACACTGTATGACTCTGGATGGTTTTGAATCCTCAGAGTTTCCATAGAGGATGGATTCTGAATGCTATGAAGACTAAATACAACATTTAATAGGTGCCTGATTTGTGGAAGTCACTTAACATGTAGCTCTTACTACCAGAGTAAATGAAAAATAAAGAATTTATAACTACCAAATGCTACCTCTATAAAAAGTAAATCATCAATAAATGATGCTTTTTATTAACAGTCTGATGTCCAGATATCTAGACATTCTAATATTTTGACATTTAGTGAGTGAAAGGACACTTTCTAGACCAGAACGGGGAGGAGAGGGGCCTCTAATAGAAGGTCTTCAAGGGATGGAGCTAGAAAGGGGGAAAAGATTAAAAGTAAATGAACTTGACATTAAAAGCAGGCAGATCTCTATGAATTCCAGCCTGTATAGAGCTATATAGTGAGACTCTTGTCAGAGAGAGAGAGGGAGAGGGGGAAGGGGAGGGGGAGGGAGAGAGAGAGAACACGAGAACAGACAGCAGACAGACAGACAGACAAGGTCTCATGTTGCCCAGGTTGGTCTCAAACCTTTCATGTAATCAAAGGTGCCCCCCTCCCCTACCTGAGAGCTTGGATTACAGGTGTGCACCACCGCAGCTGGCTTTTAATTAAGGCTTGCCTGTGCCTGTTCTTGCAGGTTGGGAAAGCAAGGGAACCCCATGGGTTTCCATTTACATGCAGTACATTTATCCAGTTCCTTGTGGCAGAAAATCCCACATCAGGGAAGCAGTCCTGATGGAAGGCAGGCTTACCAGCATCAGTGGCTCTGTGGTGTCCCATTCCCCTGCCCCCTCCCCACCCCAAGCTCTCCTTTTCTCCATCCCCCTCCCCTTACACTGTGTCTTCCACAGAGCAGAGTTTTAATAGCTCAGAATTGTTACTTACTAACCATGCTGCCTTGTTGCCTCTGCTAAATGAACTAGGACTTGTTAAAAAAAAAAAAAGACAAACCCCAGTTCCCCGCAAGGTAGCACAGCAGTAGTGTCTGGTCCAGCTACTCAGTTATTGGTTAATACATGCCAAGCATATTTTTAAATAAAATTAAATTCTAAGTGGGCTTGGTGGTATATGCTTGAGGTATATGTCTCAGGAGGATTGAGGATTTGAAGCCAGCCTGAATTACATAGCAAGACGCTGTCAGAGAGAGAAAGAGAGAGAGAGAGAGAGAGAGAGAGAGAGAGAGAGAGAGAGAGAGAGAGAGAAGAGAAGAGAAGAGAAGAGAAGAGAAGAGAAGAGAAGAGAAGAGAAGAGAAGAGAAGAGAAGAGAAGAGAAGAGAAGAGAAGAGAAGAGGCAGAGGCCTGCCTTTAATAACTATTAGGTATCAGTTGACTGCTGCATACAATGAGAGCTCGGATGTTCACTGTTCTTTTAATTGTTACTTAGTGTCCTACTCGGGATGATTTGGGATGAGTCTTATTGAGTCTCATTCTAATAATGTTGGTCCTAAGTGGCCATCTTCAAGGAGTTCATTTATTAATAATAATTTCACATTAACTCCTGAAACCTGAATGAATAAAAATTTCCTTTAAGAATGAGCAAGTTTTTCTTTAAAATACTCTTGTTCCTGTTTTTATTATTTATTTATTTACTTACTTATTTTTTTATTTTGAGAGGCAGAACGTGACATTGGGAGTGAGGGAGGACCTGAGAGAGGGGAGAACGTGACTCAAATATCTCATCTAAAATATTCTTGAGTAAAAATGTAAAATTCTTTTATGTTTAATTAGTGTCTGTCTGTCTGTCTGTAATTGCGTAGGGCATGGCAAGCATGTGGAGGTCAGAGGACAACTTGGGCTTCCTTCCTTTCTTCCTTTCTTCCTTTCTTTCTTTCTTTCTTTCTTTCTTTCTTTCTTTCTTTCTTTCTTTCTTTCTTTCTTTCTTTCTTTCTTCCTTCTTTCCTTTCTTTCCTCCCCTCCCCTCCCCTCCCTCCCCTCCCTCCCTCCCTCCCTCCCTCCCTCCCTCCCTCCCTCCCTCCCTCCCTCCCTCCCTCCCTCCTTCCCTCCCTGCCTCCCTCTCTTCCTTCCTTCCTTCCTTCCTTCCTTCCTTCCTTCCTTCCTTCCTAAATTAGATATTTTCTTTATTTACATTTCAAATGTTATCCCCTTTTCTATTTTCCTTTCTGAAAATCCCCTATCCCTTCCCTCCTCCCCCTGCTCCCCAACCCATCCACTCCCATTCCTGGTTCTGGTATTCCCCTATACTGGGGCATAGAACCTTCACAAGAGCAAGGGTCTCTCCTCCCATTGATGGCCGGCTAGGCCTTCCTTTGCTACATATGCAGCTAGAGCCATGAGTTCCACCATGTATTTTCATTGGTTGGTGGTTTAGTCCCAGGGAGCTATGGGGGTACTGATTAGTTCATATTGTTGTTCTTCCTATGGGGCTGCAAACCCCCTTCAGTTCCTTGGGTACTTTCTCTAGTTCCTTCATTGGGGACCCTGTGCTCCATTTAAGGAGTCTGGCAGGTTTCTTCTTCTGCCATGTGGATACATGTTGTCAGGGTCGGTGGCAAATGCCCGGCCATCATGCTGGCCAAAGGGTTTTTAATTTTTTTTTGTTTTTAATTTTTATTATGTTTTAAAATAGAAGCTCAAACATTATTATTATTTTGTAAAAATGTCATGATTAAGGTATTACACCAAATGGTGCCAAACTTGATCCCTTTTCATTCTTGGAACCAGTGGATGGTAGAGAACTCTGTCTGCACTGAAGGAAGGTTCATGCCTGGCCAAGAATGGAAGAAGGGAGAAGGACTCAAACCAGCTGTCAACTCATTTGAGTCTGGAAATCATAGATACAGGAGAAAGAAAGGAGAGGGAGGAGTGAGCTTATAAAGGGGGCAGTCATGTGATTTTTAGGGATGGATGGGGCTTTATTTTTTAGCTGAGCAAAACATAACAGGTCTATTTACAAATACATACACTCACATTCACACACACACACACACATTCATACTCTTGCACATACATTTACACTCATGCACACACACATGCACACATACATTCATACACACACTCCTCATTCACATACACTCATGTATAGATACACACCATGCAAACACACACTCATGCACAATTACTCACACTGCATATACATACGCTCATGCACACATACACACACTTATGTATACATAGTCACTCATACATGCATATAAATGTAATAGTAAAATAAAATGTTCTAGATTACACTCTCTTATTTTGCCTATTTTAGGCAGTAACAGATTTCATGGGTGTCACTGTCTCTATATCTGGTATCCAGAGCAGGGACCTCTGCCTCCGGCCCAATGATGCATGGCATTTGGGAGGTTTGTGCTTATAACAGATGGAACCTATTTCAACTGGGAGAAATGTTTGTTTGTTTGCTTCCTTGCTTCCAGAGCAGAAAAAGACAGAATCTTAGGAAAGCAGAGCAGAGGTGGGGATAACTCCAAATGCTGCTTTACTTTGGGACTCACGTAGACCTGGACCATTATTCTCTGTAATGCCAACTTGCTGAGTGCTTTTACCCTGTCCTCTGCTTTTGAATACTAGTAACATGCTGATGGCTCTCAAATTATATTGGCAGCCACGTCTCTCCATGTGTCCATTCCTAGTCATTCCTGGTTCATCTCTTCCTTGACATCTCTGCTTGGCTGTTGAAGTTGTAATCTCTGTTCCACTGGTCCAAAACTAACCTATCCCTGCCTCTCTGGGCAGGATCTCACTCTGTTATCTCTGCCTCCTAAGTGCTGGGATTAAGGGCATATGCCAGGACACCCAGTCAAACTATACCCCCGGTTCTCAGCAAGCCTGCCCTCCTCCAACTCAGCACGGGCAGTCTACCTGCCAACAACATTAATAACAGTAACAACACAAGAATTGTTTGTTTTTGTCTTTAGTTCCTGAGGGAAGTCTGTAAACCTCTGGGGTTTCTAATGTTACAGGAATGTTTTTATTTTCCATAGGGAGCCACACCTGAATTTGTAATACTGAGATTCAGGGCACAGGCTAGCCATGACAGAAATACCAGCCATGAACCTCAAGGCTTGGGGCTCTAGCTTCCTTTTGGAGAAGGGAAAGGAGTTGGAGGCTGAGTTCAGTTATGTGGCCAATATTCAACCTGTGAGTACCTTGTTTATTAAGATCATTTCAACAGTATTCTCTAGTAGGATACAAGTATCACAGGGCTGGGAGACTTTTTTGTTGATATAGCCTCAGTGCCTAGACACTAATGGCATAAGACTCAGTTAATACTTTCCAAACATGCCTTCTCCCTCTCTTTCATCCCCCTTCACTCTCTCTTCTCTCTGTTTGTGTCTCTGTCTCTATGTCTGTATTCTTCCTTTTCCCTTCCCATTTTTTCTGTGATAGACTCTAAAGCTTCAAGTATGCTGAATATACTCGACTACTGAGAAATACCTCTGGTTCCTTAATAAATAATTGCATATCTGAAAAAAAAAACTTGATGAGGTAATGTTCTATATCAGCAGTTCTCAATTTGTGGGTGGGTTGTGATCCCTTTGGGAGTCAAGTGACTCCTTTTACAGGGGTCACATAGCAGATATCCTGCATATCAGATACTCACATTAATATTCATAACAGTAGCAAACTTACAGTTACAAAGTAGCAACCCAGAAAATTTATAGTTGGAGGTCACTACAGCACAAGGAACTGTATTAAAGAATGTGAGACCCTGACTTAGAGTGTTTCTACCTGGAAGCCAGAGATGTGATAATTGTAGGAAGACCTACAAGGACATGGAGATAGACCCTGGAGAGGAGACTGCAGCTCACTCCCCACCCCCCCCCTGCCAGAAAGGAGCTGTAGCCAACTCTCCTCCCAACTCTTCCCAACTCCTCCCAACTCTCCTCCCAACTCCTCCCAATTCCTCAGCTAGCTGTTAAAAGCCCCCTACTGTCACCGTTCAGGGTCGAACTCCCCTGCTCTGCATGGTGGAGGGACTTTGTCTTCAGCTAGCTGATAACAAAACCTCTTCCAGTTTGCATCAGGTGTGGTTTTCTCTCTGGATATTGGGGTGTTGGCCAGCTCATCCTGGGACTTGAGCAGAGGCCCAGCATCGGGGATCTTACATGTGGGGGCTTGTCCGCCGGGATTTGTGGCCTACCCCAGTTCTCAGACACCCCGCTTGGAGGTAGGATCCTATCTTTTTCTATATCTTTGTATCTTTGTCTATATCTTTGTCTGCCGGCTGTGTTTGAATTCGGTATTCTCGGTTTGCAGTCATCTGTGCTTGTGAGAGCAACGAACTCCGTCCGGGATGGAGGGGAGGGTTCCTGACAGACGTGTCAGGAGTAACCGGCTGCCACTCTGGGAGACGTCCCAGGAGGTCTGAGGGAGCTCCATGGACGCCTGGAGATTTCCCATCGGGGTGCCAAGTGAGAGTGTGCTCACTTGGCTGTCTGTTTGGGTCCTGATCTCGGTTATCATAGTCTTTTTGTATGTATATATTGTTTGTTTCCCTGTATGTGACTCTGACGATGGGACAGACTATTAGCACTCCCCTTGGACTGACTCTCGAGCATTGGATTGAAATTAAGACTAAGACTCCCAATCTGTCTGTAGATGTCAGAAAGATTTTGGAGAACTTTCTGCTCTACGGAATGGCCAGCTTTTGATGTAGGTTGGCCACCAGAGGGCACTCTTGATTTGATTGTGATTTCTGCCGTTAAACATGTTGTTATGCAGAGGAGGGTGGGGTCTTAACCAGATCAGGTGCCCTACATTCTCATCTGGGAAAATTTAGTGCAAGATCCCCCCCTCCCCCCATCCTGGTTGAAGCCTTGGGTTCAGAGGAACAAGCCACGCTCCCTAGTCCTGGCTCTCTGCCACTCAGAGAAAAAAAAAAAAAAACTAAGATAAAAATGGCAGAGGCTGAACCGCAGCCCTTGCCTCCTCCCAGGATCTCTCCAGAGATAGAAGAACCTCCAGAATGGTGTAACACCCCACCCCCATATTCCCAACCAGTCCCCTACCAGATCTCTCAACAGGGTGCTGCTAGAGACTCGGGGAAGGGACCAGCTGCTGGAACCCGAAGCCGGCGGGCTCAGAGCCCAGAGAGACCAGACTCAACCACCACGCTGCTTTTACATACTTATGGCCCTCCTCCAGCAGACCCCAGACAACTGCAGCCCCTTCAGTACTGGCCTTTTTCCTCCTCTGATCTCTATAATTGGAAGGCAAACCATGTCCCCTTCTCTGAAAACCCCTCTAGCCTTACTAATCTAATAAAATCTCTCATGTTCTCTCATCAGCCCACTTGGGATGATTGTCAGCAGCTTTTACAGGTTCTTTTCACCACAGAGGAGAAGGAAAGGATTCTGCTAGAGGCAAGAAAGAACGTGCTGGGGGCCAATGGACGGCCAATGCAACTTCTAAATAAAATAGATGCATGCTTCCCTTTGACACGTCCTGACTGGAACCCTAAGAGGCCCTTCAAGGTAGGGAGTGGTTGACAGTTTTCCACCGGGTTCTGGTAGCAGGACTGAGAGAAGCTGGCAGGCGCCCCACCAATTTGGCCAAGGTAAGAGAGATCCTACAAGAGAAAAAAGAGCCCCTAACAGTGTGTTTAGAGCGCCTTTTAGAAACATACAGGCATTACGCTCCCTTTGACCCTACATCAGAGAGCCAGCAGGTGGTGGTGGCCATGGCTTTCATTGGGCAGTCTGCTTCTGACATTAGGAGAAGGTTACAGCATCTAGAGAGTCTGCAAACATTATCTTTGCAAGATCTGGTTAAGGAGGAAGTTTATAGAAAAGGTAGAGGAAGTAGGCAGAAAGGAAGTAGGCAGACAGGGTACCTGGGCAACACAGGGCCAAAAAGACCTCAGAACTCCAGAGGACCTTCACAACCACCTCTAGATAAGGACCAATGTGCATACTGTAAAGAAAAGGGACACTGGGCAAGAGACTGCCCCCCAAAAGAGACATATACCAGACCGCCCAAGGTCCTTACCCTAGAGGATGATGACTAGGGGAGATGGGGCTCAGACCCCCTCCCTGAACCTAGGGTAACCCTAACTGTGGAGGGGACCTCCCACAGATTTCCTTGTTGATACTGGAGCAGAGTTTTCTCAATTCTGAAAGAGCCACTGGGGAAATTGAAGAACAAGAAAACCATAGTAATCGGGGCTACTGGTCAGAAACCATACTCTTGGACCACTGATAGGAAAGTTGATTTGGGAAGAAGTCAAGTAACTCATTCCTTCCTCGTCATTCCTGAATGCCCCACCCCATTGTTAGGGAGAGACTTACTATCAAAATTAAAAGCCCGAATAAGCTTCTCTTCGGAAGGAACTTCAGTCTCTTGGCAAGCCCCTATCTCTATAATTTTAGCTTTAAAATTAGAAGAAGAATATAGATTACATGAGCCTCAAGCCCCATCGAGAAAAGTACTAGAAGGAACCTGGTTAGAGAGATATCCTCAAGCCTGGGCAGAGACTGGAAGTATGGGAGAGGCAAAGAGGGTGCTCCCCCATCATTGTGATGCTAAAAACTGGTGCGACTCCTATTGGGGTACGACAATACCCCATGAGCAAAGAGGCCCAAGAGAGCATCAGACCTCACATTCAAAGGCTCTTATAACTAGGTGTTTTGGTCCCTTGTCAGTCTCCCTGGAATACTCTGTTGCTACCAGTTAAAAAGCCAGGCACTAATGATTATCGGCCAGTACAAGACTTAAGAGAAGTAAACAAAAGAGTACAAGATATTCATCCTATTGTCCCTAACCCCTACAATCTACTCAGTTCTCTCCACCCTGACAGACAATGGTATATGGTACTGGACCTGAAAGATGCATTCTTCTGCCTAAAACAACATCCCATGAGTCAGGTAATCTTTGCTTTCAAGTGGAGAGACCCAGATTCGGGACAGGCTGGACAACTAACTTAGACACATTTGCCTCAAGGATTCAAGAACTCTCCTACTCTCTTTGATGAGGCCCTCCACTGGGACTTGGCACCATTCAGGTCAGAAAACCCCCAAATTTCTCTCCTTCAGTATTGTTGATGACCTGCTTCTTGCTGCCGCCACTGGGCAAGAGTGCAGACTGGGAACTGAGAAATTACTGGCGAAATTGAGCGAGTTGAGATACAAGGCATCCGCTAAGAAAGCCCAGATTTGCCAGACAGAAGTAACCTATTTGGGTTATTCTCTCAGTAGAGGGAAACGGTGGCAGACAGAAGCTCAAAAAAAGACTGTGACTCAAATCCCCATCCCAACAACCTCGAAGCAGGTAAGGAAATTTCTGGGCATGGCTGGGTTTTGTAGGCTCTGGATCCCAAGCTTTGCCACTCTGGAAGCCCCACTCTACCCCCTTACTAAAGAGAATGGGACTTTCTCATGGACCCCCATACACCAGAAGGCTTTTAAAGAGATTAAAAGTCTCTTCCTGTCTGACCAGCACCGGGGTGGCTGGGGCGCGGGGTCGCTGGGGCGCGGGGTCGGCTGACACCCGCCAGCTACCCACGACACCCGCCACAAGATCTTGAGACTTCTGGTGAGTGGAACACAGCTTCTGCTCCAGTCCAATCGCGCGGGACCTGAGACTGCTTTGGTTGGGGAGGCAGAAAACCGGCCTGAGTAGGGCCACAAGCCTCTTCCGGTCTGACGAGCACCAGTGTAGCTAGGGCACAGGGTCGGCTGACACTCGCCAGCTACCCACAACACCCGCCACAGGATCTTAAGACTTCTGGTGAGTGGAACACAGCTTCTGCTCCAATCCAATTGCGTGCGGAACCTGAGACTGCATTAGGTAGGGAAGCAGAAAACCGGCCTGAGTAGGGCCACAACCTCTTCCGGTCTGACCAGCACCAGTGTAGCTAGGGCGCAGGGTCAGCTGACACCCACCAGCTACCCACGATGCCTGCCACAGGATCTTAAGATTTCTGGTGAGTGGAACACAGCTTCTGTTCCAATCTTTAAACAGTGACAACGATAACAACTAACCCCAGAGATTACCAGATGGTGAAAGGTAAACATAATAATCTTACCAACAGAAACCAAGACCACTCACCATCATCAGAACCCAGCACTCACACTTCGCCCAGTCCAGGGCACCCCAACACACCGGAGAAGCTAGACCCGGATCTAAAAGCATATCTCATGATGATGGTAGAGGACATCAAGAAGGACTTTAATAACACACTTAAAGAAATACAGGAGAACACTGCTAAACAGGTAGAAGACATTAAAGAGGAAGCACAAAAATCCCTTAAAGAATTGCAGGAGAACACTGCTAAACAGGTAGAAGACATTAAAGAGGAAGCACAAAAATCCCTTAAAGAATTGCAGGAAAACCAGACCAAACAGGTGATGGAATTGAATAAAACCATCAAAGACCTGAAAAGGGAAGTAGAGACAATGAAGAAAACCCAAATTGAGGCAACGCTGGATATAGAAACCCTAGGAAAGAAATCTGGAACCATAGATGCGAGCATCAGCAACAGAACACAAGAGATGGAAGAGAGAATCTCAGGTGCAGAAGACTCCATAGAGAACATCGGCACGACAAAGAAAATACAAAATCCAAAAAGATCCTAACTCAAAACATCCAGGAAATCCAGGACAAAATGAGAAGACCAAACCTACGGATAATAGGAGTAGATAAGAATGAAGATTTATAACTCAAAGGACCAGCAAATATCTTCAACAAAATTATAAAAGAAAACTTCCCAAACCTAAAGAGATGCCCATGAACATACAAGAAGCTTACAGAACTCCAAATAGACTGGACCAGAAAAGAAATTCCTCCTGACACATAATAATCAGAACAACAAATGCACTAAATAAAGATAGAATACTAAAAGCAGTAAGGGAAAAAGGTCAAGTAACATATAAAGGCAAGCCTATTAGAATTACACCGGATTTTTCACCAGAGACTATGAAAGCCAGAAGGGCCTGGGCAGATAATATACAGAAACTAAGAGAACACAATTTCCAGCCCAGGCTACTATACCCAGCCAAACTCTCAATTAACATAGATGAAGAAACCAAAGTATTCCACTACAAAACCAAATTCACACATTATCTTTCCACGAATCCAGCCCTTCAAAGGATAATAACAGAAAAAAGCCAATACAAGGACGGAAACCACGTCCTAGAAAAAGCAAGAAGGTAATCCCTCAACAAACCTAAAAGAAGACAGCCAGAAGAACAGAACACCAACTCCAAAAACAAAAATAAAAGGAAGCAACAATTACTTCTCCCTAATATCTCCTAATATCAATGGACTCAACTCCCCAATAAAAAGACATAGACTAACAGACTGGCTACACAAACAGGACCCAACATTTTGCTGCTTACAGGAAACTCATCTCAGAGAAAAAGATAGACACTACCTCAGAATGAAAGGCTGGAAAACAATTTTCCAAGCAAATGGTATGAAGAAACAAGCTGGAGTAGCCATTCTAATATCTGATAAGATTGACTTCCAACCCAAAGTCATCAAAAAAGACAAGGAAGGGCACTTCATTCCCATCAAAGGTAAAATCCTCCAAGAGGAACTATCAATTCTGAATATCTATGCTCCAAATACAAGGGCAGCCTCATTCATTAAAGATACTTTAGTAAAGCTCAAAGCACACATTGCACCTCACACAATAATAGTGGGAGACTTCAACACACCACTTTCACCAATGGACAGATCATGGAAGCAGAAACTAAACAGGGACACAGTGAAACTAACAGAGGTTATGAAACAAATGGATTGACCAATATCTACAGAACATTTTATCCTAAAACAAAAGGATGTACCTTCTTCTCAGCACCTCATGGTACCTTCTCCAAAATTGACCACATAATTGGTCACAAAACAAGCCTCAACATATACAAAAATATTGAAATTGTCCCATGCATCCTATCAGATCACCATGGACTAAGACTGATCTTCAATAACAAAATAAATAATAGAAAGCCAACCTTCACGTGGAAACTGAACAACACTCTTCTCAATGATACCTTGGTCAAGGAAGGAATAAAGAAAGAAATTAAGGACTTTTTGGAGTTTAATGAAAATGAAGCCACAACATACCTAAACTTATGGGACACATTGAAAGCATTTCTTTTTTTTTTTTTTATTGTTGTTTATTGTTTCCTTTTCTTTTTTTTTCCTTTTTTTTATTTAATTTTTTTATTACATATTTTCCTCAATTACATTTCCAATGCTATCCCAAAAGTCCCCCATACCCCCCCCCCCACTTCCCTACCCACCCATTCCCATTCTTTTGGCCCTGGCATTCCCCTGTATTGGGGCATATAAAGTTTGCAAGTCCAATGGGCCTCTCTATCCAGTGATGGCCGACTAGGCCATCTTTCGATACATATGCAGCTAGAGAAAAGAGCTCTGGGGTACTGGTTAGTTCATCATGTTGTTCCAACTATAGGGTTGCAGATCCCTTTAGCTCCTTGGGTACTTTCTCTAGCGACTCCATTGGGAGCCCTGTGATCCATCCAAATAGCTGACAGTGAGCATCCGCTTCTGTGTTTGTTTGGCCCCGGCATAGTTTTACAAGAGAGAGCTATATCTGGGTCCTTTCAGCAAAATCTTGCTAGTGTATGCAATGGTGTCAGCGTTTAGAAGCTGATTATGGGATGGATCCCGGGATATGGCAGTCTCTAGATGGTCCATCCTTTCATCACAGCTCCAAACTTTGTCTCTGTAACTCCTTCCATGGGTGTTTTGATCCCAATTCTAAGAAGGGGCACAGTGTCCACACTTTGGTCTTCATTCTTCTTGAGTTTCATGCGTTTAACAAATTGTATCTTATATCTTGGGTATCCTAAGTTTTGGGCTAATATCCACTTATCAGTGAATACATATTGTGTGAGTTCCTTTGTGATTGTGTTACCTCAGTCAAGATGATGCCCTCCAGGTCCATCCATTTGGCTATGAATTTCATAAATTCATTCTTTTAAATAGCTGAGTAGTACTCCATTGTGTAAATGTACCATATTTTCTGTATCCATTCCTCTGTTGAGGGGCATCTGGGTTCTTTCCAGCTTCTGGCTATTATAAATAAGGCTGCTATGAACATAGTGGAGCATGTGTCCTTCTTACTGGTTGGGACATCTTCTGGATACATGCCCAGGAGGGGTATTACTGGATCCTCCGGTAGTACTATGTCCAATTTTCTGAGGAACTGCCAGACTGATTTCCAGAGTGGTTGTACAAGCTTGCAATTCCACCAACAATGGAGGAGTGTTCCTCTTTCTCCACATCCTCGCCAGCATCTGCTGTCACCTGAACTTTTGATCTTAGCCATTCTGACTGGTGTGAGGTAGAATCTCAGGGTTGTTTTGATTTGCATTTCCCTGATGATTAAGGATGTTGAACATTTTTTCGGGTGCTTCTCTGCCATTTGGTATTCCTCAGGTGAGAATTCTTTGTTCAGTTCTGACCCCCATTTTTTAATGGGGTTATTTGACTTTCTGGAGTCCACCTTCTTGAGTTCTTTATATATATTGGATATTAGTCCCTTATCTGATTTAGGATAGGTAAAGATCCTTTCCCAATCTGTTGGTGGTATTTTTGTCTTATTGATGGTGTCTTTTGCCTTGCAGAAGCTTTGCAGTTTCATGAGGTCCCACTTGTCAATTCTCGATCTTACAGCACAAGCCATTGCTGTTCTATTCAAGAATTTTTCCACTGTGCCCATATCTTCAAGGCTTTTCCCCACTTTCTCCTCTATAAGTTTCAGTGTCTCTGGTTTTATGTGAAGTTCCTTGATCCACTTAGACTTTACCTTAGTACAAGGAGATAGGAATGGATCGATTCACATTCTTCTACATGTTAACAACCAGTTGTGCCAGCACCATTTGTTGAAAATGCTGTCTATCTTCCACTGGATGTTTTTAGCTCCCTTGTCGAAGATCAAGTGACCGTAGGTGTGTGGGTTCATTTCTGGGTCTTCAATTCTATACCATTGGTCTATTTGTCTGTCACTATACCAGTACCACACAGTTTTTATCACAATTGCTCTGTAGTAAAGCTTTAGGTCCGGCATGGTGATTCCACCAGAGGTTCTTTTATCCTTGAGAAGAGTTTTTGCTATCCTAGGTTTTTTGTTATTCCAGATGAATTTGCAGATTGCACTTTCTAATTCGTTGAAGAATTGAGTTGGGATTTTGATGGGGATTGCATTGAATCTGTAGATTGCTTTTGGCAAGATAGCCATTTTTACAATGTTGATCCTGCCAATCCATGAGCATGGGAGATCTTTCCATCTTCTGAGATCTTCTATAATTTCTATCTTCAGAGACTTGAAGTTTTTATTATACAGATATTTCACTTCCTTAGTTAGAGTCACGCCAAGATATTTTATATTATTTGTGACTATTGAGAAGGGTGTTGTTTCCCTAATTTCTTTCTCGGCCTGTTTATTCTTTGTGTAGATAAAGGCCATTGATTTGTTTGAGTTAATTTTATATCCAGCTACTTCACCGAAGCTGTTTATCAGGTTTAGGAGTTCTCTGGTGGAATTTTTAGGGTCACTTATATATACTATCATATCATCTGCAAAAAGTGATATTTTGACTTCATCTTTTCCAATTTGTATCCCTTTGATCTCCTTTTGTTGTCGAATTGCTCTGGCTAGGACTTCAAGTACAATGTTGAATAGGTATGGAGAAAGTGGACAGCCTTGTCTAGTCCCTGATTTTAGAGGGATTGCTTCAAGCTTCTCACCATTTACTTTGATGTTGGCTACTGGTTTGCTGTAGATTGCTTTTATCATGTTTAGGTATGGGCCTTGAATTCCTGCTCTTTCCAAGACTTTTATCATGAATGGGTGTTGGATCTTGTCAAATGTTTTTTCAACATCTAACGAGATGACCATGTGGTTTTTTCTTTTAAATTGTTTATATACTGGATTACGTTGATGGATTTCCGTATATTGTACCATCCCTGCATCCCTGGGATGAAACCTACTTGGTCAGGATGGATGATTGTTTTGATGTGTTCTTGGATTCGGTTAGCAAGAACTTTATTGAGGATTTTTGCATCAATATTCATAAGGGATATTGGTCTGAAGTTTTCTATCTTTGTTTGGTGTTTTTGTGGTTTAGGTATCAGAGTAATTGTGGCTTCATAGAATGAGTTGGGTATAGTACCTTCTGTTTCTATTTTGTGGAATAGTTTGTGAAGAACTGGGATTAGATCTTCTTCGAAGGTCTGATAGAACTCTGCACTGAACCTATCTGGTCCTTAATGACTGCTTCTATTTCTTTAGGGGATATAGGGCTGTTTAGATCATTAACCTGATCTTGATTCAACTTTGGTACCTGGTATCTGTCTAGGAACTTCTCCATTTCATCCAGGTTCTCCAGTTTTGTTGAGTATAGCCTTTGGTAGAAGGATCTGATGGTGTTTTGGAAGTCTTCAGGATCTGTTGTTATGTCTCCTTTTTCATTTCTGATTTTGTTAATTAGGATACTTTCCCTGTGCCCTCTAGTGAGTCTGGCTAAGGGTTTATCTATCTTGTTGATTTTCTCAAAGAACCAGCTCCTTGATTGGTTGATTCTTTGAATAGTTCTTCTTGTTTCCACTTGGTTGATTTCGCCCCTGAGTTTGATTATTTCCTGCCGTCTACTCCCCTTGGGTGAGTTTGCGTCCTTTTGTTCTAGTGCTTTTAGGTGTGTTGTCAAATTGCTAATGTGTGCTCTCTCTAGTTTCTTTTTGGAGGCACTCAGAGCTATGAGTTTTCCTCTTATAAATGCTTTCATTGCGTCCCATAAGTTTGGGTATGTTGTGGCTTCATTTTCATTAAACTCCAGAAAGTCCTTAATTTCTTTCTTTATTCCTTCCTTGACCAAGGTATCATTGAGAAGAGTGTTGTTCAGTTTCCACGTGAAGGTTGGCTTTCTATTATTTATTTTGTTATTGAAGATCAGCCTTAGTCCATGGTGATCTGATAGGATGCATGGGACAATTTCAATATTTTTGTATCTGTTGAGGCCTGTTTTGTGACCAATTATGTGGTCAATTTTGGAGAAGGTACCATGAGGTGCTGAGAAGAAGGTATATCCTTTTGTTTTAGGATAGAATGTTCTGTAGATATCTGCCAGATCCATTTGATTCATAATTTCTGTTAGTTTCACTGTGTCCCTGTTTAGTTTCTGTTTCCATGATCTGTCCATTGGTGAAAGTGGTGTGTTGAAGTCTCCCACTATTATTGTATGAGGTGCAATGTGTGCTTTGAGATTTACTAATGTTTCTTTAATGAATGTGGCGGCCTTTGTATTTGGAGCATAGATATTCAGGATTGATAGTTCCTCTTGGAGAATTTTACCTTTGATGAGTATGAAGTGCCCCTCCCTGTCTTTTTTGATGACTTTGGGTTGGAAGTCAATCTTATCAGATATTAGAATGGCTACTCCAGCTTGTTTCTTCATACCATTTGCTTGGAAAATTGTTTTCCAGCCTTTCATTCTGAGGTAGTGTCTATCTTTTTCTCTGAGATGAGTTTCCTGTAAGCAGCAAAATGTTGGGTCTTGTTTGTGTTGCCAGTTTGTTAGTCTATGTCTTTTTATCGGGGAGTTGAGTCCATTGTTATTAGAGATATTAAGGAAAAGTAATTGTTGTTTCCTGTTATTTTTGTTGTTAAAGTTGGCATTCTGTTCTTGTGGCTGTCTTCTTTTAGGGTTGTTGAGGGATTACCTTCTTGTTGTTTCTAGGGCGTGGTTCCCGTCCTTGTATTGGTTTTTTCCTGTTTTTATCCTTTGAAGGGCTGGTTTCGTGGAGAGATAATGTGTGAATTTGGTTTTGTCGTGGAATACTTTGGTTTCTCCATCTATGTTAATTGAGAGTTTGGCTGGGTATAGTAGCCTGGGCTGGAATTTGTGTTCTTTTAGTGTCTGTATAACATCTGTCCAGGATCTTCTGGCTTTCATAGTCTCTGGTGAAAAATCTGGTGTAATTCTGATAGGCTTCCTTTATATGTTACTTGGCCTTTTTCTCTTACTGCTTTTAGTATTCTATCTTTATTTAGTGCATTTGTTGTTCTGATTATTATGTGTCGGGAGGTATTTCTTTTCTCGTCCAGTCTATTTGGAGTTCTGTAGGCTTCTTGTATGTTCATGGGCATCTCTTTCTTTAGATTTGGGAAGTTTTCTTCTATAATTTTGTTGAAGATGTTTGCTGGTCGTTTGAGTTGAAAATCTTCATTCTCATCCACTCCTATTATCTGTAGGTTTGGTCTTCTCATTGTGTCCTGTATTTCTTGGATGTTTTGAGTTAGGATCTTTTTGCATTTTACATTTTCCTTGATTGTTGTGCCAATGTTCTCTATGGAATCTTCTGCACCTGAGATTCTCTCTTCCATCTCTTGTATTCTGTTGCTGATGCTGGTATCTATGGTTCCAGATTTCTTTCCTAGGGTTTCTATCTCCAGTGTTGCCTCATTTTGGGTTTTCTTTATTGTGTCTACTTCCCTTTTTAGGTCTAGTATGGTTTTGGTCATTTCCATCATCTGTTTGGGTGTGTTTTCCTGTTTTTCTTTAAGGACTTCTAGCTGTTTGATTATGTTATCCTGTTTTTCTTTAAGGATTTGTAACTCTTTAGCAGTGTTCTCCTGCAATTCTTTAAGGGATTTTTGTTCTTCCTCTTTAATGTCTTCTACCTGTTTACCAGTGTTCCTTTGTATTTCTTTAAGTGTGTTATTAAAGTCCTTCTTGAAGTCCTCTACCATCATCATGAGATATGCTTTTAGATCCGTGTCTAGCTTTTCCGGTGTGTTGGGGTGCCCTCGACTGGGCGAAGTGGGAGTGCTGGGTTCTGATAGTGGTGAGTGGTCTTGGTTTCTGTTAGTAAGATTATTACGTTTACATTTTGCCATCTGGTAATCTCTGGGGTTAGGTGTTGTCGTTGTCACTGTTTAAAGATTGGAGCAGAAGCTGTGTTCCACTCACCAGAAGTCTCAAAATCCTGTGGCGGGGGTCGTGGGTAGCTAGTGGGTGTCAGCCGACCCTGTGCTCTAGCTACCCCGGTGCTGTTCAGGCCGGAAGAGGCCTGTGGCCCTACTCAGGCCGGTTTTCTGTTTCCCTAACTAATGCAGTCTCAGGTCCCGCGTGCAGTTGGATTGGAGCAGAAGCTGTGTTCCACTCACTAGAAGTCTTAAGATCCTGTGGTGGGTGTTGTGGGTAGCTGGCGAGTGTCAGCCGACCCTGCGCCCTAGCTACCCCGGTGCTTTTCTGACCGGAAGAGGCTTGTGGCCCTACTCAGGCCGGATTTCTGCCTCCCCAACCAAAGCAGTCTCAGGTCCCGCGTGAGTGGAGTGGAGCAGAAGCTGTGTTCTACTCACCAGCAGTCTCAAAATCCTGTGGTGGGGGTCATGGTTAGCTGGCGGGTGTCAGCCGACCCTGTGCTCTAGCTACCCCAGTGCTGTTCAGGCCGGAAGAGCGAAAGTATTTCTAAGAGGAAAACTCATAGCTCTGAGTGCCTCCAAAAAGAAACCAGAGAGAGCACACATTAGCAGCTTGACAACACACCTAAAAGCTCTAGAACGAAAGGAAGCAAATTCACCCAATAGGAGTAGATGGCAAGAAATAATCAAACTCAGGGGTGAAATCAACCAAGTGGAAACAAGAATAACAAATCAAAGAATCAACCAATCGAGGAGCTGGTTCTTTGAGAAAATCAACAAGATAGATATACCCTTAGCCAGACTCACTAGAGGGCATAGGGAAAGTATTCTAATTAACAAAATCAGAAATAAAAAGGGAGACATAACAACAGACCCTAAAGAAATCCAAAACACCATCAAATCCTTCTACAAAAGGCTATACTCAACAAAACTGGAGAACCTAGATGAAATGGACAAGTTTCTAGACAGATACCAGGTACCAAAGTTAAATCAAGATCAGGTTAATGATCTAAACAGTCCCATGTCCCCTAAAGAAATAGAAGCAGTCATTAATAGTCTCCCAACTAAGAAAAGCCCAGGACCAGATGGGTTTAGTGCAGAGTTCTATCAAACCTTCAAAGAAGATCTAATCCCAGTTCTTCACAAACTATTCCACAAAATAGAATCAGAAGGTACTCTACCCAACTCATTCTATGAAGCCAAAATTACTCTGATACCTAAAGCACATAAAGACCCAACAAAAATAGAGAACTTCAGACCAATTTCCCTTATGAATATTGATGCAAAAATCCTCAATAAAGTTCTTGCTAACCGAATTCAAGAACACATCAAAACAATCATCCATCCTGACCAAGTAGGTTTCATCCCAGGGATGCAAGGATGGTTCAATATACGAAAATCCATCAATGTAATCCATTATATAAACAAACTCAAAGACAAAAACCACATGATCATCTCGTTAGATGCTGAAAAAGCATTTGACAAAATCCAACACCCATTCATGATAAAAGTCTTGGAAAGAGCAGGAATTCAAGGCCCATACCTAACCATGATAAAAGCTATACACTGCAAACCAGTAGCTAACATCAAAGTAAATTGTGAGAAGCTGGAAGCAATCCCACTAAAATCAGGGACTAGACAAGGCTGGCCACTCTCTCCCTACCTATTCAACATTGTACTTGAAGTCCTAGCCAGAGCAATTAGACAACAAAAGGAGATCAAGGGGATACAAATCGGAAAAGAAGAAGTCAAAATATCACTTTTTGCAGATGATATGATAGTATACATAAGTGACCCTAAAAATTCCACCAGAGAACTCCTAAGCCTGATAAATAGCTTCGGTGAAGTAGCTAGATACAAAATTAACTCAAGCAAGTCAATGGCCTTTCTGTACACAAAGGATAAACAGGCAGAGAAGGAAATTAGGGAAACAACACCCTTCTCAATAGTCACAATCAATATAAAATACCTTGGCGTGACTCTAACTAAGGAAGTAAAAGATCTGTATGACAAGAACTTCAAGTCCCTGAAGAAAGAAATTAAAGAAGATCTCAGAAGATGGAAAGACCTCCCATGCTCATGGATTGGCAGGATCAACATTGTAAAAATGGCTATCTTACCAAAAGCAATCTACAGATTCAATGCAATCCCCATCAAAATTCCAACTCAATTCTTCAACGAATTAGAAAGGGCAATTGGCAAATTCATCTGGAACAACAAAAAACCTAGGATAGCAAAAACTCTTCTCAAGGATAAAAGAACCTCTGGTGGAATCACCATGCCTGAGTTAAAGCTGTCCTACAGAGCAATTGTGATAAAAACTGCATGGTACTGGTATAACGACAGACAAGTAGACCAATGGTACAGAATTGAAGACCCTGAGATGAAGCCACACACCTATTGTCACTTGATATTTGACAAGGGAGCAAAAACCATCCAGTGGAAAAAAGACAGCATTTTCAACAAATGGTGCTGGCACAACTGGCGGTTATCATGTAGAAGAATGCGAATTGATCCATTCCTATCTCCTTGTACCAAGGTCAAATCTAAGTGGATTAAGGAACTCCACATAAAACCAGAGACACTGAAACTTATAGAGGAGAAAGTAGGGAAAAGCCTCGAAGATATGGGTACAGGGGAAAAATTCCTGAATAGAACAACAAAGGCTCGTGCTGTAAGATCGAGAATGGATAAATGGGACCTCATAAAGTTGCAAAGCTTCTGCAAGGCAAAAGACACCGTCAATAAGACAAAAAGACCACCAACAGATTGGGAAAGGATCTTTACCTATCCTAAATCAGATAGGGGACTAATATCCAATATATATATAAAGAACTCAAGAAGGTGGCCTCCAGAAAATCAAATAACCCCATTAAAAATGGGGCTCAGAACTGAACAAAGAATTCTCACCTGAGGAATACCAAATGGCAGAGAAGCACCTGAAAAAATGTTCAACATCCTTAATCATCAGGGAAATGCAAATCAAAACAACCCTGAGATTCCACCTCACACCAGTCAGAATGGCTAAGATCAAAAATTCAGGTGACAGCAGATGCTGGCGAGGATGTGGAGAAAGAGGAACACTCCTTCATTGTTGGTGGGATTGCAAGCTGTTACAACCACTCTGGAAATCCGTCTGGCGGTTCCTCAGAAAATTGGACATAATACTACCAGAGGATCCAGCAATACCTCTCCTGGGCATATATCCAGAAGATGTTTCAACCGGTAAGAAGGACACATGCTCCACTATGTTCATAGCAGCCTTATTTATAATAGGCAGAACCTGGAAAGAACCCAGATGCCCCTCAACAGAGGAATGGATACAGAAAATGTGGTACATTTACACAATGGAGTACTACTCAGCTATTAAAAGGAATGAATTTATGACATTCCTAGGCAAATGGATGGATCTGGAGGGCATCATGGTGAGTGAGGTAACATATTCACAAAGGAACTCACACAATATGTACTCACTGATAAGTGGATATTAGCCCAAAAACTTAGGATACCCAAGATATAAGATACAATTTGTTAAACGCATGAAACTCAAGAAGAACGAAGACCAAAGTTTGGACACTGTGCCCCTTCTTGGAATTGGGAACAAAACACCCATGGAAAGAGTTACAGAGATAAAGTTTGGAGCTGTGAAGAAAGGATGGACCATCTAAAGACTGCCATATCCAGGGATCCATCCCATAATCAGCTTCCAAACGCTGACACCATTGCATACACTAGCAAGGTTTTGCTGAAAGGACCCAGATATAGCTGTCTCTTGTGAGACAATGCCGGGGCCTAGCAAACACAGAAGTGGATGCTCACAGTCAGCTATTGGATGGATCACAGGGCCCCCAATGGAGGAGCTAGAGAAAGTACCCAAGGAGCTAAAGGGAACTGCAACCCCATAGGTGGAACATTATTATGAACTAACCAGTACCCCAGAGCTCTTGACTCTAGCTGCATTTGTATCAAAAGATGGGCTAGTCAGCCATCACTGGAAAGAGAGGCCCATTGGACTTGCCAACTTTATATGCCCCAGTACAGGGGAATGCCAGGGCCAAGGGGTGGGTGTGGGTGGGTGGAGAACTGGGGGGGGGTGTATTGGGGACTTTTTGGATAGCATTGGAAATGTAATTGAGGAAAATACCTAATTTAAAAAAATAAATAACATCAAATCCAAAAAAAAAAAAAAGAGATTAAAAGGCCTTGCTTAGTGCACTAGCCTTAGCCCTGCTGGACTTGACTAAGCCTTTCACTCTCTATGTAGATGAAAGAGCAGGAATAGCGAGAGGGGTCCCTGACCCAAGCTCTGGGGCCATAGAAACAACCTGTGGCCTACTTGTCAAAAAATTAGACCCAGTGGCCAGTGGGAGGCCATCTTGCTTAAAAGCTATCGTTGCTGTGGCACTACTTCTCAAAGATGCTGACAAACTGACTCTAGGTCAACAAACTATAGTAGTAGCCCCCCATGCCTTAGAAAGCATCGTTAGACAACCGCCTGATGGCTGGATGACTAATGCTCGCATGACCCATTATCAGAGCCTCTTACTGACTGAGAGAGTGCAGTTTGCACCCCCTGCTGTCCTGAATCTTGCCACCTTGCTGCTGGAAGCCAACAACTCCCTACCAGTGCACCAGTGTATGAACATCCTGGCAGAAGAAACTGGAACTAAGAAAGACCTCACTGACCAGCCATGGCCAGGCTGCCCCAACTGGTACACGGATGGTAGCAGCTTTTTGGTTGAAGAAAAATGAAAAGCGGGGGCAGCAGTGGTCTACGGAAAACAAACCATCTGGGCCAGCAGCTTGCCTGAAGAGACGACAGCCCAGAGAGCAGAGCTAATTGCACTCACCCAAGCCTTGCGGCTGGCAGAAGGGAAGAACATCAATATCTAAACAGACAGCAGGTATGCTTTTGTCACCACTCATATACATGGGGCAATCTATAGACAAAGGGGGCTACTCACATCTGCTGGGAAAGATATTAAAAATAAAGAAGAAATCTTGAGCCTATTAAACAAACAGGCAGCCCAAGGAGCTATGATCCTCATAACTTGAGAGAAAAATAAAGAACTTAAGGACCATTATGAACTCAAAGACACAGGCTTTGACTACACTCCAGAAGATCAGGAACTAATAGACAAAATACCTGAGATATGTGGATATACTCCCCAGGGAGTGGCTAATACCCAAGATGGTTGCTTGGTCCTGCCCACCAAAGAAGGACAACAATATGTAGTCAATCTATACCTGCTCACACACTTAGAAACTAAGAAGCTCAAAGAAATTGTTAAGAACTCAAACTACTATGTTATAAAACTGTCCAACATTGCCCAGGAGATTGTTAGTAAATGCCAAGCCTGTGCCCTCACCAATGCCAGGCACCACAAGAATGCCCCCAGAAGGTGGCTAAGAGGTGACTGGCCAGGGGCATACTAAAAAGTAGATTTTACTAAAGTTAAACCAGCCAAGTACGATAGTAAATATCTATTAGTTTTTATAGACACTTTTTCAGGGTGGGTCAAAGCCTTCCCCACTAAGGAGACTGCCAATGTCATGGTAAAGAAGATATTAGAAGAAATTTTCCCAAGATTTGGCATCCCTAAGGTACTTTCATCAGACAATGGCCCCTCCTTCATTGCCCAGGTAAGCCAAGAGTTAGCCAGACAATTGGGAAGTTACATTGTGCTTATAGACCCCAGAGTTCAAGACAGGTAGAGCGGGTAAATAGAACATTAAAAGAAACCTTAACTAAATTGGCTTTAGAGACCGGCGGAAAAGATTGGACAACTCTCCTTGTTCCGAGTACAGACACCCCAGGAAAATGTAAACTTACACCCTTTGAACTCCTCCATGGGGGACCGCCCCCCTTAACAGAAGCAGGGGGAATGTTTGACCCTGATGTTTCTTTTCCCCAACCCCTGCTAGCTCGCTTGAAGGCCCTAGAACTGGTCAGAAAAGACTCCTGGGAATTGCTGAAAAAACAAAACAAAACAAAACAAAACAAAACAAAACAAAACAAAACAAAACATACGAACCAAGAATGACCACGGTGCCACATACATTTCAAATAGGGGATCCTGTCCTGGTCCAGAGCCACCATTCCAACAACCTTGAACCCAGATGGAAAGGACTCTATCTGGTGCTTCTGACAAGCCCCACTGCTCCTCTGGCATGCATCTGGCTCCCCCTCCTGGCCCTGCCCCTGTGGCCCACTGGCCAGGCCCTGCTCACACTCACCAGGCACTGCACAGGAACCTCCTCCCTCCCTCCTACCACTGAAGAGAGACTCTCTAGTCTCATTCGAGGGGCTTCTGAGGCTCTCAATGTTACAAATCCTAAAGCTGTGGCCTCATATTGGCTTTGTTTGACAGCTGGGCCAGAGGTTTAATTTTTCTACTTCTAAGATTAGAGCTATGTACTAGAAGGAGTGGGGAATGTGAGACCCTGACTTAGTGTTTCTACCTGGAAGCCAGAGATGTGATAATTGTAGGAAGACCTACAAGGACATGGAGATAGACGCCGGAGAGGAGGCTGCAGCTCACTCCTCCCAATTCCTCAGCTAGCTGTTAAAAGTCCCCTACTGTCACCGTTCGGGGTCGAACTCCTCTGCCCTGCATGGCAGAGGGACTTCGTCTTCAGCTAGCTGATAATAAAACCTCTTGCAGTTTGCATCAGGTGTGGTTTTCTCTCTGGACATTGGGGTGTTGGCCAGCTCATCCTGGGACTTGAGCAGAGGCCCAGCTTCGGGGATCTTACAAGAACCACAGCATTAGGAAGGCTGACAACCACTGCTCTACATGAGAAAAGAATTACTCAGTGAGTGTAATGTCTTTTTCATCTGTCTGCATGCATCTGTATTAATTTCTGTCTATATTCACACAGATGAATATATAATACGCATGTACATACAAATACTTGTTGATTTATTACAAATCCATCTGGAAAAATTATTATTTAAAAAAATACTTGCCTGGTGGTGTGAAATGAGAAAGACATGAATCTCATGAGCCTTCAGGAGCAGGGGAACCTGGTGATCCAGGCTTTCAGATTGGAGTTTGCTCAAGGTGGGTCTTGAGCAATCAAAACCTTCATAGAATAATATGAGCAGAGGGAAGAACACTGTCCCATGGTCCAATCCCCTCCTCATCTCTCAAGCTCTGGCTTTGGTGCCACCTCCTTCTCCTGCAGCAGACATGTTTCTCCTTTGGCCTGTTGTGACAGCCAGTGCTCTGTGTGTGTGTGTGTGTGTGTGTGTGTGTGTGTGTATGTGTGTGTGTGTTAATGTGTTCATTTACTGTCTGTCCCCATCAGTGGACTGTGCTCTCAGGATTACCCTGTCTACCGTGAGCTCCCAGTATACAGCTTGGCATACAGTTGGGGCTGGCTGTGTGTACTGTATTTGATGCATCTGAGCACAGGACAGCAAAGGGAGACATGACACAGTCATTCAATTGGGCCCAGACTCCATCTGTCACCATAACTCTTATGTCATCTCATTTGTAAAATAGGAACAACAGCGTCTGTTTCCAAGTGTTTTGGGGGAAGACCAAATGAAGAGACTGCTGGGAAATGCTTCTAAGGCTATGCTGACCAAGTTTTAATTACATTTACCTTACTTTATTGGCATCCCTACTATTGTTTTCAAAGCTGCCATCTTTGGCTCTGGGACTGGTCAGGGAGAGGGCTGAGTCAACCCCTCACACACTCCTCCGTGGCCTTTTCACATAGGCCATTGTCCAGAGAATCTTGTTCTGTAGTTGGGACTCTTAGCAGGTACAGCTCTGTGAAGGCTGAGCCTGAGGCAGGGGCCTTCTGGAGATTGGCTGGAGAATGAACACTCATGACAGGAAAGCAGGAGACACATGGGGGCCTCTAGGTCCTCATTTGCAGAGGGAAGTTGTGAATCTGGGTCTTAGATTTGGGAAACTGTGTCTTCAGCGAGTCATTTTCTTCTGGTTCTCAGTGACATAGGATTCCTTGCTTGATTAAAGGGAAGCGTTGCCACATTGTTTTATGTTGAATCTGGAGTTCTTGGCTTACTTACAACCCAAGGGCTCAAAGCAATCCTAGTTCTGCTCTCTTCCAGGAAGGCAAACCTTTTTCATTGAAATGCATTTGTTTCTGAGAGCAGTTTTGATGAATGCCTGACCTTTCTTGTTTTCAGTAACCTGTAAGATGATGAAGGATGCGACAGTCACAGTTCTCCCTCCATCTGCAAATTTGGATGTGAGAGAAACGAGGTTGCATTAGAAATACTGAAAAAGCCAATCTGGAGAGGATTAATAATTCACTGAGTAAATCATAATGTAGTTTTAAGATAAAACATTGAGGTGACAGGGTAGGTCAGAAGGTAAAGGCTCTTGCCACCAAGCTTGACAGTCTGAGTTCCACTGTCATGTCTCACATGGGGAGAGGAGAGACTGGGTTCCAGCAAGTTGTCCTCTCACCTCACCCCAACATGTGCACACAGCACATGTATATGTACACATCCCACTAAATAAATACAATAAAAAGGAAAATGTTTGAGCAAGGTGTTGAGGACATTCCAAACTCCAGTCAACAGTTGAAACACTGGCTTTAGAATTGGAAAGAATTTGTTTCAAATCTTGGTTGAACAATCTTCTGTTTGTTTAATCTTAGACAAATCCCCCTTCCCCAAATGGTTGCAAGGTTGGGGAATGAACCATGGCCTCATATATGTTAGACAATCACTCTCTTACAGTCCTGGAAAATCTCTTAGTTTCTTTGTAGTTTAAGGGTTAAAACATATATAGCAAAGGCTTTACAGTGATAATTAAATGAGTATTTTTTTTCTAAAGGGTCTTTGTTAGTAGGAGAGCACTATAGGTATTTAATAAGTTATTATCAGTGTCATCATAATCATTAATATTATAAGGGTGCAGTTTCAAGGAGATGAGACTATTAAATGGATTGCAATTTTTAAAACAATTGTTGACATTTATAGGAACACTTACCATATACCAGACCCTGGGTTAAATGCTGTTCTGTGTGTATTAACACAACAGTGCATACATGTGATATATCTATATATCTGTATATAGTTTCCTAATGATATATATGTGTGTGTGTGTGTGTGTGTGTGTGTGTGTGCTTTAATGTGTATAGAAATAAGGCACAGAAATAAGGTGACTGCTATAATGAGAATTTTGGTTTCTTTACACAGAAATATTATTAAAATGTGATTTTGTTTTAACCCAGGTGTGGGTATATCGGCCTGATTCTGACTGTCCACAGCAGCTGACTGTGATTTGCCTCATGCTCTAGCTAAGGCATGGTTTTGCCAGCTGCAGAAATGCTTGGAATCTGAGAATTTTCCAGGGACTATATAAATGCTAGAGCCCTGATAGGTGTGGTTGGTGGCTGTTCAGAGGGAATGGTTGCAGTTTGTTAGTATTCATGCCCAAAGATGAAACAAAAGCAAAACATTAGATTCAGGGTCTCTCTCTCTCTCTCTCTCTCTCTCTCTCTCTCTCTCTCTCTCTCTCTCTCTCCTCTTTCTATACTTCTTTCTCTCCTTTCTAGTGATAGGGAGTGAAAAGAGGATGGGGAGGATAAAGGGTGGGATAAAGAAGAACCCACAAAGTAGCAAAGACTAGCTACTGACCACTAACGGTGGCAGTGGCAGGATGTCAATTCATGTGTTCTATCCCCACAGCGTGTGCCCCGAGCCATTGGCATTGTCATCCTCACTCCAAAGCATACATATCCAATCAACTCCTGGCTGATTGTGTTGGGTGGGGGGAAGGAAGTTATGGGCTTTAAGAGCACACAGCTGAGGGCATGAAGGCACAGCTGGAAGCCAATCTGCAGTCAAACATTGTCAGTGGAGTTCATGTTTTATCAAAAACATGCTGAGGATTTTCATTTGTTTGCTTAGCTAGTGCTAGCTATAGGACACAACACAATACTGTAGATATAGTTGCATATTTAATATTATTAGTAATTGCCAATCTTCAGTATTTTCAGAAGACATATTCTTCATTGAGAACGAATGGTGATAGTTCCCTCTTTATATTTGCAATATATTTATTATATATGTATATATGCATATATGTATGTATATGTATAGATAATCTGTTCTACCACTGTGATGTAGTCCTGTTCTTAGAGAAATGAGGACCTGAGAAACAGATAAATCATAGTATTTGGGTTGGGGAGATGGCTCAGTGGTTAAGAGTGTTTGTTGCTCTTCTGGAGGACCTGAGTTCGTTTCTCAATGTCCACACTGGGTGACTTACAACAACCTGTAACTCCTGCTCCAGGGAATTTAGTGCTCCCTTGTTGTCTCCATGTATGTGGTATACACCACACACACACACACACACACACACACACACACACACACACACGCACACTATAAAAATATATATTAAAAGAAGGAAATAAAAAATATCATAATATTTCTTCAGTCTGAGTTAAGTTTCTTTCCTCCCTAGTATGTTTGACTTTCTTAGTATCTGTCAAAGCTGAGCTCCAACTGCAACTCTGTGAAATATTTTAACCACAGATCCAGGGATCCTTTTTCTTTTATACACACCAACATATCACCTGATAGTTGTGTTTCTTATTATTTAAGCATTGCAAAAGTGTGTCTATGGGTTGGTGTGATAGATGTGTCTGTCATTGTAAATGAATACGCTGGCATTCTAAATGACTGGCTATTCTCTGCAAACCGTGTTAGTGTGAAGTCATTATTGAGGAACTGCAATGTTCATTCTGTTTTGATATCTGAATTACCTCTTTGAGTAATAGAGTCAGGGACACGGTGATTTTACCAAAATAATATCACCCTTTCCATTCTCCTAGTGTCTGGTTAGTAGGCATACTTCTTTGAAAATATAACACTCGTCATAGAAATTTTGAACTAATTACTTCGGATAAAGAAAATTGAAGCAATGCTAGTTTTAGATTTTTAAGATATTACCAATAAGAGTCTGTTCTTATAGGACTGAAGAACAGTGGGCACTCAAGCCCTAGAGTTATCAGTGGGGAGTGGAGAGAAAACAATAGGTTACCATTTTCCCAAGGAGCCTTTAGGGAAGATTGATACCTTTTTGTTAAAATCACTTGCTGTTATCACAAAGCCTAAGAGGGGAAGAGTGATGATACAATGTTATTAAAAACGCTGGGCCCCTGAGCAACAGTTACTTATCAAGCAGCTGCCAGCTGTTGCATATCCATGGAGCAGCTGGCTAGAATCCTGCAGCCCAACTCTGGCTGATAAGTATAAAGGAGAATGGACACGCCTTAAGGGCAGACTCAAGAGGAGGCTGTACTATGGCTGGCAGAGTCAGGTTTGTCTCTTCCAGGTTGGTGTTTATTAAGGCTGAAGCCATGTTGTTTGGCAGCTCTGAGTGTGCACCCTGTAATGTAAAAGAAAGTTTCAGGGCTGGAGAGATGGCTCAGTGGTTAAGAGCACTGGCTGCTCTTCCAGAGGACCAGGGTTTGATTCCAAGCACCTGCATGGTGTTTCATAACTGTCCAGGGGACCCGGTGCCCTCTTCCAGTCTCCTCAGGCACCAGGCATAAATGTGTTACACAGACATACATGTGTACAAAGTACCTATACACATACAAAATTAATTTCTTTCTTTCCTTCCTTTCTTTTTCTTTCTTTCTTTCTTTCTTTCTTTCTTTCTTTCTTTCTTTCTTTCTTTCTTTCTTTCTTTTTCACTTTACATCCCAATCATAGCCCCCCACTTCCCATTTCCCCATTCATACAGCCCCTTCTGCCCTCCCCACTTTTCTCTTTTGAGAAGAGAAGGCCCCCCTGTGTACCAACCCACCCTGGCACATCAAGTCCCTGCAGGACTAGGCACATCCTCTCCCACTGAGGTCAGACAAGGCAGCTTAGTTAGGGGAACAGGATCCACAGGTAGGCAACCATGTGAGAAAGAGCCTCTGCTCCAGTTGTTGGGGGACCTGCATGAAGACAAGGCTGCATACCTGCTACATACCGCAGGAGTCCTAGGTCCAGCCCATGCATGCTGTGTGGTTGGTGGTTCAGTTTTAGGGAGCCACCAGGGTCCAGGTTAGTTGACATGGTTGGTTTTCCTATGGAGTCCATATCTTCTCCTCCAGGTCTCTCAGTTCTTCCTCCAACTCTTTCAGAAGACTCCCTGAGCTCCATCTAATTTCTGGCTGTGGGTCTCTGCAATCTGTTTCAGTCAGCTGCTGGGTGGAGTCTCTCAGAGGACAGTTATGCTAAGCTCCTGTCTACAAGCATATCAGAGTATCATTAATAGTGTCAGGGATTGGCTCTTGCCCATGGGATGGGTCTCAATCTGGGCCAGTCATTGGTTGGTCATTCCCTCATTCTCTGCTCCATCTTTGTCCCTGCACTTCTTTAGGCAGGAAACTTTTGGATGGAAGGTTTTGTGGGTGTGTTGGTGTCCTTATTCCTCCACTAGGAGTCCTGCCTGACTATAGGAGGTGGCCACTTCAGGTTCCATATCTCCACTGCTAGAGTCTCAGTTAAAGCCACCTTCATAGACTTCTTGGAGCCTCCCCTATCCCAGGTCTCTGGAATGCTCTAGAGATCCCCCTCCCCTCTCTGTACTAATTTCTATTCACTCTCCTAGCCCTCTCTCCCTGACTCACCTACACATGACCCCTGCCCCCAACTCCCTGTTTCCCTCCCCACCACCTCTTCTACCCAGTTCCCACTCTCCATCCACTTCTGATAATTATTTTATTCCCCCTTCTGAGTGAAATTCAAGCATCCTCCCTTGGGCTCTTCTTGTTAGTTATCTTCTTTGGGTCTGTATACACATGCAATTGAAAAAAGTAAACAAATCAATGAGAACCTTCCTAAAGTGGCTAGAAACATCTAGAGGAAGAATCCCTGTTGTTGGTTGGCTCATGCACCTTCAGGCCAAGCATTCTGGCTTGGCTGAGAAGATTCTGCTTCACACTGTACCCTCAAGCATCACCTGTTTGGAAGGAGAGGGATGTTGCTCCATGGGTGGGCACATGTAATTAAGGGAAACGGAACCAAGTGTTGTACAAATCAGGTATAACCAACAAGCATCCTAGTTGTGGTAAATTGCTGAGTGCTTTGTGCCTCCACCAAGGGCTCCCCCGCTCCCCCGTGGCCTTATTTACTTCTCATCGGAACTCTATGGTGTAAGTGCTATAATTATTCCTATTTTGCAGATTAGAAAATGGAGAAATATTTAAATGAAGGGAATGTTGACAAGACAACACAGCTGCAGAGGGATAGTGCTGGGACTTAAAACTCACATGTGTTGAGGCCAACTTCCCTCTTCCTGACATATCAGGGTTGGCTTGGTCTGTGCTGTCAGATTACTGGTGACCACTGGGTCTATGAAAGCACCACACATTAACCAATTGTGTTACTGGAAACACTGATATCTGCATCTAATCCAAATTTATACCTATACCTATATCTACATCTGCATGTGCATCTATATTTACAGCTATATTGATCTATGTATCTATGTATCTATGTATCTATGTATCTATGTATCTATGTATCTATGTATCTATGTATCTATCTATGTATGTATGTATCTATCTATCTATCTATCTATCTATCTATCTATCTATCTATCATCTATTTTTTTGAAACAGGATCTCTCCATTTAGTCCTAGCCCTAGCTGGAACTTACTATGTAGATCAGTCTGACCTTGAACTCAGAGAAATCTTCCTGCCTCTGTCTGTCTCTGCCTCCCAATGCTGGGTTTAAAGGTAAATGCCACAATTTCCAGCCCAACGATATTTACTATATTAACTGATTCCTAGTTTTATAGAAAAATGATGATAACATGTGATTAATTACACCTCAGAATCTTTGACCCGCATTTTTTACTTCCTGAATACTTAGCCTGTCCCAGAAGGACTTTGTTGGTGAGTATGTCCCAGGTAAAATCTGCTACCTGCACCTTTTGCTTAAGATAAGGTTTTCATAGAATTTGTCTGTTTTATTGACAAAATTCACAGAAGTGGGTTGGTATTTCAGAGAATATTTCATGTTAGTATGTGTATAGTATAGTCAGATAGATATAGAAACTTAAACCTACCTAAAATTAACCAAAATCAAATAAAATTCTATCACCTGTACATGTATTATTAAGAGATGTGTTCCGGAGATGGTGAGATGGCTACAAGGCTTCAAGTAGTTTCCATCAAGGTTGGCAACCCAAGTGTGATCCACGTAGTGGGAGGAGAGAACCAATTCCTATAGGCTGTCCCCTAACAACCTCTACATGTGTACCATGCCATATGCATACTTCGATCCTTCTTAGAAGGGAGGACAAAATACCCATGGAAGGAGTTACAGAGACAAAGTGTGGAGCAGAGACGGAAGGAATGACCATCCAGAGACTGCCCCAACTGGGGATCCATCACATAAACAACCACTAAACCCAGACACTATTGTGGATGACAACAAGAGCTTGCTGACAGGAGCCTGATATAGCTGTCTCCTGAGAGGCTCTGCCAGTGCCTGACAAATACAGAAGTTGATGCTCACAGCCATCCATTGGATAGAGTACAGCGTCCCCAATGAAGGAGCTAGAGGAAGGACCCAAGGAGCTGAAGGGGTTTGCAGCTCCATAGGAGGAACAACAATATGAACTAACCAGTACCCCCAGAGCTTCCTGGGACTAAACCACCAATCAAAGAAAACACATGGTGGGACTCATGGCTCTAGCTGCATATATAGCAGAAGATGGCCTAGTTGGTCATCAATGGAAGGAGAGGCCCTTGGTCCTGTGAAGGTTATATGCCCTAGTATAGGGGAATACCAGGGCCAGGAGGTGGGATTGTGTGGGTTGGGGAGCAGTGGGAGGGGGAGGAGGGAGGGGGAGGACATAGGGGGTTTTCAGAGGGGAAACCAGGAAAGGGGATATCATTTGAAATGTAAATAAAGAAAATATCTAATAAAAAATAAACAAACAAAAAAAGAGACACACACACAGACATGCACACAGATGGACATGGATGGACACACACACACACACACACACACACACACACAGAGCACTGGTTTTTCTCTATCAACTTGACTCACACTAGTGTGACTTGGGAAGAGGGAACTTCACTAACGAGACTCTTCCATCAGACTGTCCTATGGGCTTGTCTGTAAGGGCATTTTCAGTTGCTAGTTGATGTGGGAGGGCTCAGCCCACTGTGGGCGGTACTATCCCTAGGCAGCTGGGCCTGGGCTATATAACAAACTTATCTGAGCAAGTGAGGGGAGCAGGCCAGGACACTGCACTCCTCCATGGCTTCTGCTTGCCAGTTCCTGCTTCCAGGTTTCTGCCTTGAGTTCCTGCCTCAGCTTTCCTTAATGATAGACTATAAGATATAAAATGAAATAACCCTGCCCCTAGGTGCTTTTTGGTCAAAGTGTTTATCACAGCAATAGAAAGTAAACTAAGACACACATATACAATAAATAAATGTCATGAAATTAGAAAAAGGTGCTATTTTCACGTATTTTACATAAAGAGAAATAACACTCATTTCTGTTACTTGCTTTTTTTTTCATTTTTAAAAAAAATATTTTATTTTATTTCAATTAGGTATTTTCTTCATTTACATTCTGTTACTTGCTTTTTAAAAATTTATTTTATTGTATGCATGTGAGTTGTTTTTGCCTGTATGTCTATGTATGTGTACCGTGTACATTCATGGCCTGAGGAGGTCACACAAGATATTGGTCTCTGAGTTACAAACAGTTATGAGCCTTCATGTGGGTACTTGGAACCGAACCTAGGTCCCCTGTAAGCAGAAGATGTGCTCCTAGTCACGAGCCATCTCTAACAACTGAGCCATCTCCCTCTGCCCTCTTGACTAGCTGCTCTTGGAGCAGCATAATTTTGAGATTCATCACTGCAGGCATACCTAGGTTGGGCTTATTTTCTCTGCTGAACATATTCACAAACTAGAACGAGCTGAGAGACATACTGTAAGTAACTAGTCAGCTCTAGTGTCTATGGCATGCTGGCTTGTAAACCCCCCTCTCCCCTCAACCTCCTCGACTTTGCTGCCACTAAGGAGATCACCTAGGGTGGAGCCTGCCTCCCTAGATCATTCTATTGTTCAGCCACTGTCACTGTTCACTGTTCCTCTTCAAGATACTGCTACCTGCTGAGAGGCCCCAGATCTATTCCAGAGACCTCATCCTATTCTGCACATGGTCACCTGCAGCTGGGCTCCAAGGATGAATTGGCGGGAATGGGCTTCCCCCCTCCTTTATAAAGCATGTCCACCATTAAAAATTTGAGCCTTGATCAGAATACTGTCTTGGTTCCATCTCTCTCTCTTGTCTGCCTAGTTTCCCTCTCTTTCAGCGCTGGCCTGCCACTCAGGTGTACCCATTCTTGTGAGCCGCTGGATGGCTTGCAACACTGGCTGGTTTGTTTTTAGTAGTCATGCTGCATAAATATCCTTGTTCATGTCTTATAGAATACCAGAACACACAAACATTTCTTCCTCCTTCAAATCTAGACAGAACCACTGTGTCATAGTGCGTGTGAACTTTCAACTTCACTAGTTCACTAGGCTAACCTCACATGGATTTGTACTACCCCTAGTGGGTTTTGATTAAAAAAAAAAACCAACAAAAAAACCCCCAAAAAACCAAAACCCAAAACAAACCAAATCAAAAAATAGAACAAAACAAAAAAACGAAAAAGGCTTCAGTAGATGTAATTCATGACAATTTGCAAACATGAATAGTGAATAGATTTCAGGCAAAATTAGAATGTGAATTTCCCTAACTCAGGACAATGGATTTTGCTAGCTTATTGATTTTGCACAAATAGCTCAGAAAAATGATTTCCCTCAGGAGACAGGCCAACAAAAAGCTGAAAAGTGAATTTAAATAAACTGTTGACCCATTTGCCCTCAGCTCTACAGATGATCTATTAACATTTTTTCATAGTGACTAAAACCACTGTGTTTCTAAAATTGTAGTTATTTACTATTTATTTATTATTTATTTATTGTTTTTGAGACAGGGTCTCACTATGTAGCTCTGATTGTCCTGGAACTCATTATATATAGATCAAGCTGGCCTTGAACTCACAGAAATCATCCTGCCTCTACTTCCTATGTGCTGGGATTAAAGATGTGCACCACCATACCCCGCAATTGTATGTATTTTTAAAACATTAAAGCGATTTCATTATCTTACCCATATGGGCACTTTGCCTGTATGTACGTCTGTGTACCCCGTGGGTGCCTGGTATCCTCAGGGGTTGGAAGAGAGCTTACGGAGAACGGGAGTTACAGAGGCTGTGAGCCACCATAGGAGTGGTGCAAATGGAACCTGGGTCCTCTGGAAGTGGGTGCCAGTGCTCTTGCCCACCGGACCATCTGCTCATACTGAAGAGTTTAGATAAATACTCATACAATGACCATGTGTAGCCTAAGCCAGTTTGCTTCTTGAAAAATTTTAAAATGAAAGTTTCTTCTTTTTAAAAATGAAAAGCAGGGGCTGGAGAGATGGCTTAGTGGTAAAGAGCACTGACTGCTCTTTCAAAGGTCCTGAGTTCAAATCCCAGCTATCACATGGTGGCTCACAACCACCCGTAATGAGACCTAATGCCCTCTTTTGGTGCATCTGAAGTCAGCTACAGTGTACTTACATATAATAATAAATAAATCTTAAAAAAAGCTATTGAATATAACAGGAAGTTTTATTTTAATTTTTTTTTAATTGGGCTTTCCAGGGGCCATGTTCGTAGTTTGTGCCATTGCCAGAAACCATGTGGAATCCCATGATCTGTGCTCATAATGAAGGAGGCTACTTTTGCTTTGGTATTGATGACCACAGACTCACAGCTGAGAAAGAGGGACATAGAAGGCTTCTGTGACAGCTTCTACCCTCACCCTTCCAAAAGGTACCAGCCCAAACAGGAAGCCATCAAAGAGCACTCTTAAAGAGAATAATAAGAATTCTGAAGCTAGCTCTCTACAGTTGACATCTTCTGACAGGGATGCAGGAGACTCAGGTCTATTAATGGGGCAGGCCACTGAGAGTTTGACTGTGCTCCATTGAGTACAAAGATAACACAAACTGGGCTAGGTTTTTTTCTTTCTTTTTAAAATTTATTTATCTTATTTTTTGGGGGGGTGGGTATGTGCCAGTGAGGCCACAAGGATAGGGGGCATAGAAGGACTAGGAAATGAGTGTGATCGGGGTGCATGATATGAAATTCCCAAAGAATCAATACAATTATTATGTTAAAAAGAAATCTGGGGGCTTGAGAGATGGCTCTGTGGTTAAGAGCACTGACTGCTCTTCCAGAGGTTCTGAGTTCAATTCCCAGCACCCATATGGTGGCTCACAACCATCTGTAATGCTGTAGTGGAATCCAATAATGCCCTCTTCTGGCGTATCTGAAGACAGCTACAGTATACTCATATGCATAAAATAAATAAGTAAATCTTTAAAAAAATAAAAAGAGAGGGGCACAAGCCCCTTCCGGTCCGACCAGCACTGGAGTAGCTAGGCACAGAGTTGGCTGACACCCGCCAGCTACTCACAACACTAGCCACGGGAGCTTAAGACTTCAGGTGATCTGGCCACCCTCCCAGTCAGAGGACAGGTCTCCATCCTGCCCGGGATCCCTTTGCCTCAGGATCAGCGGGAGCCATCTTGGTTCCGGGACTCCGATGAACCTAGTCTGCACAGGTGAGAGTGTGCACCACAGAAGCTGACAGCTTCTGGGGTAGGCGGGAGCCACAGAGCCTCTGAGGTAGCGCCCTTTTCGGGCTCCAGACATCCGGCCACCCTTCCGGTCAGAGGACAGGTTTCTGCCCGGCCCGAGAGCCCTTTGCCTCAGGAGCGGCGGGAGCCATCTTGGTTCCGGGACTCCCCTGAACTTAGGCTGCACAGGTGAGAGTGTGCACCACAGAAGCTGACAGCTTCTGGGACAGGTGGGAGCCACAGAGCTACTGAGGCAGCACCCTTTTGGGGCCCCAGACATCCGGCCAGCTTCCTGGCCAGAGGACAGGTGTCCACCAGGCCCGGGAGGCTTTTGCCTCTAGATTGGTGGTAGCCATCTTGGTTCCAGGACTCCATCAAACATAGTCTGCATAGGTGAGAGTGTGCACCACACAAGCTGACAGCTTCTGTGACCCGCCAAAGCAACACAGCTTCTGGGGAAGGTCCTGTTTTGGGCCTTCATCTTCAGCCAGGAGGAGGTCCAAACACCAGATATCTGTGCACCTTCCCTGTAAGAGGAGAGCTTGCCTGCAGAGAGTGCTCTGACCACTGAATCTCAGAGGAGAGAGCCTGTATCCCATGTCTGCTGATAGAGGCTAACAGAATCACCAGAAGAACAATCTCTAAACAGAGACAACTATAACAACTAACTCCAGAGATTACCAGATGGCGAAAGGTAAACGTAAGAATCTTACTAACAGAAACCAAGACCACTCACCATCATCAGAACCCAGCACTCCCATTTCGTCCAGTCCAGGGCACCCCAACACACCGGAAAAGCTAGACCCGGATCTAAAAGCATATCTCATGATGATGGTAGAGGACATCAAGAAGGACTTTAATAACACACTTAAAGAAATACAGGAGAACACTGCTAAACAGGTAGGAGACATTAAAGAGGAAGCACAAAAATCCCTTAAAGAATTGCAGGAGAACACTGCTAAACAGGTAGAAGACATTAAAGAGGAAACAAAAAAATCCTTTAAAGAATTGCAGGAAAACCAGACCAAACAGGTGATGGAATTGAATAAAACCATCCAAGACCTAAAAAGGGAAGTAGACACAATAAAGAAAACCCAAAGTGAGGCAACGCTGGAGATAGAAACCCTAGGAAAGAAATCTGGAACCATAGATGCGAGCATCAGCAACAGAATACAAGAGATGGAAGAGAGAATCTCAGGTGCAGAAGACTCCATAGAGAACATTGGCACAACAATCAAAGAAAATACAAAATCCAAAAAGATCCTAACTCAAAACATCCAGGAAATCCAGGACAAAATGAGAAGACCAAACCTACAGATAATAGGAGTAGATGAGAATGAAGATTTTCAACTCAAAGGACTGGCAAAATCTTCAGCAAAGTTATAGAAGAAAACTTCCCAAACCTAAAGAAAGAGATGCCCATGAACATACAAGAAGCCTACAGTACTCCAAATAGACTGGACCAGAAAAGAAATTCCTCCTGACACATAATAATCAGAACAACAAATGCACTAAATAAAGATAGAATACTAAAATCAGTAAGGGAAAAAGGTCAAGTAACATATAAAGGCAAGCCTATCAGAATTACACCAGATTTTTCACCAGAGACTATGAAAGCCAGAAGGGCCTGGACAGACGTTATACAGAAACTAAGAGAACACAAATTCCAGCCCAGGCTACTATACCCAGCCAAACTCTCAATTACCATAGATGGAGAAACCAAAGTATTCCACAACAAAACCAAATTCACAAGTTATCTTTCCACGAATCCAGCCCTTCAAAGGATAATAACAGAAAAAAAACAATACAAGGCTGGAAACCACTGCCTAGAAAAAGCAAGAAGGTAATCCCTCAACAAACCTAAAAGAAGATAGCCACAAGAACAGAATGCCAACTCTAACAACAAAAATAAAAGGAAGCAACAATTACTTTTCCTTAATATCTCTTAATATCAATGGACTCAACTCCCCAATAAAAAGACATAGACTAACAGACTGGCTACACAAACAGGACCCAACATTTTGCTGCTTACAGGAAACTCATCTCAGAGAAAAAGATAGACACTACCTCAGATGAAAGGCTCAAAACAATTTTCCAAGCAAATGGTAGGAAGAAACAAGCTGGAGTTGCCATCCTAATATCTAATAAAATTGACTTCCAGCCCAAAGTCATCAAAAAAGACAAGGAAGGGCACTTCATACTCATCAAAGGTAAACTCCTCCAAGAGGAACTATCAATTCTGAATATCTATGCTCCAAATACAAGGTCAGCCACATTCATTAAAGATACTTTAGTAAAGCTCAAAGCATACATTGCACCTCACACAATAATAGTGGGAGACTTCAACACACCACTTTCACCAATGGACAGATCATGGAAGCAGAAACTAAACAGGGACACAGTGAAACTAACAGAGGTTATGAAACAAATGGATCTGACAGATATCTACAGAACATTTTATCCTAAAACAAAAGGATATACCTTCTTCTCAGTACCTCAGGCTACCTTTTCCAAAATTGACCACATAATTGGTCACAAAACAATCCTCAACATATACAAAAATATTGAAATTGTCCCATGCATCCTATCAGATCACCATGGACTAAGGCTGATCTTCAATAACAAAATAAGTAATAAAAAGCCAACAATCTCATGGAAAATAAACAACACTCTTCTCAATGATAACTTGGTCAAGGAAGGAATAAAGAAAGAAATTAAGGACTTTTTGGAGTTTAATGAAAATGAAGCCACAACATACCCAAACTTATGGGACACAATGAAAGCATTTCTAAGAGGAAAACTCATAGCTCTGAGTGCCTCCAAAAAGAAACTAGAGAGAGCACACATTAGCAGCTTGACAACACACCTAAAAGCTCTAGAACAAAAGGAAGCAAATTCACCCAAGAGGAGTAGATGGCAGGAAATAATCAAACTCAGGGGCAAAATAAACCAAGTGGAAACAAGAAGAACTATTCAAAGAATCAACCAATCAAGGAGCTGGTTCTTTGAGAAAATCAACAAGATAGATAAACCCTTAGCCAGACTCACTAGAGGGCACAGGGAAAGTATTCTAATTAACAAAATCAGAAATGAAAAGGGAGACATAACACAGATCCTGAAGAGATCCAAAACACCATCAGATCCTTCTACCAAAGGCTATACTCAACAAAACTGGAGAACCTGGATGAAATGGACAAGTTTCTAGACAGATACCAGGTACCAACGTTAAATCAAGATCAGGTTAATGATCTAAACAGTCCCATATCCCCTAATGAAATAGAAGCAGTCATTAATAGTCTCCCAACCAAAAAAAGCCCAGGACCAGATGGGTTTAGTGCAGAGTTCTATTAGACCTTTAAAGAAGATCTAATCCCAGTTCTTCACAAACTATTCCACAAAATAGGAACAGAAGGTACTCTACCCAACTCATTCTATGAAGCCACAATTACTCTGATACCTATACTACAAAAAGACCCAACAAAAATAGAGAACTTCAGACCAATTTCCCTTATGAATATCGATGCAAAAATCCTCAATAAAGTTCTTGCTAACCGAATCCAAGAACACATCAAAACAATCATCCATCCTGACCATGTAGGTTTCATCCCAGGGATGCAAGGATGGTTCAATATACGGAAATTCATCAACGTAATCCAGTATATAAACAAACTCAAAGACAAAAACCACATGATCATCTCATTAGATGCTGAGAAAGCATTTGAAAAAATCCAACACCCATTCATGATAAAAGTCTTGGAAAGATCAGGAATTCAAGGCCCATACCTAACCATGATAAAAGCAATATACAGCAAACCAGTAGCCAACATCAAAGTAAATGGTGAGAAGCTGGAAGAAATCCCACCTAAATCAGGGACTAGACAAGGCTGTCTACTCTCTCCCCACCTATTCAACATTGTACTTGAAGTCCTAGCCAGAGCAATTAGACAACAAAAGGAGATCAAAGGGATACAAATTGGAAAAGAAGAAGTCAAAATATCACTCTTGCAGATGATATGATAATATACATAAGCGACCCTAAAAATTCCACCAGAGAACTCCTATGCCTGATAAACAGCTTCAATGAGGTAGCTGGATAGAAAATTAACTCAAGCAAGTCAATGGCCTTTCTGTACACAAAGGATAAACAGGCTGAGAAAGAAATTAGGGAAACAACACCCTTCTCAATAGTCACAAACAATATAAAATACCTTGGCGTGATTCTAATTAACGAAGTGAAAGATCTGTATGACAAGAACTTCAAGTCTCTGAAGAAAGAAATTAAAGAAGATCTCAGAAGATGGAAAGATCTCCCATGCTCATGGATTGGCAGGATCAACATTGTAAGAATGGCTATCTTGCCAAAAGCAATCTACAGATTCAATGCAATCCCCAACAAAATTCTAACTCAATTCTTCAAGGAATTAGAAAGTGCAATCTGCAAATTCATCTGGAATAACAAAAAAACCTAGGATAGCAAAAATTCTTCTCAAGGATAAAAGAACCTTCTGGTGGAATCACCATGCCTGACCTAAAGCTGTACTACAGAGCAATTGTGATAAAAACTGCATGGTACTGATATAAGGACAGACAAGTAGACCAATGGAAAAGAATTGAAGACCCTGAGATGAACCCACACACATATGGTCACTTGATCTTTGATAAGGGAGCAAAAACCATCCAGTGGAAAAAAGACAGCATTTTCAACAAATGGTGCTGGCACAGCTGGCGGTTATCATGTAGAAGAATGCGAATTAATCCATTCCTATCTCCTTGTAGTAAGGTCAAATCTAAGTGGATTAAGGAACTCCACATAAAACCAGAGACACTGAAACTTATAGAGGAGAAAGTAGGGAAAAGCCTTGAAGATATGGGTAAAGGGGAAAAATTCCTGAATAGAACAGCAATGGCTTGTGCTGTATGATCGAGAATCGATAAATGGGACCTCATAAAGTTGCAAAGCTTTTGCAAGGCAAAAGAAAAGACACTGTCAATAAGACAAAAAAGCCACCAACAGATTGGGAAAGGATCTTTACCTATCCTAAATCAGATATGGGACTAATATCCAATATATATAAAGAACTCAAGAAGGTGGCCTCCAGAAAATCAAATAACCCCATTAAAAATGGGGCTCAGATCTGAACAAAGAATTCTCACCTGAGGAATACCGAATGGCAGAGAAGCACCTGAAAAAATGTTCAACATCCTTAATCATCAGGGAAATGCAACTCAAAACAACCCTGAGATTCCCCCTCACACCAGTCAGAATGGCTAAGATCAAAAATTCAGGTGACAGCAGATGCTGGCGAGGATGTAGAGAAAGAGGAACACTGCTCCATTGTTTGTGGGATTGCAAGCTTGTACAACCACTCTGGAAATCAGTTTGGTGGTTTCTTAGAAAATTGGACATAATACTAACAGAGGATCCAGCAATACCTCTCCTGGGCATATAACCAGTAGATGTTCCAACCGGTAAGAAGGACACATGCTCCACTATATTCATAGCAGCCTTATTTATAATAGCCAGAAGCTGGAAAGAACCCAGATGCCCCTCAAGAGAGGAATGGATACAGAAAATGTGTTACATTTACACAATGGAGTACTACTCAGCTATTAAATGGAATGACTTTATGAAATTCCTAGGCAAATGGATGGACCTTGGAGGGCATCATCCTGAGTGAGGTAACTCAATCACAAAGGAACTCACACAATATGTACTCACTGATAAGTGGATATTAGCCCAAAACCTAGGATATGCAAGGTATAAGATACAATTTGTTAAACGCATGAAACTCAAGAAGAACGAATAGCAAAGTGTGGACACTGTGCCCCTTCTTAGAATTGGGAACAAAACACCCATGTTTTGTTACAGAGTTACAGAGATAAAGTTTGGAGCTGTGAAGAAAGGATGGACCATCTAAAGACTGCCATATCCAGGGATCCATCCCATAATCAGCTTCCAAAGTTGACACCATTGCATACACTAGCAAGATTTTGCTGAAAAGACCCAGATATAGCTGTCTCTTGTGAGACAATGCCAGGGCCTAGCAAACACAGAAGTGGATGCTCACAGTCAGGTATTGGATGGATCAGAGGGCCCCCAATGGAGGAGCTAGAGAAAGTAACCAAGGAGCTAAAGGGATCTGCAACCCTATAGGTGGAACAACATTATGAACTAACCAGTACCCCAGAGCTCTTGACTCTAGCTCCATATGTATCAAAAGATGGCCTAGTTGGCCATCACTGGAAAGAGAGTTCCACTGGACTTGCAAACTTTATATGCCCCAGTATAGGGGAACGTCAGGGCCAAAAATTGGGAGTGGGTGGGTAGGGGAGTGTGGGGGGGAGTGTATTGGGGACTTTTTGGATAGCATTGGAAATGTAAATGAGGAAAATACCTAATAAAAAAATAAAATAAAAAAATAAAAAGAAATCTGGGTTGGTGAGAAGGCTCAACAGGTGAAGGTGTGTGCTTCTAAACCCAATGACCTGAGTTGGAGCTCTTGGACTTACATGTTGGAAAGAAGAAACCAACTCCCAAAAGATTTTCTCTGACCTCTTCTCAGAAGTCATGATACACTTGAGTGAGTGTGTGTGTGTGTGTGACAGGCATGCGTGCCTCATGCTTATGCACACACACAAATGTAAAATAATTATTACTGTGTAAATGAGTGAGTCTGTGTCATGGCACATGTGTAGAAGTGAGAAAACAGCTGTGTGGAGGCAGTCAGTTCTCTTCCCACCTTTATGTGGGCTCTGAGGATGAGGATCAGGTCAGGTTTGCACAGCAAGTGACTTTACCTGTTGGGCCATCTTGCTGTCCCCCTGACCCCCATTTTATTGTTAATGGGAAAATAATAATTGTTATTCGTTTAAGGGTATAAATGTGAAAATTTAATACATACGTATATTCTATAAGTATCAAATATGGGTAATTTGCATATACATCACCTTAGGAGAAGATGAATTTGGTCCTTGAAGATACCAATGGAAAGGCTGGGCATGGTGGCTCATGCTTGTAATCCTAGCATTTCAGAGGCAGAGGCAGAGGCAGTAGGATTACTGAAAGTTCAAGGCCAGTCTGATCTACATAGTGATTTCCAGGTCAGTCAGGAATTTGACACCCTCTCAAACAAACAAACAAACAAACACCCAAGTTGGGAGTGTATCTGAATGTACAACACTTTTCTAGCACACACAGGACCTTGAGCTTCATCTTCATGATCACAAAGGGAAGGAAAAACGTTAGCAAAGAGATCAAAAGTACAGGGACAAGAATTCAGAGGAACGTCCCTAAAATTAAAGGAAGCACAATTATAGCATTGCTGAGGAGCTTAAAGAATTCATCGTCTGAGTTAACACAAGCGTCACACCCACCTGGGGCAGAAGGAATTAACAACAGAATCACAGCACAGTAATGCCCTCTGATGCTACCTACGCTTGTCAGCAGTACAGTGTGAACAAGCAGTTGCTGGTGCTGACTTTCCTGGGAGATATTTGGACTGTATATTTGAGTAAAACCATTGTGTGGCTGTGTTACTTTCCTGGTTGCTTAAAAGAAAGTAGCCTTCTTTTTTTTTTTTTTTTAATTCACTTGACACATGGTGCTCCGAAGGCCAGACATACAAAACTATCTTTCCAAACAGAAACCACAGCATTGTCATGGCCATGTTCACGCTGGAGTTTCAGGAGAGATCTATTCCTCACTTCTTCCAGTTTCTGGTGGCTGCTCTGTGATATAAAGTCACTGATTAAAAACATTGCATCGTTCAGTCTCTGAGAGCCCCCAGGGTCCAGGTTAGTTGACGCTGTTGGTCTTCCTGTGGAGTTCCTATCCTCTTAAGGGCCCTAAATCCTTCTCCCAACTCTTTCATAAGAGCCCCCAATCTCCTTCAATGTTTGGCTGTGGGTCTCTGCGTCTGTCTGAGTCGGCTGCTGGGTGGAGCCTCTTAGAGGACAGCCAGGCTCGGCTTCTATCTGCAAGCATGACAGACTATCATTAATAGTGTCAGGGATTGTGGCTGGCCCATGAGCCAGTTATTGCTTGGCTATTCCCTCAGTCCACCCCTGTCCCTGAATTGCTCTCAGAGATTGAACCACCAATCATACATGGGCTGGACCTAGCCCCGCCCCCTCCCCCAGATGTGCAGCTAGCTCTTCATGTGGGTCCTGAACACCTGGAGTGGGGGCTATCCCTAAAGCTAAAATCTGTCTGTGGACTCTGTTATCCTAACTCCAAAGTCTTGTCTGGTCTCAGGGGGAGAGGAAGTACCTAGCCCTGCAGGGACTTGATGTGCTGGGAGGAGTATTGGGGGAGGGGCTCTACTTTCTCAGAGGAGAAGGGGATAGGGGGTAGGAGGAGGGACTATGGAGAGGGAATTGGGAAGAGGTACAGCTGTCCGGATGTAAAGTGAATAAAAAGAAAAAACCCAAACAAACAAACAAACAAACAAAAAAGAAAGAAAAACAAAGCAAATGGGTGGAATTTAAGAATATCCTGAGCGAGGTAACCCAGTCCCAGAAGGTCATGCATGCACTCACTGATAAGTGAATATTAGCCATAAAATGACAGGTGCTATGCTATGCTTCACAGACCCAAAGAAGCTAAACAAGAAGGAAGACTCAAGGGAGGATGCTTGAATCGCATGTAGGAGGGGGAATAAACTAGTCATAAGAGGCAGATGGAGGAAGGGAACTGGGAAGGGGGGTGGGTAGGGGGAGGAACAGAGTGGGGTTCAGGATCAGGTGTGGGGAAGGACAGGAGCGATGGCTAGGTGGCCATGAAATGAATGGAAATCTGCAACTGATGAGGAGGAGGTGGGGGAGGGGCTCTCCAGGATGTGACAGAGAATTGGGATAAGGGAGGCACTCAAGAATCAGTGGGGTGACCTTAACTGTGACTCACTGTATTGAGGATATGGAACCTGAAGAGGCCACCTCCTATAGCCAGGCAGAAACCCCTGTGGAACGATAGAGATACCAACACACCCATAAAACTTTCAACCCAAAATGTATCCTGTCTACAAGAAATGCAGGCCTAGGGGATGGAGCAGAGACTGAGGGAATGGACAACCAATAACTGGCCCAACCTGAGACCCATTCTAAGCAGAAGTCTCTGATAGTATTATTGATACTCAGTTATGTTTGCAGACAGGAGCATGTTGTCCTCTGAGAGGCTCCACACAGCAGCTGATTCAATTCAGACAGATACAGACACCACAGCCAAACAGTGGATGGAGCGTGGGGACTCTTACGGAACAATAGGAGGAAGGATTGTGGACCAAAGGGGATAGGAACTCCACAGAAAGACCAACAACCCTTGGGGCTCTCAGAGTCTGAACCTCCAACCAAAGAACATACATGGGCTGGACCTAGGCCTCACCTCTCACATGTAACAAATGTGCAGCTTTGTCTTCATGTGGGTCCCAAACAACTGGAGTGGAGGCTATCCCAAAAGCTGTTGCCTGTCTGTGGGATATGTTCTTCTAGCTGGGCTGCCTTGTCTGGCCTCAGTGGGAGAGGAAGCACCTAGCCTCATAGATACTTGAAGTGCCAGGGTTGTGGGGGGGTTACCCAGGGTGGGGACCCACCTGCTCAGAGGAGAAGGGGATGTGGGTTGGGCAATGGGGAAAGGATTGTGGGAGCAAGGCAGTGAACTGGATGTAAAGTGTTTAAGCAAAACAAAACAAAACAAAACAAAACAAAACCAAAAACCAAAACCAAAACCAAAACCAAAACTAAAAACAAAACCCCAGGAGGCCATTGTTTGCAGGCATCACATGGGGCTCTGGCTTGTGGCTGCATCTCTCTGACTTCCAATCACCTTTTCCCTATATCTCTGACTCCTAGGCCTGTCACACAGCATACAGAGGATGGTAGTCCAGCCCACTTACTTTAACATCCCTTATTTAATTACTGTACTAGATAACACTTGTGAGGTTTAGGGATGAAAGCCTAGTATCTTTGGGGGGCTGTCCTTCTGCCCACTACAGGGAAAGGTGAGCGTCACTGCTGTGTGTATGTGAAAACCAGCCCTGTGACTTCTGGACTGTTGATTATTGAAGTCCCAGGCTGAAAGAAGAAAGGTTTAAATGATTCAGTCAATAGTACTTTGTGAGGCATGGCGTTCATGTAAGTAGTGTTATTGGGAAAATATTGATGGAGTACTGGCTAATTTATAGCAGGAGAGAGCTGTGTGACATCAACCCAGGTGGCTTTTGAATATCAAACCACAAAATGCTTTTCACAAGCAAAAATGGGCATTTGATGAGATGCCTCCTAATCTTGGTTGAGCATTGGTGGTAATGTTGCAAACGGTAAATAAGTGTAGCTTGTAGCCCTCTGTGCACACCCTTTCAGAGCATCTGTGGATAAACAGTCCATTAGAGCAACACTGTCTGCTGTTTAGGGTGGGAACATGGACTGTTGTTTTAGAAATAAGTGATGGCACCCCATAAATAAGTACATTTATTATATGTTAATTAATAATAAGAATGTAAGGGTTACAGCTTGGGCCCAGTGGCAGAGCATTTCTGTAGCATGTGCAAGGCCCTAGGTTCAATGCTGGGTCCAACAAAAATTAAAAATATTTTATTATAGTAATTTTAAAAATGAAAAAGTTCTACAAAAATAAATAAAGGATGAAATTAAAGTAATTAGTTTTATAATGCCATTTTTTTTTTTTTTTTGGTTTTTGAGACAGGGTTTCTCTGTGTAGCTCTGGCTGTCCTGGAACTCAATTTGTAGACCAGGCTGGCTTCGAACTCAGAAAGTCGCCTGCCTCTGCCTCCCAAGAGCTGGGACTAGATAAGGCTGCTCACTTTCTCCCTACCTATTCAACATTGTACTTGAAGTCCTAGCCAGAGCAATTCAACAACAAAAGGAGATCAAGGGGATACAAATTGGAAAGGAAGAAGTCAAAATATCACTTTTTGCAGATGATGTGATAGTTTATATAAGTGACCCTAAAAATTCCACCAGAGAACTCCTAAACCTGATAAACAGCTTCAATGAAGTACCTAGATATAAAATTAACTCAAACAAATCAATAGCCTTTCTGTACACAAAGGATAAACAGGCTGAGAAAGAAATTCGGGAAACAACACCCTTCTCAATAGTCACAAATAATATAAAATACTTTGGTGTGACTCTAACTAAGGAAGTGAAAGATCTGTATGATAAGAACTTCAAGTCTCTGAAGAAAGAAATTAAAGAAGATCTCAGAAGATGGAAAGATATCCCATGCTCATGGATTGGCAGGATCAATATAGTAAAAATGGCCATCTTGCCAAAAGCAATCTACAGATTCAATGTAATCCCCATCAAAATTCCAACTCAATTCTTCAATGAATTAGAAAGGGCAATCTGCAAATTCATCTGGAATAACAAAAAACCTAGGATAGCAAAAACTCTTCTCAAGGATAAAAAAAACTCTGGTGGAATCACCATGCCTGACCTAAAGCTGTACTACAGAGCAATTGTGATAAAAACTGCATAGTACTGGTATAGCAACAGACAAGTAGACCAATGGAATAGAATTGAAGACCCAGAAATGAACCCACACACCTATGGTCACTTGATCTTTGACAAGGGAGCAAAAACCATCCAGTGGAAAAAAGACAGCATTTTCAACAAATGGTGCTGGCACAACTGGCGGTTATCATGTAGAAGAATGCGAATCGATCCATTCCTATCTCCTTGTACTAAGGTCAAACCTAAGTGGATCAAGGAACTCCACATAAAACCAGAGACTGAAACTTATAGAGGAGAAAGTAGGGAAAAAACCTTGAAGATATGGGTACAAGGGAAAAATTCCTGAATAGAACAGCAATGGTTGTGCTGTAAGATCAAGAATCGACCAATGGGACCTCATAAAATTGCAAAGCCTCTGCAAGGCAAAAGACACTGTCAATAAGACAAAAAGGCCAACAACAGATTGGGAAAGGATCTTTACCAATCCTAAATCAGATAGGGGACTAATATCCAATATATAAAAAGAACTCAAGAAGGTGGACTCCAGAAAATGAAATAACCCCATTAAAAATGGGCTCAGAGCTAAACAAAGAATTCTCACCTGAGGAAAGCCGAATGGCTGAGAAGTACCTGAAAAAATGTTCAACATCCTTAATCATCAGAGAAATGCAAATCAAAACAACCCTGAGATTCCACCTCACACCAGTCAGAATGGCTAAGTTCAAAAATTCAGGTGACAGCAGATGCTGGTGAGGATGTGGAGAAAGAGGAACACTCCTCCATTTTTGGTGGGATTGCAAGCTTGTACAACCACTCTGGAAATCAGTCTGGCGGTTCCTCAGAAAATTGGACATAGTACTACCGGAGGATCCCGCAATACCTCTCCTGGGCAGATATCCAGAAGATGTTCCAACCAGTAAGATGGACACATGCTCCACTATGTTCATAGCAGCCTTATTTATAATAGTCAGAAGCTGGAAAGAACCCAGATGCCCCTCAACAGAGGAATGGATACAAAAAATGTGGTACATTTACACAATGGAGTATTACTCAGCTATTAAAAAGAATGAATTTATGAAATTCCTAGGCAAATGGATAGACCTGGAGGGCATCATCCTAAGTGAGGTAACCCAATCACAAAAGAACTCACATGATATGTACTCACTGATAAGTGGATATTAGTCCAGAAACTTAGAATACCCAAGATATAAGATACAATTTGCAAAACACAGGAAACTCAAGAAGAACGAAAACCAAAGTGTGGACACTTTGCTCCTTCTTAGAATTGGGAACAAAACACCCATGGAAGGAGTTACAGAGACACAGTTTGGAGCTGAGAGGAAAGTATGGACCATCTAGAAACTGTCATATCCGGGGATCCATCCCATAATCAGCTCCCAAACGCTGACACCATTGCATACACCAGCAAGGTTTTGCTGAAAGGACCCTGATATAGCTGTCCCTTATGAGACTAGGCCGGAGCCTAGCAAACACAGAAGTGGATGCTCACAGTCAGCTATTGGATGGATCACAGGGCCCCCAATGGAGGAGCTAGAGAAAGTAACCAAGGAGCTAAAGGGATCTGCAACCCTATAGGTGCAACAACAATATGAACTAACCAGTACCCCCCGGAGCTGGTGTCTCTAGCTGCATATGTATCAGAAGGGTCAGCCATCAGTGGAAAGAGAGGCCCATTGGTCGTGCAAACTTTATATGCCTCATTACAGGGGAATGCCAGGGCTACGAATTGGGAGTGGGTGGGGGAGCATGTGGGGGACTTTTGGGATAGCATTGGAAATGTAATTGAAATAAATACCCAATTAAAGAAAAAGAGCTGGGATTAAAGGCGTGTGCCACCACCGCCCATATAATGCCATTTTTTGCCTTAATTTATAAACCTTAAATTCTTGAATAATTTAAACCAGGGTTCTAGATGTACATTAGAGACAAATCTATGATGAACACGCAGGACAAGATATTAGGACATTTTTAGTTGGATGAACTACGGGGCAGAGATCTTTGGGTATTTGGTTACCAATACCCATATTTGTTTTCATCAATTGAAAAAAGAAAAAGCAATATCTTGTATTGCATGTTTAAAAAATTCCCAATACATTCAAGTAGTGCACTGGGATGTGGCATAGTACTTGTGTGTGTGTGCACATGTGTGTGCACACTCCTGTGTGGGGGAAAGTGTGCATATAGAAGTCAGAACACAATCTTGGCTGTCATTCTTCAGGTAGTATTCTTCTTGTTTTTGTGAGACTCTGGCCTGATGCTTGCCAAGTAGGCTAGGCTGGCTGGTGAGCCAGACGCAGGGATCTGCCTGCTTCTGTCTCCCCGGCATTGGGAGTATAAGCATTTGCTATTTTGTTCCTGACCTTATGTTACTTTGTGGGTTCTTCTTTTTCCCACCCTTTATCCCCCTTGGTTTCATCCCCTAACTAGGTGAACTAGATCGGAGAAAAATAAAGATAGAGGGAGAGAGAGAGTGAGAGAGAGAGAGAGATCCTTTGAATCTAATTTCTTTCTTCTTTGCTTGTAGCTGGTCTTTGCTACTTTCTTGGTTCTTGTTGCCACCCTTTATCCCCCCTGATATCAACCCCTATCACTAGATAGGAGAACAAAAATTGATAGAGGATATATATATATACATACATACATACATATATACATATCTATCTATCTATCTATCTATCTATCTATCTATCTATCTAGATATGTATACATGTGTGTGTATGTGCGTGTGCGTGTGTGTGAATCTAATTTCTTTCTTCTCATTTTGTTTTTTGTTTTGTTTTGTTTTGTTTTTGAGAACAACTAACAAACCACAGCCAACCTTCCTGAACGGCAGCCACCAACCCTGCCTCTCAGAGGTCCTAGCACTTATATACTAGCATAACATATCTATAAAGCTCCCAGAATTCCAAAGGTCACACAGTCACAGAAACTATCTGCAGATGGCAAAACCATGCCTCGGCTAGAGCCGAAGGCAAATCACAGTCAGCTGCTGCAGACAGTATGAAGCAGCCTTACAACCCCACACCTGGGATTTAAATGAAAACGCATTCTTATAATATTCTTGTGTGTTTTTTTTTTTAAAGAAAGCAGAATTCCAGAATTTTCACTACATTTGCTCATGTTTCTTTGTTTTGCTTACTTGCTTTGTTTTATTTTAACATTGGTTCTGGGTCTCTGACTTAGCTTTTCTTGCTTGCAAGGCAAGCACTTTACTGTGTGCACTATCTCCCTCCAGCCCCTGGAAGATTACCTTCTAGAGCCATTGTCAAGCAAACAGTTAGAGAAGGTGTATTCAAAGCCATCTACTGTGCAGAAATGGTCACTCTTTGTATTTCTGTCCACCAAGTATCCGGAATAGTGCGTAGGGCTGGAATCCACGGAAACTATTTGATTTCCTATCGGACTTCCCATTTCCAGTACCATTTCAGATAACCTGAATTATAGGTTAGGATTTTTCCATTTCATAAAAATATGGTGGAAGAAAGCAAATAGAGAAGAAGAGGAGAGAGACAGAGGGGAGGAGAGTAGGAGGGGGAGGAGGAGGAAGGGGAGGAGAAGGAGGAGGAAGAGAGGAGGAGAGCTTCTGATCTATCAGTTGTCATCAGAGATAGTCACACTAAAATGTCAAAAGAAGGCATCACTACAGCAGATTAGACATTTCTATTAATGCCAGCCTTATCCTTATGACATTAAACATTATATTTATCACTTGTAATCATAATAAATGTGGTTAAAAGTATTTTTAAAAAATGTTCACGTTTTTGCTATGGGTTTATTTTACAGTAATTTTTTTTTGCTTTATTTCATAAGTTTAGTGCTCACAGCATGATGTTTCAGTGCACATCTGAAATGATTTCTATAAATAAGCAATGTTATGTGTTTGTTCTCTCACATAATTACAGTTTCAGTTACTTTCTCTGACACTGTGGTCCAACAGGTGATGTCAAAGTAAGAGTTGGAAAGGTATAGTAAGGCTTTGGTTTTAGAGGGTTCAGCCTAGCTTGCTTGGCTCTGTGTGCTGGAGCAGAGCATCATCATGGCGGGGGCACGTGGCATAGGAGCTTCTCAGTTTGTAGTAGACAGCGAAGGGAGAGAGAGGATGAAGAGAAGAAGTAGAGGAGAGGGAGGAAGGGGGAGGAAGAGGAGAAAGAGGAAGAGGAGGAAGAGAGCTGGATACACCCAAGACCACATCTCTAGTGGTGTACTTTCTCCAGCTAATTAACAGAGCTCCAAACAGGGACCAAGCAGTTATCACATAAGCATTGCGATGGGATGCTTCACATCCAAACTATCACAGTTGTGCTAGGACCCCGAGAGGCAGGGTTGGTGGTTGTCGACCAGGAAGGTTGGTTGTGGTTTGTTAGTTGTAAACACAAGAAGAAAGACATTAGATTCAGACACACACACACACACACACACACACACACACACACACACACACACAGACACATATATCCCCTCACTTCCATGAAACACCAGTTCTCTGCTCTTAATTCTTTACCAAATGTCCTCATCACAGATAAAACGGATACTACTCTTAATTTTAGTGATACTTTGTATTAATAAACATTTTATTAGTAGTATGAATTGTATCTTTTTTATTACCTAAAATCAACAGTCCACTCTAGTGCTGAGGAAAAAATTAAGCTACTCTTTCTCTCTCTCCCTCTCTCTCTCAAAAAGGTGAGAAAGGACAGGCAAGATGGCTCAGAGGAAAAAGCTGCCTGCCTCCAGTCCTGGTAGTTTGAGTTTGACCTTCAGGACCCGTATGATAGAAGGGGAGAATTTACTGCAAGTTGTCCTCTGACTTCAGCAGACACACATATGTGGGCATATTCACACACACACACACACACACACAGAGAGAGAGAGAGAGAGAGAGAGAGAGAGAGACCCTTACACGTATTAAAATGTGAGAACGATTTTCTAATATAATTTTATTCCAGTTGGGTACAGCTGGAAGACCTGCAATTCCTGATGTCAAGGATTCGGACTTGCACTGGGAGGTGAATGCTGCACACCTTACTAGCATGCTAAGACAGCGTGTCATTTACAGTGATATAAATAAATCTGCTTTTGCCTATGTTTGTTCAACAAAGTAAGCGGCCATAGTAAGGCCAAGACAGGCTCCCTGATTCATTTATCTTTCTGGCTTCTCTTTCCTTCTTTCCTTTTCTCTCTCCAGATGGTAAGACATTTGAGTGTTCAAACTCACCCGAGCTGACATTGTAGCTTGGAGATGTTCTGCCATGGTAGAGAGCTGCATTCCTATTCATGGTGGAGGGACACATTCCCACTCACGGTAGAGGGATGCATCCCCACACCCCCATGTCACATACATCTGCTCAGCTTTTCTTTTGCAGACCTCATGCTTTAAGCTTAAATCTTGATCCCCTTGGGCCTTGTTCCAGTATGCGTTGACAGATGGTTCTAATCACGAGTGTTTGAAATGACTATCTACACCTCCCACACCATTTATAAAATGCCTTGGTTTCCCCATCGTGTTCATTCTTATTTTCCTGCAGGATTTCTCTCTCTTGGGGGAGAAAGTGACTGTAGAACATAAATACTGCCTAGATGTTTAGACAAAGGAGACAGCCTGTGCACGCTGACATAAAAACGACTCCTTGTACTGTTAAAGAAGAGATACAGAATGTTACGTAAGGCTTATTTATATATGTGCCAGAAAGGAGCTGGAAACCTATCTTTTAAAGTGTTGATAATGGTTGGTAGCAGTAACCTTTTGTAGGTAGATTGAGGGGTAAGTGTTGATTTTTCTTTGTATAATTCAACATTTAAAATAATTTAAAGAATTACATTTGGGAGAGGAGTAGGATTAAAATAATCAAAATACCTTGTATTGATTTATGGAAGAATTAATGAAATATATTCTTTGATAGGTACAAGCAAATTTTTTTCTTTGTTTCTTTATTTTTTTTGTGTGTGTATGTGTTTGTGTGTGCATGAATGAACAGATATTCACACTTGATTGTTCTAGAACTGTTCTAGAATGGTTCTACAATTGTTCTAGAACAATTGTTATATAGACCAAGCTGGCCTTAAACTCACAGAGATCTCTCAAATACTTGAGATTAAAGGCATGTGTCACAATATCCCTTTATTATTTATATTTTATGTACTTACTTACTGTGTGTGTGTTTGTGAATGTGTGAGTGTGTGCATTTCCACACATGCCAAGGGACAAACATGGAGGTCAGAAGAGAAAATTGAGTCGGTTCTCTTCTGTTAAGTGGGTCCTGGAATTGAACTCAGGTTTTTAGTCCTGGAAGCAGGCTCCTTTATCTGCTGAGCCACCTTGCTAAGCCCTTATCATGGACTTTAGCTGCAACCTGATTAATTTATCTAGAGCTTACTTAAAACCACAATATATTTCAGAGCCACAGGTATTGCTAATTGGGTTGATCAAGGCTTGCTTGAGTATTGTATTTGGTGGACAAAAAAAGAGACATTCAGTTTTGTTTATATGTGATTTTATTTTCATGTTACACACTGTCATTGGAAACAGATACTGATGTAGAATGCATCTCTATGGCAGTATATGCTTATTGAAGAAAACTTGAAAAAGTATGTCTAATGAATCTTCCATTCCTTTGTACTGAGATAAAAGTTGTAATGATTGTTAATGAGGTGTCTCTCTCTGATATTTACCATGCACAAATATTTATGTGGCAGGAGGCAAGTCTGAGTACCATTGTTATGGTACTTTTCCCATTGTATTCCCTGGCCCTCAGTCCATGTCATTCCTTACCAAATTTCCATTCTATTGCTTTTCAAATGCTTAACATTGTTCTTTGAAACCTAACAGAGATGCGCTCTCAAGCTTTGGATATGAATAGTTTGAAAACCCTCACCTCAAAGTGCCCAGTGCTTAAGCTTATGTGTGTTAAACAAGATGATGAAGAAGAAAAAAGGATGGAAGCGTTCCCCTGCCAGAGAAGATGAAGAAGCTCCAGATGGGACTGGAGAATTGGATTAGTGGCTAAGTGTACATATTGCCAGGTGTGGTGGTGCACACCTATAATCCCAGCACTTGGGAAGCAGAGGCAGGGGGATCTCTGAGTTCAAGCCCAGCCTGATCTATATATCAAGTTCCAGGACAGCCAGGTCTACATAAGAGAGACCCTGTCTCAACAAAACAAAACAAAAACCAAAGCAAAACAATTAAAAAGAGTACATATTGCATTCAGAAGATATGAGTTCAGTCCCTAGCACCCACATGAGATGACTTAAAACGGCCTATAACTCCATCACTAGGGGATTCAATATTGTCTTCTTGATTCCATGGGCATCATCACTCAATGTGCACAAACCCACACAGGGCACAAACATAGCACATAAATGACAAAGGATAAAAATAAGACAGGCCTGGTAGCGCATGCTTTAATCCTGGCACTTGGGAGACAGGAGCAGGTACATCTGAGTTTGAAGCCAGCCTGGTCTATATACAGAGTTTCAGGCCAATTAGGACTACACAGTAATGAGATCCTTTATAATAATAATAATAACAATTCTTTGAAATAAAATTGTTTATAGATTTACTTACTTTATATGTATGAGTGTTTTGCCTGCATGTATGTCTATGAATCTTGTATGTGCCTAGTGCACATGGAGATCAGAAGAGGGCATTAAATCTTCTGCACCTGGAGTTACAGATGGTTGTGAGCCATCTTGTGGGTTGCAAGAGCAACAAGTGATCTTAAGTGGTGAATCATCTCTCCATCCTCAAAAAAAAAAAAAAAGATATTTCAGCTAGGGTGTACATAGAACCTGTACAAAGGAATAGACTAATGACTGTGGGCAGAGTCACAGGGCTTAGCAAGGAAGACTGAGCAAAGCTGCTGCCTGGGCCTTACTCCAGTGAGCATCATCTGCCAGCTACTGGGTCAGGAACTGGGTCAGGATGAACCCAGAGACCACTGGCCTTCTGTGTGTGTTTGAATTTCTAGTGCCACAGAATAAAGCCAATAGTTCCCTTCCTCCCATGCCGTGGAAACACCCACAGAGATCAGCCAGCGGGTCTTTGGCACATGGACCAATTCTCTCATCGGCCATCTGTTCTCTGAGACTCTGCTAGTCTGTCTGGATGACTTTGTGTGGCCAGTGTTACTCTTCAAACATTTGCAAGCCTATCTGACCCCTGGAAGGGCAGTAGAGAGGCTACATTGAAATCCTATGCTCCAGACTTTGGAGGAATTGTATAAAATCATTTCCTTGAAGCACGAAACTCTCATCTCCATCTGCATATTGGAGTTACTCTGTACACTCAGGTCGGAGGCTGTGTTTTCTCATATACATTCTCCTCTCCATTAAATCATCTTCCAGAAAGTGATTTCACACTTTAAAGTGTCTTGTCACATGCAGCTATACGCCACTATTGACTTCAAAACTCCCCTCATGTTGAACATTAAAGTGATTTCCAGTATTTTGCTACTACTGCCAATGAGAAATGATCCCTAGTCTTTTTGTCTCTGAATTAAAAAAAAAACAATATATAACAAACAATCACAAGATAATTACTGTAAACATTATTGTCTGGCTTTTGGGTTAATTTTCTAGGCTTATTAGCAGTCTTTAAGCAGCTGAGGCCCCAGCTGCATTGCAGATGGGCAAAGCCTGCAGAGACCAAATGGACACAACACCCTGGCTAAGAGAAGAAAGGCAGGTGCAGGAGTTATGAGATCGCCATGGAAACGTGATTCCTGGCTAGATACACATCTTGGTTTCTCACTCCCTGTCTGTGAATGTGTGGTGCCTAGTGTATATAAAATCAGCTCCTGCTTTGAGCTTGGCTGTTTCTAAGGAGATTCCACAGCTGTTAGTAACCTTCGTCCTCTTGCGTTTCTGATGGCAAGTTGGTTCTGAGTTGTCTTCACATATGAAAAGCATAGAAGACTAATGGCTTTGTTGCAAACACTTGGAGAATGCTGGTCCCTTGCAAGTCATTAAGTGTTGAATTATGCATGACAGCATCACCAAGTTACATTTATTATTAAGCTCTGGTTATAGTGGCCAGGGGATTGGGAGAGCAACCCAAGGAAGACACCAGCCAGAAAGAAGAGTCACAGTCCCTTTGCTGCAGATTGTCACAGCAGAACAAATTTAGTTCGTGCCAGAGAGCAGAAGTGTGTCATTCCTCCAACATTTCCTGACTTGGAAGTACGAGTCACTCTGAATTCTCCTCCACATGGTCACTCTGAGTTTTCCTCCTCATTCATGTTTGAGAGAACTGGTAAATTTCAATGTATTTTGTATTTCTGCTTACCCAGAAGGAACACATACCCATTCTAATAAAACTGGAAGGTGTAAAAGATTTAAGTAAAATTTTCTTCCACTTAAGTAAATATTATGGGACAGTGAGTTGGCTCAGCAGGTAAAGATGCTTGCCTCCAGATGGCCTGAATTTGATCCCTGGGACACACATAGTGGAAGGAGAGAACCAACTCCCATAGCTGCCCTTTGGCCTCCACATACGTGGTGGGGCATGATTTCTGCAAGGTGGCTTGATGTAAGCTGAGCCTTTAAGGTGACATAAAATATTTTTGGTTTAGCAACACACACACACACACAAACACACGTCATCTGTGTTGAGGTTACAAAGATAGAAAGCTAAAATAGGACAGAAATAGCTTTTTGGCTGAAGGAGCATAAGCCTACCTAAAAACCTGGGCAACTAATTTATATCCACAGTAAAAGCTGATAAGTGCTATGGTGTAACCTCTGTACGTGGTACACTAATGACCGAATATTTGGAAGAGTAGAGGGGAATCATTTTATCCAGCTAGAGCGGTTTCCTTACATGATGACAATTGAGCTAAAAAATTGGGGTGGGGGGGGCTCACAGAGACCAAAGGAGCATGCTTTGGTGTGCACTAGGCCCTCTGCGTACATGCTGTGGTTGAACAGCTTGGAGTTTTTGTGAGACTTCTAACAGTGGAAGTGGGGGCATCTCTGACTTTTTTTTTAGCTTGCTTGTGGGACCTTTTCCTTCTACTGGGTTGCCTCGTCCAGCCTTGATATGAGGGTTTGTGCCTAGTCTTATTGCATCCTGTCATGCCATGTTCAATTGATATAACTGGGTGTTCTGCTCTTGTTTGAAGGGAAATGGAGGAGCAGCAGATCTGGGGGCAAGGGAGGTTTGGTGGAAACTGGGAGGAGGGAGGGGAGGAGAAGGCAGGGAAGGTCTGTTTGGGATGTATTGCACGAGAGAAGAATAAAGACAAAGAAAAATTGCTGTTCAAATATTTATTAATTTATTTTTTGATATGCATCAGGTTTTATTAAAGCAGTCATGGAAAGAACAGTACAAATACCTGATGTATACTTTAACATTTTTTATTTTTGAGACTCTATTTTAATACCTCTCTCCCTTCCCTTTCCTTTCTTGAGTCCCTTCCCATTCTCCTTCAAATCATGGTCTCCTTTTTCTACTGTTACTGCATGCATATACCTACATACCTATATATTCCTAAATATAACCTGTTCAGTCTGTATAATGCTACTTCAGGGCTGACTGTTTGGTGTGGGACAATAGGTTGGTGTGCTCTTCCATGAGGAGGGCCACTTCTCCCATTCTAAGCTCTCCTTAGTTCCCTACAGTTCTTGTGTAGGGTTGAGACCTTGTAGGATTTCCCTGGTCTAGATTGGTGTCATCCCTGATCTGCTTGTTTAGGCAGCTGTGTTGGGTGAAATTCCATGGGTGCAGCTTCTGACATTCCTAGGAGACACAATCTCATAGCAAACTCCCTGGTCCTCTGGCTCTTGCAATATTTCCATCTCTTCTTCAACGTTTCCTGGCCTTAGGTGCGGGAATATTTTGTACATATATCCACTGGGACTGGGCTTCACAGCTCTGCGGTTTGGTGGGTTATTATCACCTTTCTTGGTGATTCCTGTTGCAAAAAGAACTTTTCTTGATGAGGGCCGAAGACTATACTTATTTGTAATTATAATGACAAATGTTTACGAATTATTGTTAAGGATTAGTTGTGGTGTAGATTCTCCTCCAATAACCATGGCTTCACTAGCACTGAGGACTTTGCTAGGTTTTTGATACCAGGCATTGTTTCTCTCTTGTTGAATGGGTTCTAAGTCTAATTAGAGAGTTGTTGGTTACTGCCAGGATATGTGTGCCACCCGAGAGTGTACTCTGAGAGTTATTGTGTCATGCTGGTCATTGATGTGGTTCATAGGTGACATAGCTTGGTAGGACTGTTGGCTACCTACCTCCTCTGGAAGCTTGTTTGGCACCTTCTGGTACCATGATGGCTAGTCCTCAGGAAGGGTGCATTTAGGTCGGCTCCAGCCAAGAATTCAGCAAGTTGATGACTAAGCTAATCGTGGTGTCCTGAGTAGGCAGCTATGGAAATGGAATCAGGAAGGGAAAGATAGAAAATAAAGATCCAGAATGCACTGATGCAGAAGAAACAAGACCCGGATCCACAAAATGTACCAAGTTGGTTATTAGTTTCACTATTGTCCCAAAGGTTGTATTTTTCTTTAAGACTATACAGAAACTCATAGTTACAAATCTTGGTAGGGCAAAGCATTGCTTGCCAGTGTCCCTGGAAGCCAAGCCAATGGGAAGTGTTCAAGAGATACTATTCTTCATGGAATTAAACAAGGTTAGTGTGTGGAATCTTTGTCAAGATACCTAACTTTATGGCTTATGGGTATGCTAGATAGTGTCTCATTGCTATGGCAAAATATCTGACAAAATCCATGTATGGAAGGGTTTAGTTTGGCTGCAGCTGAAGGTACAGCCCATCGCATTTAGGAAGTTGTAGTGTTGGTCCCATTACATCCACAGTCAGGAGGCAGAGAGGCATGAGTGCTGGGGGTCAGCTCACGCTTTCTTTGCTATTGAGTTCATGGAGTGGTGGTGCCCACATTAGAGCTGGTTTTCTATTCTCAGTTAATTCTTTCTCAACATGCTTTCATAGACACACCCAGAGGTGTGTTCCCATGGTGATTCTAAATTCAGTCAAGTTGACAATGAAGATGAACTCTCAGAGGGTTGAATGTCATTCATTTGAAAATTTGACTTAGGAATATAGCTTTTCATTTCTGCATGGCAAAGGAAACCATCAGCAGAATGAAGAGATAGTCTAAAAAAATGGAGGAAAATTTTAGTCAGCTGTACTCCAGACAGGGGTTAATATCAATCAATCAACCAATCAAGCATCCATAAATGGGTAAGCAACAGAACAGACAGTTCTCAAGAGAAGAAACACAAATGGACAATAAATATTTGAAAGTGTTCCATTAGGGAAATTCTAACTATTTTGAGTTTCCATCTTACCAAGGTTAGAATATCATCAATGAATCAAACAACAGCAAATGGTGGTGAGGATATGGGGGAAGGGGAACATTTGTTCCCTGTTGGTGCGTACATAAACTGAAAATGAGTGTTGTGGTTTCTCAAAGAGTTAAAAACAGAATTATCATGTGACCTAGGCATACTACTCTCAGCACACACCCAAGGGACCTCTTGCAGAGATACCTGTACATCTGTGCTGCTGTAGTCACAACAGCAAGGAGACTGTACCAGTATAGACAACTAGATGCTGAAAATGTGGGACATATAAACAGTGGAATTTTATCCAGCCAAAAATGAGTGAGATTATGAAATCTGCAGAAAAATAGGCGGACCCTAAATTATTCTATTAAGTGATGTAGTTTGGAGTCAGAAACACAGATATCATGTTCTCTATAGATCCTAGGCTTTTGAGTGTTACATGTGTATAAATATGTGGATATGAGTGTAGGTATAGGTCATAAAACTAAAAAGGATATTACATGAGACTGGTGAGATGGCTCAATGGTTAAGAGCACTTGCTGTTCATTCAGAGGACCTGTGTTTAATTCCCATAACTCACCTGGTGGTTCACAACCAGGTCTGTAACTCAAGATCTTGGTTGTCTGAGACTTTCTGGCCCTCATGGACACAGCATGTATGTGGTATGCAGACATACATGCAGGCAAAACATCCATACACATTATAAAATAGAAATCAATCAATCATGTCAATAAAAAGGACATCACAAGGAGGGAAAAAAGTGTTAGGAAAGCAAGGAAGAGAAATAGTGTGTGTGCAGCATGAAATTATAAAGGAGCTTATAGGGTAGGAGGTTATAAGGGGGCCAGGGGATGGAGAGGAGAGTCTGGGATGAGGATCAACCCAGACAAATTATGTATGGAAATATTATAATAAAGCCTATTGCTTGTAGGCTAACTAAAAATACAAAGAAAATAAATAAGGAAGAAATATAGGTCTTAATAGAATAATGCTTTTATATTATTGGTTATTTTGAAAGGGGGGTTGCTATCTAGTCCAGGTTGGTTTTGAACTCTGATCCTCTTGTCACAGCCCCCCAAAGTGGTGAGGTTGCAGACATATGCTATCACACTTAGCTGAAGAACATTTTAGGAAAGTAAATACTGAATATAACTATAACACATAAGAGTAAAGGGCATCTTTACTTAGCAAGGTGTGTGTGTGTGTCTGTGTGTGTGTGTGTGTCTGTGTGTCTGTGTGTCTGTGTATCTGCATATATTTGTATTTTTAGAGATGAAACCAGAGATCAAATCTCCTACCACGCTCTTGTTGGACTTTTTAGTGGCTTTCCCGAGTCCCTCTCCTCTCTGACTGGTCTTGCCTGGGTTATACTCCCTTAGACAGGATTTCCCTTCCCCTTAGCAGTTTATAAAGTTTTCATTTATTTTTTTATTGAAAATATTTTTCTGTACAGTATATTCTGATTATGTTTTTCAGTCAGGTGCTGTTCTAATAGGTCTGCCTTCACATGTCACTTGTCTTTTTTTCTTTGTAGCTTTTAATATTGTCTTTGTTTTATAATTCAGTGTTTTGATTATTATGTGTTGTGGCTAATTTCTTATCTGGTCCAGTCTATTTAGTGTTCTGTCTGCCTCTTGTACCTTGGTAGGTTTCTCCTTCTTTAGGTTAGGGAATTTTTTTCTACAACTTTGTTGAAAATGTATTTTGTGGACAGGAGAGATGGTTCAGTGATTAAGAGCACTGGCTGCTGTTCTAGAAGACACAGGTTCAATTCCCAGAACCCACATGGTGGCTCATAATTGTCTGCAATTCTAGTTGCAGAGGATCTGATACCCTCATACAGACATACATGCAGGCAAAACATAAATGTACATAAAATCAAAATAAATTTTAATAAGAAAATACTTTTTGATCTTTTGATGTGGGCTTCTTTTCCATCTCCCTCTCCCTCTCCCCTCTCCCTCCCTCCTCTCCTCCTCTCATCTTCCTCCTCCTCTCCTCCCCTCCACTCTCCCTTCTTCTTCTTCTTCTTTCTTCTTCTTCTTCTTCTTCTTCTTCTTCTTCTTCTTCTTCTTCTTCTTCTTCTTCTTCTTCTTCTTCTTCTTCTTCTTCTTCTTCTTCTTCTTCTTCTTCTCCTTCTCCTTCTCCTTCTCCTTCTCCTTCTCCTTCTCCTTCTCCTTCTCCTTCTCCTTCTCCTTCTCCTTCTCCTTCTCCTTCTCCTTCTCCTTCTCCTTCTCCTCTTTCTTCCTCTTTTTCTTCCTCTTTTTTCCTATTATTTGTAAGTTAGATTATTTTCACAGTGTCTCCGATTTCCTGGATATTTTGTCCTGGATAATGATGATGATGATTATCATCATTTTAGATTTAACATCTTCTTTATTTGAGGTATCTATTTTTATATCTTGCATTCATTTCTTGATATTCTTTCTTCCATCTCTTGTACTCTGTTGGTGAGGCTTGCGTCTGAGGTTTTTGTTTGAGTTCCTACATTTTTCATTTCCAGTTTTACTTTAGTTTGGGTTTTCTTTAATGACTCCATTTCTACTTTCAGGTCTTGACCTGTTTTCTTCATTTCACTCCAATCTTTGTGTTTTCTAGGTTTCTTTAAGGACTTCATTTAAGTATCTCTAACATATTCATTAAAGGCTATTTTGAAGTCCTTGTTTTGTGTTTCAGCTGTGTTGTACTTCTCAGGGCCTACTGTAGTAGGGTTACTGGGTTCTGATGGAGACATATTGTCCTGGCTGTTATTGACTCTGTTTTTCTGCTGGTGTCTAGGCATCTGGGTTTGAAATGATTGTAATTCTAGGTGTTGATACCTGATCTTGTCTTTGTTGGGTTAGTGTTCTATCCCTTGCTCTATGTTGCCATTTCTGGATCTTAGGAGACTGTGGTGGGTATGTGTTTCCTGGGAGGAAATACTGGAAGGGGGACCCTACTAGGTGTGGCCACTGAGGATCCAGGATAGAACATGTTTTTAGGTATTAGGGGCCGACAGAAAGGAGTGAGGATGTGCAAGAATAGTGGGGCTGAGAAGGTCTATAAGAAGAAGGAAAGCTGGGTTTGCAATGCGGATCTGTGGATTCTCCAAGAGATAATGTCAGAAAGGGAAGGATGGTTACTATAAAGATGGAGAAGAGCTGGGCATGGTGGCACACGCCTTTAATTCCAGCACTTGGGAGGCAGACACAGGCAGATTTCTGAGTTTGAGGCCAGCCTGGTCTACAGAGTGAGTTCCAGGACAGCCAGGGATATACAGAGAAACCCTGTCTTGAAAAAAACCAAAAAATAAATAAATAAAAAAGATGGAGAGGAGACTGAAGAGTTTGCAATGGTGGACAGGAAGCAGAGTAAAGGTGGATTGTCTATCTGACTCCTGGTCAGCATGGCTAACAGGCTTCCAGGTAAAGAGTGACTGTAGGTATTGGTGGCTGACACAAAGGGGTGGGGTGAGGGAGGAAGGCTGTCTGTGAAGTTGCTAGGGGATGGAGGCAGAGAGGGAAGACAGGATTTTGCAGGTGGACTGCTACAGGGCTAGGAGTGAGTTTGGGGAATTTGTAATCTATTTTAAGTATTGCAACACAAGAATCTCTGCAGGTGATATGGTGGGGACAACCTGGGAGCAAGGAACAGCCCCTCTTAAAATGATCTATGCCTGTTACCCAAGTTAACCCAAGTCCTGCTGAATTTCTTCATTCTTAGACCAACATAGTTTGCAGTAGAGTTATCACCAGAACATAGGCTGTTGACATTTCCTCTGTGGAGATGGACCTAGAGATAATTGTGTTAAGTGAAATAGGCCAGAATTAAAAAAAAAAGACAAATGCCACGTACTTTGTCTTATTTGCCGAGTCTGAATTGTATGCATGTATATATGTATGTCTGCATGCTTGTATGATATGAAAGTAGAAAGGGAACTATGAGTAGGGAGAAAAACATCTAAAGGGAGGGAACAAAAGAGGAAAAGGAAGTATATATCACTTGAAAGCACAAAGAGGAGCTATTTAGGGGGACTGAGAAGAGTGGAGTGGTGAGGGGGTGGGAAACAGGAAGAAAACAGAGTGACATGTTTGTATGAAAACATCACTATGGTACCCATTGCCTTGCAAACAAACAAGCAATTGGCACGGCAGTGCTCACACTGTCACAGGCTCTTGCATTTAAAGGAAGAACTTGTCCCAAACACTTTTGGATAAGAGGGTCAGCCAGTGATACCCAGCTGGTCATCTATTTCCCTTTTATTGCGAGAAGTGAAGGCAAACCAAGTTCCAGGCATGTGGCTTTAGTGTTACAAGCTACCCCGGCACACATTTCCCATTTCTAAGCCACAGGATTCCCCACGACCTGAGCATCTCCCCCAGGAAAACAAAATGAGCCTGTGCAATGAACTGTAACTATTTGCAACTATGAATTATGGAGTTATTAATGCGGGAGATCCAAGCTTAGTTAAATTAGCTTGTAAGTGGCATCCGATCTATAGAGATTCGGTTTGATCAGGCTGCTAGTCTAATTCATAGCTAAACTGCCTCCTATCTAACTTTCTCTGCAGGAGCCGCCATTAATGAATCTCCGAGGAAAATCTTAATAAGCCAGTGAGTAAAAGTATTCTAAATCACATCCAAAATGGGTTAAACAGGACAGGTTTCATGCCTGTAAACCTGTGTAGCCTTACATCTCCTGGCTCCCTTGAGGTCCACTTTTAAGAAGATGAAAGCAACTAGGAATTTAGTCTTTATATGCTATTTTGGAGGATGAACGATGTGCTAAAATGAAGGGGAACCAATTGACAATCCTTATCTCTTTAGCAGCCTTTCTGTTACCACTTATGGCACAATATATTGTTCGTGATTCATCTGCTCTCTCTCTTTCTGCCTTTTCTGTTCTCTCCCCATCTCTGTCTCTGGTGGTACTTGGAATTGAAGCCAGGGCCTTCCTCAGGCTAAGCAAGTACTCTACCATCAAGCTACATCCTCATCCCTGTCATCATTTGTCTAGTCTCTATATTATATATTATATTATATACTATATATTGTATATAATATGTTATATATTGGACAAATGTATACATGTATGTATGTATTTGACTCCTATATGTAGTCTTCTTATATGCTCATATTACATGAAATAGAGAAGTAATGAGATGGTTGCAATGAATGATGGCTTTGAGCTTGTGGATGCACATTTGCCTCTGACATCTTGTAATGCTGTGTGGACAGCTCTTGTGCCCTGCCTCAGACCCTCTCTGTATATTAATAGTCATTGGTGCAGGTATCAGCTGTATGCAAGAACCCCTGCATTCACTTTAGTTAAACAGAGTATTTTTTTTTCTTTCTGCCCCAGGGCATTTCTCATACTAGATGAGCCACACTCAGGGAGAATCCACCATTTGATCATCTGGACACTTGTGCATAAAGAAAAGTTAACAGCACACAGTGCACCCTTTGACTGATGTGGGGTGAAAGCTGGCATGTCAATGCTTCACTCTTCTAACCCCTGGGCAACATTTCTATGTCATGTTTTATATGTTTCCTCAGAAATTTCCTGCGAGGCTAATGCTCACTTGTTGACAGGAGTGACTAGTGGAATAATAAGCTCTTAACTGTGCGTTCCTTCCTCTTCTATTTCATCCTTGAGAGTATACCTACCCTCGCACGCCGAGTTCTGCATGCAAAGGCTACGCTTTCAGGGGGAAAATCGTCAACGGCATTTGGCACTGGGAAGTGTCTTGGAAAGCAATTCCTCAGGATGGAATCTGATGCGAGCCCACTGCCTTGGAGGCATTGCACTGTGTCTGTCACTGAGACTTTCTGGGATGGAGAACTGTGATGAGGAGCAGGTGCAAGAGGAAGCAAGGGTGTGGATGGAGGAACCTGGGCTAAGGCAGCAGCCTTCGTGGGGATGCTGGTCCTCACCATGGCTTAGAATGGCTGCCAGCAGCAAGCAGAGTTCTCCACTTCCTCTTTCAAAAGCAATGAACCAGAGATAGGCCTTCCAGGAGTGGTTCTTTATTTAGCCAGACCCTGCAAACCTTCTAAAATCAATCCCTGTGGCAAAGAAATGCTGTTAGGCTTGAGTTTCTGAATAAGTCATAAGCAAGGGGGCTGGTTTACCTTTGGAGTTGCTAATCACCAACCTTAGGTCAGTAATGGGCTGCACACAGAATTTACATCCTTCTAAACTCTACAGTTGCTGAAGAAGCCTGGATTGGATGGAGTATAGATTCTCTGAACTGTGTCTTCATTTCTTCATGGAACATATTCCCTTTAGAAACTGGAAACACAAAAATGACTATATATAAAATTACATATTAGGTTTACCAAAACAACCCTGTTTTAATATTAATACATATATCTAAAAATGTTACAATGAAGTTCATTTCTTTATGTATAACCAAATATTTAAATACACATTTCAATACACATTTTAAAGAATATATATTTATATTATAGCTGGCATTGAGTTCCTACAGTATACCACAATGACTCTTGTACCCTCATTTTCTGGCCTCTTCATGGTCATTCTACAGGACATGTCCTCATCCTGCCCCACAACCTATACGGGTTCAGCAATGGTTTTACAAGTAAAATTTCTTGAGATAGGTTGCCAAACTTCTGATCTGGATGTATAGGTGTTCTGCCTGCGTGAACATCTGTGTACTATGTGTGTGCCTGATACCTAAAGAGGCCAGAAGAAGGTATCAGAGCTCCTGGAACTGGCTGTGAACTGCTATGTGGGTCCTGGGAATCAAACCAGGATCCTCTGGAAGAAAGGGTCTTAACTGCTAAGCCATCTCTCCAGCCAGCCAGCCACGTGACCTCTGCCCTCTCTCCAGCCAGCCACGTGACCTCTGGAGCTTGTTTTATTCCTCTGTGAGTCTCTATTCTTAGTTCAAAAAGGCAAGGGGACTTACTTTACAATGTTGCTGTGAAGACTAAATAAACCAGAACATGCAAGTAGTTTAGTACTGTGCTGGTATGCAGTAAGTACTTACAAAGGTCAGCTGTAATATAAGTGTATATTTACAAATAGTCATGACAAATACAGAAGTGGATGCTCACAGCCATCCATTGGATGGAGCATAGGGTCCCCAATGAAGAACGGACTCAAGAAGCTGAAGGGGGTTGCAACCCTATAGGAGGAACAACAATATGAACTAACCAGTACCACCAGAGCTCCCAGGGACTAAACCACCAACCAAAGAAAACACATGGTGGGACTCATGGCTCTAGCTGCATATGTAGCAGAGGATGGTCTAGTCAGTCATCAATGGGAGTAGAGGCCCTTGGTCCTGTGAAGGGGAATGCCAGGATCAGGAAGCGGAAGTGGGTGGGTTGGTGAGCAGGGGAAGAGGGGATGGGATAGGGGGTTTTGGGAGGGGAAACCAGAAAAGAAGATAACATTTGAAATGTAAATAAGGAGAATATCTAATAAAAAAAAAGAAAAAGAAACACAGAAAAACAAAAAACAAACAAACAAACCAACAAACCAAAAAATAGTCACTGAAATATATATTTAAATTAGTTTTGCTTAGCACATAAGCAAGTGCGATTTATTGTGACATTTTTATGTATATCATTATCAAAATATAGTTTATTTTTAACACATGTTCGATGACATTGCTTGTAGTCATTTTTGTGTTCCCTATGTCTGAAGAGAATAACGATGCATTCAGTTAGTAAATGAAGACATAGTAGACATATAGGCAGTCTGTACATACCCGGAAGGGAGGGTTGTCATGGAGAGGTATAGTGGGAACCAGAACCCAGGGAAGGTTTCTCCAAGAAGGTAGCATCTCATCAGGAGCTTAGCTGACAAATTGGCTTTTACAGCCAAGAGCTCCGACAGCATTGGGAGGAGAAGGTGCATTTGGGAAGATGTACAAGAGAGAATAAGTAGGAAATATAAGGAATAGACCGATGTGTCAGCACTTTGGAACTAATCTATGTAAGAGCCAGTGTTGTATGGCTACAGGAGTGATTTTGTGGAGAGAATCCAGGCTTTGGATTCTAGTAGGATGTGCCCTTCCATCTCATCAGCTACTACTTGAAGATCATCTGAGCACTCTAAGCTTTTTGATCTCTAAAATAAAAATGGTGTGTATAACCACCTGCAGGCTTTTTGAGATAAGCAAGAACACACATAGACTACCTTTCAGTGGCAAGCACGATGTTTAAAGGTGCCTGTTGAGTTGATTGCTCCAGCAGACATTATTGTTGGGAGCATCTTTATACAGGGCAGTGGCATTTTAATGCTGATGATATGGAAGCATCACACTTTATACAGTTGATACAGTTTAGGATGAACATGAAGCCTGTCAGCAGTTGTCAGGGCATGGACATTGTCACTGCCTCCTCTAGTTGACTGGGAAGCAGGAGAAGGTAACAGGAACACTGCCTATCCCGAGCTGAGACCTTGTACATTCCCTTCCTCTTACTTCTGATTTCGTATTAAAAATCTGCAGACCATGGCTTTATTTAGAATTTGTTTGATTTACCTTCAGTATTGGGCTATATTTCCTTCCTAGAAATCGACTCCCAGGCATGGAGAAATAGCAAAGATGGTAAGAGCTTGCTGTACAATCACAAGGACCTGATTCTGAACCAAGAACCCATGCAAAAACAAACAAACAAACAAACATCAAAAAGCTGGACATGAGGGCACACTGTGGAGGCAGACACAGGTAGATCCTGGTGCTCGAGGGCCAGCCTCATGAGCCTGATCAGTGCGTCTCAGGCCAATGAGAGACCCTGTTTCACAAAACAAGGCAGATAGTGCCTGTTGAAGGGCCTGAGGTTGACCTCTGGCTTCTGTACATATCCACAGGCAAACACGTGCACCTCAGAGTGCATGCGCATATGCTCTCACATGCGTACATGCAAGCACACACACCTCCCCCCAACACTCTAAATCAGAGCGAATTCTGGGTCTTTTACTATCTTAAATGCCTCCCTGGCAGTACATGGAGTGGAGGAGATTCATTCTCCTAGAAAAACCACAGAAGGGATTAGGATCACATTTCTGTTAGTCAAAGGCCTACAGCATGAATCCCAGGACTTTTCAGAGTGTGGTGGCCTCTGCTACACTTCAGCTGTCACTTGTCCTTTGCAGCCAGGAGCTAGAAGCTGCCTGGTGGCCTGTGGCCTCTCACCTGTGTCTGGCCTTTTGTAAAACACAAACACACTGTAGCTTTCCTTATATCCACCAACGGTAACTTTTGATCTTTTAAGCAGAGTTTAAGTTGTTGCTATACTTACATTTCAAAAGTGAAATGACAAAATAAGCATGCTTTCTGAGACATACTCATATTAATGAAATAAATTGTCACACTTAGTGATCTTCTGTGAAAGGAAGATGCTGACAATCGAATGGACGCTTGTGTTTATTTCAGAAAATGGGGACGGGAACCTCAATTGGGCATGTGCATTTTGTGTTCTGGCTATTGAGGGATAGGAAAAACTAACTTAATTTCTACACTAGAATTTTGGTGAGAGATGTGCCTCAAATTTATAACAAATTTTTTATGCATTTGACTCAAAGCAGATCACAAGAGTCTTTTAAAACTGGTATCTCATTAGATTCTTAGTTAGACACCAGAATTCTATTTCTTTTCCCTTAAAGAGAAGGCTGTTCTCAACATTAGAGACCATAGATTGTGGGGTCCTTACCACTGCAGGTTTGGGGTCCAGACAGCTTAGACATCTCTCTGATTTCACTACTTACTATTATTCACACTTTGACAGGTTACATAACCTGCTGGAAAAAGCTGCAGATCTCATAAAAATATCTTGAAGGTTGAAAATCAGCAAGCTGGTTCTCAATTCTGGGTAATGTTTAATAGATGGCAACAAGCCATTCATCTCATGCCAAAAATCTACAAAAATCATATGCCAAAAAATGGATAAAAAATTCTCCAAAAATCCACTAGAAATGGATTAAACAATAAAGGTGGTGTTGGAAACATATTGGAGGTCACCTGAAGCACTGAGGACTAGGTAAACTAAGTTCCAAGCCGGAAGATCAAAGAGTTGAAGTCACTCCTTTTTCTCTTAGGAGTATCTGCTGAGGTTGAGTATATGTTGGAGGCCTGGCTTGCTGTCGGCAGAGGAACTGCACTGAAGAAACTTTAGAATAGTGCCAGGTGCCACGTGTTGGTTTATGATCAGAAGTACACTCAGGGCACTGGCACACAGGGAGTCTGTTGAATGCTGAGCTGTGATAGGCTAGGTGGAGTCATAAAAAGGCAGATGGAAATATGTTGTGACTTCATGTGACATGAAGGAAAGCTTTCTCTGGAGGATCAGTCCTGTGATAAGCTTAGTGAGACAATTAAAGCAGGATGCATCTGTGTAAAAATTTCTTAAACATAGAATAGATCTGTAGAGACCATGAGTTCTGATTTTGCTATTCTGTCCTGTCTTTGTCTGTCTTGCAGGTGTGCGCACACACACGCGCGTGCACACACACACACACACACACACACACACACACACACACACGCTTATATTTTTCAAACCCTACTTTAATAAGGGTTCTCAAATGCTTCAACCTTCCTTATAGCTCAATGACCAAAGATATGAGAGGAAGATATTTAATAGAACAAGAGGGATGTGGACCTGTTTAGAAGTAGTTCCTTTGGAGTGATTCCAATATCTGTTGTTTGCAGTCCATTCCACTAGCAAAACAACAAACATGAATCAGCAGTAGCGGCTTGATCCAGAAGAAACTGCAAGGCTCCATGACACAAAGCAGCTGGACCACCGGCAGAAGTTCTTTCTCTCTATGAAGTGATGGCAAGTAAAGAACAGAGAAGAAAGCAAGGCAAACCAATGGCAGAGCACCGTCCACTGTCTGTTGGGTTATACTTATTCTCTTTCCAAACATCATGGGTCCTCTCGAAGCAAAACACCATGTGCCCTCTCACCAGGCAACTCCCAGACAAGTACCACGTGTCTGTTCTCAGCAAGACATCCTCCCATTCTCTCATAAGACAGTTTGCAGAAAAACATCATATGATACAACTGAGTCTCCAATGAAACCAGAAATTTCTACTACTACTACTACTACTACACACATACACATACACACACACACACACACACACACACACACACACACACCACAAAGACTTTGTTTTTTGAGACAGGATTTTTATCCTTGAACTTGAAATCCTCCTGCCTCAGCCTCCTAAATGCTAAGACTACAAGCATATTGATAAAATAAATTAGAATTTTCTAAGATTTTGGGATTGCATTCAAGAAATAATTGCTAAACACAATGTCATGAATTTTTTTGTACGGCTTTTATGATTTTAGCTCTTGTAGTTAGGTCTTTAATTTATTATGAGTTTTTATATGTGATATAAAGATCTAATTTCATTTTTGAGATATTTTCTCCAGTAAAAATTTTAATATTCCTATAATCATTTATTTATCAAGTTATTTATTTACAGACATTCATCTTATCTTCTTATTTTTGTTCTCTTTCCTTTAGTTCATTAAAAAGATATTATCAAGACTGGTAAGATGGCTCAGCAGTTAAGAGCACAGGCTGCTCTTCCAGAGGTCCTAGGTTCAATTCCTAGCACCCACATGGCAGCTCACAACTGTCTGGAACTCTAGTTCTAGGGGAACTAACACCCTCACACAGGCACACATGCAGGCAAAATACCAATCAGTGCACATAAAATAAAATAATAAATAATTTAAAAAGATAGCATTATTTGGAGCTTGAGAGAGGCTCAGAGGTTAAGAGCACTTGCTGATCCCCTGATCCAAGGACCAGGGTTCAATTCCTTGCACCCCTATGGCAGCTAACAATGGTCTGTAGTTACAGTTTCAGAGGATCTGAAACCTGACCTCTGAGGGCACTCTCTACTCATGTGGTAGACAACACACCCATACACATAAAATAAAATGACAATAAGAACCACTATTCAGACAGAATAAAATATCCATGGAAGGAGTTGCAGAGATAAAGTTTGGAGCTAAGACGAAAGAATGGGCCATCCAGAGACTGTCCCACCTGGAGGTCCATCCCACAATCAGGCACCAAACGCAGACACTATTGCATACGCCAGCAAGATTTTGCTGAAGGGATCCTGACATAGCTGTCTCCTGTGAGGCTTTGCCAGTGCCTAGCAAATACAGGAGTGGATGCTCACAGTGATCTATAGGATGGAACACAGGGCCCCCAATAGGAGCTAGAGAAAGTACTCAAGAGCTGAAGGGGGTCTGCAACCCTATAGGTGGAACAACATTATGAACTAATCAGTACCCCCAGAGCTTGTGTCTCTAGCTGCAAATGTAGCAGAAGATGGCCTAGTTAGCCATCATTGGGAAGAGAGGCCCCTTGGTCTAGCAAAATTTATATGCTCTAGTACAGGGGAATGCCAGGGCCAAGAACTGGGAGTGAGTGGGTAGGGGAGCAGGGCGGGGGAAGGGTATAGGGGGACTTTTGGGATAGCATTTGAAATGTAAATGAAGAAAATATCTTTAAAAATGTGGGAAAAAGAATATCAAGAAGCCCTTTAAATAAATAAATTCAAAACTAGAAAAAAAAAAAAAAAAGAACCACTATTTAGGCACATGGTATTGGGTTAAGTGTGTAATGGATTTTAGGCATATTGCCCTCTACCCCTTCTCTTCTCACTCTTCCTTCCCCCAGTAGTGCCCTATTCTTCCAAATAGGTTTTAATGCTTATTTTTTTGAGGTTGTCCGTTGTCTTTCATACGTTCATGTATATGGAATCTACTACATGTACTTAGGGTCGTTTGTATGAGCTAGGGTGGGAGCTTATTTACCAGATCAAGAACAACTTTGCATCAGTGACACCTCTGAGGAATAGGGACTCGAGCAGAGCAGCAATTATCTGCTGATAGCTCCCCGGGGAGCTATTATCTAGGAAGAGTATTTCCATTCAAACTATTTTTCTTTTGTAGCTCACAAAGCCAGTATTTCCCTTTGACTTCATCACTGAAATAAATGTCAATCTAAATATACACATCTAAAAATTTGAACTAGGATTTACATATGAGGGAAAACATTCAGCGTCTCCCCTATACAGCTTTATGTCTACTTTCATGTCACAGATTCACATGGTATTTGATGTGTCTATATAAAACTAGACACCATAAACGAGAGAAAACATGACATTAGTCTTTCTGAGGTTGACTTAATTTGATCTGATTATCTCTAGTTGTATCCATCAGCACATAGATAGGTAGGTCACTCATGAATCTACTTTAGCCTTTGTCTTATTTAAGGTTTTATTGCTGTAAAGAGACACCGTGACCAAGGCAATGCTAATAAAGGAAATGTTTACTTGGGGCTGGCTTACAGTTTTAGAGGTTTAGTTCGTTATCCTTGTGGTAGGGAGGTATGGCAACGCACAGGCAGACAGGGTGCTGAAGAAGGAGCTGAGAATTCTACATCTTGATCCACAGGCAGCAGAAGGAGACTGGGTGCTACACTGGGCATAGCTTGAGCAGAAGAGACCTCAAAGCCCATCTCCACAGCAACACACTTCTTCCAACCAAGCCTCACTTCTTAATAGTACCACTTTCTATGGCTCGGCATTCGAACACACCATACAGGGCATCTGCATAGCTTCCTAATTCTCTGGTATGTGTAGGTGTTCATAAATGCCTTGAATTACTAAGGAAATTACCTGGATTGTCCTTTCAAGTTCTCACTCAATGGAATACTATACAGCAATAAAAGGGCGACCTATGCAATGCCACAGATGAATCTCACAGACATTATTTAGAGTAAAAGAAGTCACGTACAAAAAAATACACATTGTATTATTCTTTTTATATATAATTAAATAACAAAGAATAAAAATAGCAGTTATATCTTGGGACTGACAAGTATTGGCTGGGAAGGAACATAAAGATATCCCTGGATGCTGGAGTGATTTGCAATCCTGATATAGATGGTGGCCATGGAAACACACTGAGCAGACACTGGTACAGTGTGCCCTGTCTGTGTGTGGCAAGCAACAGAGGCATGCCTTTCCAAGAGTTCATTCTAATGGGAAAGTCATTATTGACAACTAACATCGGTAGTGCATTGATGCTGTGGACATACAGGGTAGGGAGAACATAGGAAGTTCAGAGATGAGGATTCAATGGCTCCGCTGAGAACAGTAAAGCATCTAGTTGGGGAAGGGGTTAAAAAGAACCTGGAGGAAGCATCAGTATACTCAGTGGTCAGGAAGGGAGAGAGTGGGTCACATCTGAAGACTTAAGAGCTGGTGAGGGGCTCGGTGAGTAGAATGCTCACACAGCATATATGTGACTCTCTCTGGGTTTGATTCCAGCACTACAAACAACTCGGTGTGATGGCACAGGCCTGAAATCCAGGCCATCCTAAGTTACACGCTGAGTCCGGGCCAAACAAATTAGTATGGCTGGGTAGAGGGGAAGGGATCAGGTGAAGCATGGAAGCTCTTGACGTCAGTGGGGAGACACTTTTGTTCACTCGATGAGGAAGAAGTGTTTCTAAGGACAAAGGGAAGCCAATGGCCTGGCTTTAGTCAGGAAGGAATCCAGATTAGACTTACACCTTCGGGAACGACTCTGGGAGGGGAACTAGGGAAGCCCTTGCAAGGTGGTTCAGGGTCAAGCCCAGGCTAAGAAAGAGGTGGAGAGCTGGGAGAAGGCTTCTGTAGCTCGAGGGGGTGATAGAAGTGAAGAGCTTGGGGTGGCAGAAGTGTTGAATGGAGAAGAGGCAAGATTCTTCTCTTTTGCCTCCACTTTGACATAATTAGGTACAATGGTTGGTTTTGTTAACAACACAAACCTACACACATATGTGAAGAGTAACTTCAATTGGGAAAATACCTTCATCAGATTGCCTGTAGGTAAGTTTTGTGAGGGCATTTTTTTTTTTTTTAAATTAGAGACCGATAAGGGAAGGTTCAGGTTACTGGGAATGGTGCCAGCCCTGACCAGGTAGTCCTGAGTTGAATAAGAAAGGAGACCTAACATGCCAGTAAGCAGTGTTCCCCCATTGCCTCTCCCCCATTTTCTGCCCTAACTTCCCTCAATGGATTGTGCTGGTGATATGTAAGTTCAGTAGACTCTTTCCCCACCAAACTGCCTTTGGTCATGGTATCGTTCTCATAGTTATCTTTTTCACAGTTAGAAAAGCAATTAGGGAAGGTACTTAGCAGACACTGCAGAAGACTAGGCCCCTGTACTGTTGTTTAATTTGGACTTTGAACTTCCAGGGTGACTTCGTTCATGACTTTATTTCCTTCTAGAAGGAACCCTATGCTTTGGGAAAGTCTTCCCAGGCTGGCTGCATTGTGTTTGTGAGCCGGGTGTTGGGGTGTGTGTGTGTGTGTGTGTGTGTGTGTGTGGCATTGGTAAGAAGGAAACAGCTAGAGCCTTTCTCCAATATATTAAACCCTCCAAATTTTCCTCATCCCCTCCCACTCCGGACCCTCCACTGGCCAAGCAAGCTCTTTTTCAGTTCCAAAGGAGTTAAGACCAGAACGATTTGTCAACATCTATTATCTTGGGTAGTTTGGGGATGGCATAATCCGAGGACCCCCCCCCACCCCGTCCCCCCTGTCCAAGACCGAGCTTGGGGACAGAGCTTGGAGCCTTATGCGCCTTGGCGCCTTAGGTGGGAGGGTGGAGAGACCAAGATATTTATAGTCAGTTGGGAACAAACCTAATAGAATAAGAAGTTTGCAGGTCTGTACATCCGCAAATCCAGAAAGGGCGGGTCCGGGGAGTGGGCTCTGGCTCCCCTCCAACCTATCCCGAACTCCTCTCCTTGGATCTGAAAGGGAGTTAGAAGCAAAGAGCTTTCCGCAGTGAACACAGTGCCTGGACTAGGCTCTGGCTGATCCTTCTAAATAGACTCAGGAGCCCCGGGAGGGCTGGGGTGCTGCAGGGTGCTGGGAGCGCGCTGCACAGAGGCTCTGCACAGCGGAGGCAGCGGCGGCGAAGGCAACAAGGGCGCGGCGATGCGCGATGCAGGTGTGCCCTAGGGAGAGCCTGCCTTGGTTGGGATCCCTAACCGCGTTAGCCTGAGCTGCCGCCCAGACGTACGGTGTTCAGCTGCTGACCGGCTCGCTGCGGATTTTCCACCCAGGTAGGGGACCGCGATCCTCGCGGTGGTGCGGGGCTCCCAGGCCTGGCATGCTGAGACCCGCGCTGGGACCTCTGGGTGCGGTTGTTGGGAAAAGCCTCAAAGGACAGCAGAGTTGGAAAGCAGCGCACCGAAAAAAGGAGCACTTGCTGCTGCCCCAGGCTGCGCGCTTCTTTGAACGTGGCCTTCCCCAGGACTTGGAGTGAAAGCACATGAACTATTGGCGCGGTAAATAGTTTCCCAACTTGGGCTACTGACATTTATAGCTGCTTTCCACATGCTTCTTGGACATCCCTTTAGTTCAACCTTACTCTTCGTAGGCTGGCTTTTTCTCAGAGAACAGATTAAATACGTGCCCACACCTGCTGGCTCTGGACTGGGGTTTGTGAGTGTGTGTTTCTCTGTGTGGAGGGCGCCCTCCGCGGGCGTGGGAGCCGTTTCTTAGGGACTCGGGTTTTTTTTTTTTTCCTGGATGGATTTTCAGCGCAAGGAAAAGAACATGATTTGTTTTGCAGGGATGGGTGAGCAAATGCCGTTAGCTAGGGAGGAGCAAGGCGCTGCTGTTCCCTCCGCAGCAGACCAGTGGTAGATTTCTCATCTGTCGGGTGCAGCAGATCCAGCTGCCCCAATGCTTTTATCTTTTATCCAGAAATTGCAGATGCAAACAGGCTCGGCTCCGTTTAAAGGTAACTTGATGCAGATGTGTTGGGTAAGGTAGGGTGGGGCGCTGTGGGATGCTTGCTGGTTTCTAAGCCTGTTTGGAAGGTGAATGTGGGTGGCTCTGGGTCTCAGGGAGGGGCAGTTGAGGGGTGAGAGGTGTGTGGATGGTGGGGAACTAGACATTGCAACCAGCTTGGCGGTCTCTTCTATGCTTTCGCTTGCCCTTTGCAGAAGAGGCGACTTGTTCTGCTTGCTAGAAGATGCAGTTGATATGGTGAGTGAGGCACAATCTGCGTCTTCCCTGAGTCAGCAAATACTTGCCCAGCGGTTTTATGTGTCAGAGGTGGCACTGATCCTTAGGGATGAAGAGGTGATGGAACCAAAATCCTAATGTGGCACAAGCTCGCACCCGGTGGGGGGACAAACACCTGTAGTAAGGAGGTGTGACCAGTTCGGGAATGGCGGTGTGAAGAGTGGATGGTTGCAGAGAGGAATAGGGAATTATCTTAAAACGAAGTCCCCAGGGGGCTTAGCAGAGATTGTTTTTGTTTCTTGATCCATTGCTCTTGAATATCCTGCAACCCTCTCCCATTCCATCACCATCACGGCTGATGGGAAGGCAGAGCTGATGTTTGCAGAACAAGACTAGTGTCAAGGAGGCACTCTGAAGGCTGCACTGAGGGCGAAGCACACCAATGCAGGTCCGGCTTTTTACTTTTGTTCTCTTGATAAGTATTTTCTCTAAGTTTCAGGACAATGGAGTATTGAAATAGCTTTTCACAAAGGCAGGGACTCTTGAAATTTCTAAGGGAGTTTCAGAGCAGATCAACTTCTGGGACAAAAAGCAAACATTGTTGGTGGGTTATTGCTTTTGCCAGAGGTGTGCCTTGCATGCATTTTGTAACTGAAAGCACCAGGTGTTTGAACAATAACCTGGCACACTGTGGGTAGTGTGGCCTTGGCTGCTCTAAGAGAGCTGGTCTTTGGCAAGTATCTTAGCCTTTCTTTGAGCCTTGATTTCATCATCTGTAAAATGGAAGCAATGACACTGTCATGATAAGTATGTAACACACACTTAAAAGTATTTGTTCATTGTTAAACAATCACCATATAGTAATCATTTGGCATGAAGTTGCTATTTAAGTTTGTTCATTGAGTTCCTACCATGTGCCAGGCACTTCTCTGTATGTGGCAACTGTCGCATTGAGCAAACTCTGTGTATGTGTGTGTGTGTGTGTGCAAGTGTATTACTGAACAAATAAATAAGTATTTAGTATATTAGCCCAGGAGCTGAGATGGAGAAAAATAAAATAGAATAAGAAACATGAAGAGTGTTGCAAGTTTTGGAGTGGGTTTGGTATCTATCTATTTGTCTATCTGTCTGTCTATCTGCCTGTCTATCTATCTGTCTGTCTGTCATCAACTCTATCATCTATTTGTCTATCTCTTTCCTATCTATCTATCTATCTATCTATCTATCTATCTATCTATCATCTATCTATTACCAATCAATTAATTTACCTATCAACATCTCTATCATCTACTTATCTCATATCTATTATCTACCCATTTATCAATTATCTAACTATCTATCATCTATCTATCTATCTATCTATCTATCTATCTATCTATCTATCAATCTATCTATCTATCTATCTATCTATCTATCTATCTATCTATTATCAATCAATTAATTTACCTATCAACATCTCTATCATCTATTTATCTCATATCTATTATTTACCCATTTATCAACTATCTATCTATCTATCTATCTATCTATCTATCTATCTATCTATCTATCTATCTATCCTTCTATCATAATCATCTCTATCATCTCTCTGTCTATCTCTTTCATATCTATCATCTATTTACCTATCTAATCTATCATCTATCTCTTTCATATCTATGTACTATCTTTGTTGTCAGAGAGATAGTTGATAATGAGGGTATTTTGACCAACTCTGGTGAAAGTGAGGGAGAAAGCCAGGCAGTATGAGTAGAGTAACAGAACCTGCAAAAGTCTGAGACAAGAGACAAACACATAAGAGAACAAGAAAGAGACCCAGGAAGCCCAGTTGTGTGAATGAGGGGGATGGTGGTGAGAACTGTCTGAGGATAACATGAAAAGGTCATTGCTGTCTTGTTTCATGATTTCTGTTTATATATTTGTCGCTTAAGATACAGCACTGACTTCTTGTTTAAGGACTTGGCTGAGTTCCTAATCTCCATGTTTAAAAGAAGGTTGTTTGGTAGGAAGTGGTACTTGGGCAATTCAAAACAGGATCTAATGCAGCAAGCCAGAGGGATACATCTCTGCAAGGCAAGCTTGGTGACTCTGATTCCTCGCCCCCAGATGGAGGACCGTGTTTACACTTGTTTCTTTTCCAGATGAACCAGAGTCACCTTTAGTGAACAGTCCAGCAGGTGTTGTCCCCACTAGCTCATGTTCTCTTTTCTTTGGCAAGAATCTCTGTGGTTACGGAAAGGATTGGGATCATTTGGAAATATACTGACCTTCAGTGCACGAGGGAGTGCACTTATGTATGGCTGGATGGTGAATTTATTTAGGGCTTCCATCCAAAAGCTTAATATAAAGATCACAGCTTGCTGCTTTGTCCTTTGGAGAAAGCAGTATTTGGGGGATCTGAGGACTCTATCAGCTCTTTGTGGTGCAGTAAGCCTACTGCAGTGTTCCATGAGTGAAATGGGCGAGGGGGAGATTGATGGCTGAAAACCTTGTGAAAGCATCTGTGAAATAGGATGTGGGGAGGCTGGGTCAAGGTCAGGGTGGCTGGCCATCACCCAATTCATCTCAGAAGAGAGCATTTACTTCTGTGCATTTTTCTCATCCAAGGTCTGCCTCTCAGTTATACTCTTTAGCCTCAGAAACCTGATCTGTCTCTCTGGGCTATGTCAGAATAGCTTTGTTCCTCTGCATGCCACGTTATTGATCCTCAGTGTTGGAGACAATTTGTTCTATGGCCAGTGTATGTAAGTCCTGCAGACCCCCCCATTCATGACGTCTAAGCTACAGAGAGCAGAGCTGCTTAGAGACCTACCTGAAGAACTGGTCACACACTTTAAGGTTTGTCTTAAGAGAGTACAGAGTAAACTACCCTCAAACTCAGTGACCTTGAACAACTAGCATTTATTATTTTCTCTCATGTGTATGGAGTGGCCAAGAGATCTGTCTGAGTTGTACTTGTTTGATTTCTGCTGTGCCTGTTCATGTGACTTGGCTCTGTTGATGGAGAGTTTGAAAAATGGCTGCTTTGGGATGACCTGAATTGGGATGACTTGGGCTCTGACCATGCTTGTCCCTCATCTTCTCCGTGTATAGCTGGGCATGTTCACATGGCAAAGGCAGAGAACCAGGAGAAAGTGGAAGTGTATGGGCTGGGCATGTAGCTCAGTGGGTAGACTGCTTGCCTAGCATGCACAAAGGCCTCAATTTGGTCTCCATTACCATATAAACTGGGCATGGTGATACATGTATGAAATCTCAGCAGTTGAGAGATGGAGGCAGGGTATCAGAAATACCAAGTCATCCTTTGCTACATAGCAATTTCAAGGCCAACCTCAACTATATAGGATCTTGTCTAGAAAATAGAAGAGAAAAAGAAGGAGGAGAAGGAGGAGGAGGAGAAGAAGAAGAAGGAAAGAAAAAAAGAAAGAAGATGAAAGTGTGCATGGTCTCTCTAAGTCTAAACTTATATAGCTGACGTACCATTCTTGATCCCCATTTATTAACAAAAGCACTATACAAGGAAGCCCATGTGAAGGTGTAAAGAAATAGATTCCACTTCTTCAGTTGATCTTACCCAAAAAGACCGAGGAACAATTATATTCAGTATTGCAAAGAGCAGGGTACAGTGAGGGGAAGAATTTGGAATGTGTGGTTCATAGTACATTAAGTTCCCTTGTGCATGGAGAGGAGAAGTGTTCAGGAGCCCCTAGCTGAGGAGCTATTGACAGTTGACAGGGAGTCAGTTTTCTTTAAGGGTGTGGTTCCCATAGGTCATCTGTGCTCTAGTGGATGGCCCTGCATCGGAAATCACATGGGCAGCACACATTGGACTCAAAAGATAGAGAAACACACACACACACACACACAAACAGAGAGAGAGAGAGAGAGAGAGAGAGAGAGAGAGAGAGAGAGAGAGAGAGAGAGAGAGAATGAAGTAGGGAGGGATTGGGTATAGGCATTGGAACTGAGCGTAGTTAGGGGAAGAGTCAGGGGTGAATATGATCAAGATACATTGTATGCATGGATATAAGTCTCAAGGAATTAACAAAAATACATTAAAAACTAAGTTCCTGTGGCTAGATCTCCTTTCTCTATTGACCCAGTTTGGATGGATAATGCTTATAGACTGTCTTTTTTTTCTGTTTTTATATGCATCTTTAGACAGTCATTCACTAAATCTTGATTGAGTGGTCTTTAGTTCCAGGCATGTCATAGGCAGGACATGCAGCAGTTGAGCATAGTGCAAGTTCTACCTCATCAAACATCCATTCCAGTCAGGGAGGCAAATCTATAAATAAATACACGAGTATGTGTGTGTTGTGCTAGGCACCGAACAGGGAAAGGAGGAGGGAGATATTTGAATGGTGTTGGGAAGGCACTACAAAGTAAGGGGTGGGAATCAGGTAACTGATTGGACAGGTGTGAGAGAAACAAAAGAGTGAGCCGCTATAGACTGTTCAAAGCAAGGCAAACGAATGCAGAGGTCCTGAAGCAACAGAGTGCTGGAACATTTCAGGAACGGGAAGTAGGACTCTGTCGAAAGGACAAGATGAGAAACAGCCAGCACAATAGTTGATGGTATCAGTGAAGTATCCTGAAGTCAGTCAGTTCAGGGCTTCGAGTGGACTTGGGCTTTGACAGAGATGGAAAGTCCCTGGACATTTCTGAGTACTGGCTGCTTTATCTGATCTATGTTCCATGGTGATCGCTAGAGCTTTAGAGCTTAGGCTAAGGAATTCAGTCAGGGTGCAACCTCTGTGATAAGAGGTAGAGATGTGGGAAGAGAGGATGGTGGTCTGGATCAGATGGGATGGGGGTTGTGATGCTGAAAAGCAATCAAGTTCTGCATATATCTGGGGGTAGAGCAGACACGATCTGTAATGAGTTACACTTTAGGCACGAGAATAGAGGATTCATTATTTTGAGGTAAGGGACAGGATAGATTAGCCATTACTGCTATTGAATATGAGCCTCGGGATAGTCAGTGGAGAAGTCACGTTGACAAATGTTTTAAGAGTTCAGAGAAGAAACCCAGGACGGAGACTTAAGTTCCAACAAAGCCAGCAAGGTCTGCATTTGTCCCCTCAGTGAGCTGAGTCACTGTTATGTGGCCAGGGTCCAGATTCTGCCAGCATGTGCTCAGTGACTGTCTGTGGGGTGATTGAAAAGAACAGTTTCACTAGAGGAAACTGTAAAAGGCTTGTTCTGCTGGACCTTGAAGTGTAACTCCCTGAAGAGGTCCCACTTCTTCTCAAGGTTTCATGGGAGACTTACTGTAGAACTTGGGGAATGAAAACAGGCTTTAAATGTGAGGGTTTCAATTGCTTATGTCTTATAGAAAGAAACACGGATCAACAAGGCTGGAAAGAGAAACACGTGGAAACCAAAAAATAGCTCAGACTTTAAAAAAAAAAAAAAAGGGAGAAAAAAAATCCTCCAGGGAGAAGTGGCTGAAATTCAGGGGTGTGATGTTCTTGGATTATTATTGTACTGCTTTTAATTTGAGATGAAGCAGAAGCAGTAAGGAAGAATTCTGGAAGGAGGAGAAAGTTATTTAAGTCAGCTTATGCTGAGTGAAAGCATGTCACCAGCTTACTTGAAAAATCCCACTTCTACAGTATCTAGCACAATGTGTTTCTGTTTATAAAAGGAGAGACATAGGCAGTCTTTATTATTGGAAAATGAGAAGGTTGGAAGGGGTTCTATCCCAGGCTATGTGCTTCTCAGTGACTACTCAGAGACCGGCTGATTTGGGGTGAACATCAATTTTGTTTGTAATATCTATGGTAGGAAGACTGGAATAAGAAAAAGCAGGTACTATAATTGAAAGTGATTTTGTGTGTGTGTGTGTGTGTGTGTGTGTGTGTGTATGAGAGGGAGAGGGAGAGGGAGAGGGAGAGGGAGAGGGAGAGGGAGAGGGAGAGGGAGAGGGAGAGGGAGAGGGAGAGGGAGAGGGAGAGGGAGAGGGAGAGGGAGGGAGAGAGAGAGAGAGAGAGAGAGAGAGAGAGAGAGAGAGAGAGAGAGAGAGAAGAATATGGTAAAGAAAGAATGGAAACCTATGGTTTAGTTTTAGTTTATGTGAGAATAATTGCCATTACTCTCTTAATCAGAGCACCCCTGGTTACTCTAAGAGATCTTCAACAAGGCTGAGATTCTCTCATAGAGAGCATGAGAATGGTCATTTGACCCTCATCTGATATTCCAGCCATCCAGTTCTGTACCCTGTCTTTTCCATTGTATGCACTTTGCCCCAGCTGTGCATGATCTTATGGTCTTAGGATGCAGAGGTTGGAGATATCAAGATGTAGAGATGTTGAGGTCTGTGCTCTGAGGTTGGAACATTGACTGAATGGGTGAACACCATCTATGTAGCCATGGGAAGTCATTATCCATGTTGAGGTGAGACCTTTAGTGATGTGGTTGTTTTGGAGTTGCCCATTCTTCTGTCAGTAATCTTTCACCTATGCTTTTCTGTATGTAAGCCTCATAAATTTATTTGTTCACCATGTTCAACTTGGGGGCCTCGTCAGGGAAAGCGGTCTTTGTTTATATCTCTAGGGAAAATTCATACAACACCCTCAAAGGTTCCTTTGCCTCACTTTCTGGTGTGATAGAAATGAGGTGCTGGGTCCTTTAAGAGGTGGAGCTTATGCAAGGTAATTAGCTCACAGGGCCATTGTCCTCCAAAGGCATTAGTGTTAGCTTCATGGAGTAACTTAACTCTCATAGGAACAGGCCTTATAAAGCAAGGCCTCTTTCACATGTCTGTCGCCTGCTTCTCTGACATGTTGGAGTTCACCAGAAGGTGACCAAATGGTGTCACCCAATCATGGACTTTAGGCTTCCCAAACCACAATAGCTCTTCATAAAGTTCCCTGCTCCAGGTATTTTGTTATAGCAATACAAAATAGACAAATATAAACTCAGAAAAACTAGTAAGTACATCTTATATTTAAATTAGGGAGTTTTTGATGAAGTAACGGGTTTGGCATGAGACTGAGCTGAGTTTGAATTCAGGCTTTGCTACTTTCAAGTTGTGAAAACTTGAGCAAGTCATTCAATTTCTGTGGGGCTTTGTTTTTCTCAGTTATCAATTGATGAGGATATGAGGGTGATGGTGATGATGACAATGATTGTGAAGGTGACAGTGATGGTGATGGTAACGGTGACAATGACAATGACAGATGATGATGATGATGACAAGAGGAATAATAAATGTCCAAGGGCTCTGTAGTTCTCGCCTCACTCCCTGATTCAGAGTTGTGTTGAACTCAGTGTTAGCTAGAACATCCCCATATCAGCAGGAGGGAGACCCAAGAACTCACATGTGACATTAGCAGTGGTGTCTAGGTGTTTTGGATGAGGCCTCTAGTGTTCAGCATTAGAGAGCTGAATAATAATGACCCTGTAGGCTGGAGATGGCCCACATGACTCTGAGGGAAATCAGTCTGTTTTCTGTTATAAACCAGCTAGTCCTGCAGTGTGGCATAGTGTGTTGGCATTTCCTGATGGGAATCTCTTAGTCGCCTGGAGTATATAGACACTGATTTTCTTGTTGGAGTTCCTTGGGGACTGTTCCCATAAAATCTTCTGCATGGTATTATTGTACTTGAAGGTTCTCTTTCTCCTCAGTGCAGACACACATGTGCACAGTGTGTGGTTATAGATATACCTATGAGCATTCACCACTGTCCTTATTCTCCTGGATGAGGGTTGTCATGTTTGCTCCATATTGGCTTGGTCAGGAAATACACAGTGATGACTTGGTCATTAGCATGTCACAGGTTCATGGTCTCTGTCCTCCTGTCTTTTGTCTTTGGGCCTTGTGTCTTTGGAGGCTACCTGTTTGTTACAGAGATTTCTACTGTGCCTGCCACCAGTTCCTGTGCACACAACCTCTTCAGCCTGCATAATGTCATGGTGACTGCTTAACGCCTCAGAACTTAGTGTCTTTTAGGACACTACATATTTCCTCCTGCATCCCCGTTAGGGATGGGAAAGTGTGAGGCTCAGAGACACAAGTATCTTTACACAACAGAGTTTCCGTTTCCATTAGCTCTGCATAGCTATAGGACAAGGTGGTTTTTCTAGACTTGTAGCCTCAAAGCTCAAGTGTCCAGTGGGTGAAACAGACTGTACATTGTGGGAACTGGGTGCTGTCTCTGTTGTCATCCTTGTGTGGTTAGCAAGTTCAGGAACTTCCAGGCTTCCTGAACTCCTGTAGGTAGGAGGGCATCACAGTTCTGATCTTTCCATGGTGGAAGCTGCAAATGAATCTGCTAAGGAGAAGGGAGAGAAGCTGCTCGGGGTAATGGAGCTGTTCAGTATTACTTGCAGGTGGGCTGGTTTTGCTTTAGGGAAAAGTTGGGCAGATTCCTTTTCAGGTCTGGGACATGTCCAAGGGAGTAAAAGGCCTGTGATGAATTAGATCTTAATGTTCCAAAGCTGAAGGGAGCTTAGAAAGCAAGGAATCTACACTCCTCATCTGGCCTTGGGGAAGAAAATAACTTACCTAAGACCTTACAGTAAGTAAACTATACACACACACACACACACATACACACATACATACATATATACATATATACATACATACATATACACATACATACATATACATATAAACGGAGTCCTCAGTGTGGCTGTAAAAACACAAGCATCTATGAAAGGTGAAGAGAGAACAGGAAAAGGGGACTGGGTTCACTTCATCATTAGATCCAGAAACCATCTTAGGAGCTTTCCAGCTTCCCAGGCTAGGCAGGTCCTTCGGTAGCTTCCTTTGAATACTTAGTATTCTGGGACTCTCCTGGCTGTGCCCCAGGGTCTGGGTCCAGTGAAGGTTACTCCTGTCGTCTTTCCTGCTTTGCTCGAGGCCTCTGCTCTATTGCCAGACACAGAAGCTGACTTTTGCCTGATCTGGGGTGTAGCAGATGGCATAGACATGGGGAGCCTTGCTGGAGTACAGCCCAGGTCTGAGGGAGAGGAAAAAGTGGTATGTTCTAGGTAGAGTTCTGGGTCTGGGTGATGGAGGAGGAGAGGACACAGCAGTGCCAGGAGCTCCTGATCTGAACCCTAGAGGGCTCAGGGACATTGCACTGCTATCCCTGGGATGATATATTGAGATGACTCAGACCCAGAGAAACTAGGTTCCCATCTGGGCTCTGCTTCTTATTCATATGGCAGTATGGTAAGTCATGTGGCAGCCTTGAGCCTCAGTCTTTCAATCAGAAAAATAGGAATAATGGTGGACTTACCTGCTCTGTAGAACACGGGGAAGAAAGTGTGAGTTCATTCGTACGGAGGTCTAGAGAAGGCCTTACTGCTTCATGAGTGCACACAAAGGAGTCTCCCTGGAAGTTCTTCTAGTTTCAAAGTCATTGCTGTGTGTATCAAGTAGGAAAAAACTCAAGGGCCACTGTACCATGCAGAGTAGCTCAGTTTTCTGTCCCTCAAAAATAGCCCCTCGAATCCTTAGCTCCCCAGCCACAGGTTTGGCTATGTGTGACCTGAGTGGTTCATGAGTTTAATTTGGCCTTGATCACAGACAGCCATTCAGAGAGGAAGCAATAGCCCTGACCAAGTATGGTGGGTCATTTGGTGAAGCTTTAAGTCAAAGATCCTGGAAAATATTTAACAAAGAAAAAGAAGCTCCTAGAACATCACTGCCCGGAATGGGTGATATGGAAATACCCAGGTGCTCTGTTTGGAGCAGCGTGGGAGAGGGGCGAGCTTCATCAGTGCCTCCCCAGAACACTGACCTTTAAAAAGGACGTGCTGATTCGTAAGTTTATAGTGTGGCCTGACTGTTATGTATTCTAGAGAGGCAAGGACTAGCACCGGTTGGGTTTATTTCCCAACCAGTTGCCTGGATTATGTGGTTCTCCCCATGCTGTCCGAATCCTTACCAATTAGGGGCTTGAGCTTGCTCTCTTTCTCTCAGACATTTTGATTATACTGAAACCACATTATAGGCATCCAGGAAACCAGGAAGAGTAAAGGCCATCCATAACTCCTACTGTACAGCTAAGCACACTGCATTAATTTCTCTACTCAGAACTAACCATATCGACTATTTGCTTCTGGAGCCTGTGACAAATACTGGCAAATTGTTCATCGGAAACCTTTTCTTCCATATCCTTTTCTTCCATAAACCTTTTCTTCCATATGCAGACTGCATCTTCTAGCATCACTTCAGGTGGGCGTGGCCACGTTATAGTTCTTTTGTTGGATTGAGAATGGACATGAGAATGGGTGGACCACTGATTGGCCCTGGAAAGGGCTGAGCCATGTTAAACAGTTGACATCACCCACTGACACCTTTGTCATGACTAGTATGATTTCCACCAGCACAGAGTCTGGAACTTCATAAACAAGTCTTTTGCAAGCTTATGGCCACACATGGCAGAAAAGTCCTACTATGTTTCTTCTTCACACAGAGATTTTAAAAAAAAGTTACAGCTGAGATCACTCAGGTTTCCTGCTCTTTAGAAATGCTTTAAATTTAAATAAGGACATAATTAAGGCCTGGGGATATGGCCCAGCAGTTAAGAACACTGTTTTCTGTTCCAGTGTATCTAGGTTCAGTTCCCAGCACCCACATGGCAGCTCACAACTGTCTGAAACTCCAGTTCCAGGGTCTTTCTAGATATTCTGAGAGAACATATCCAGCACCCCCTTTTCTTTCTCCCACTGTTTCTTCTACAAAATGTTGGGAATGTTCTAGAATTTTCTATCATTTTGAAATAAAGAGCCTTTCCATGATACTAACTGGCTACATAACCTCATGCCCAACCTTTAACTGCTCAGTCTCAGTTTTCTCACTTGTGGACTGGTCACTGTAAAATCTGCTTCCTGGGCTTGTGGGAGAACCCTGAAGGAGATGATGGTATGGAGTACTGAGTGATGCACACAGCTTACAACAGGAGCATTCCCATTGGTTTCAGAGTTGAGACTGCCATCTTGGCTGCTTTCTTAGCTCAGATGTCTGATGTGGTTGCTGGCACATGGTGCATGCTTTATTTATTTAGTGCTAGACATGGAGAACCTTGAGTGTGTGTATTTCAAAGGAGGATCAATGAACTCTGGGTTGGAGAATTTAGGAAGGCAGTGGAGGGACAAGGAGGAGATCCTGACAATCTCACCCCTTAGTTTTTAGGAGCTGATTAAACTATGTGTTTACTAACAGCCAAGAGAGAAAGAACATAAGAGAAGAAGCCAGTCTGAGAAAAGGCGGGGTGTATTCTGTGTCTCATGTGTTCTTGGGGTTGCTCTATATTTGGATGGTGACTGTCTTAGCTGAGGTTAATCCGCTTTGTTCCAGTCATCAGCCAAGGGATTAACTGCTTTAAACTCAAAGCTTTAGTGGCCCCACAATGTGAGCTTTGTTTTGCCGATGCCCGAGATTCAGGGGGTCAATTTCTGCTGAGCTAACACACAAGGCCCCTTTGTGGGCATTGGTTCTAGTTCTTTCGTGCTAGGGAGAGAGAGACTGAGGGTCTAAGAGGGGAAGTGATTTACTACTCCTGAGCACATTTATGACCCAGAATTCCTGGCTTGAAATTCTCTACTTTGTACTGCCCTGGACTTCTGTGAAGGAGTTAGGTCAAGAACCTTTGCTGAGTGAGCAGAACAGTGACTCTATGGGAAGAGCCTTCACTGGTGTGAATCCCCTACAGTGTCCTAGCAAAGTCTCAGTTGTCTATGAACAATCTAGGCCGCTGCCTCACTAATAATAAGCTGTCTGGAAGCACACAGAAGGGACAACCTCCACCATGATTTTTTTCTAGGTTTGTTGTGATTAAGATTCATCTCTGGGCTAAGAAAACTCTGCCTGGCCTAGTTGGGACCCACACCTAGACCAAAATGTCAAAATGTGAAAAGCCAAACTTGCCTGTGGTGAGAATAGGGGGATGTTCTTCAAAGGAAGCTACCTAAGAAGAGCACATGGTTGCTAGGTAGGCAAACCCCACAGTTATTTGCCACACTGAGCAGACTCCTTCAGCTACAGTAAAGTTCATGGAACATTAGCTTTGTGGGAGAGCATCATAGCCTTCCAGAGTCTGGCCAATTTCTCCAGCTCTCCTCCATTACTTAGGAGCTGAAGTGTTCACAGCTATCTTGCTTCCTCTAGGATTGCATTTAAAAACCTAAAATGCACAGAAGTAAAAAAAAATATGCAGATTTCCTCCCTAAATTCCTTTACCTGTATTATGTATGTACACTGTATGCATGTATGTATGTACATATGTTTGTTTGTATGTATTTAATGTTTATTGATAGCCCATTGTGCCAGATGCTGGAATTAGTGGCAGGCAGAGAAGATGTGATCCCTGTTCTGAGGTGGGTATATCACAGCTTAGTAAGTTGTAAGGCATCTTTGCCTATGTATATAAAATACACGCAAACATTCTTAATAGTAATTGTTTATCCCGTTGTTCAGTATGGCAAGCTTATTTATAACTAGATGCTTGATTACTATGCGTCAGGGTGCTGACCCCACTCAAAGGAAGAGGAGTGTCTGCATCGCACTGAGTTACTTGGCGGATGAGCATGACTTTCCACATTCTCCCTGGACTTAAGAGTAAGTACATTGGCAACGGAAGAGTAAAACTCCATCCTGGGACCATGCTGCTTGCCACTCTGTCCCTCTGAGGCTGGGAGAGTGGGTGGCCCTCATTTGTGCTGCTTCTGTTTGCAGGCTGTGAATGGGAGCTGGCACTGCAGGCTGCTTTGTTGTTGTGCGGTGATGTTTGAACACGGGGCAGCATATTGCTTTGCTATTATCAATTTATTTGTGTAATCCCAGCAGCTGGCAGTGGTATAATAACTTTCAAGTGAGAAAAAAAAACCCTATTTGCTTAGAGAGAATAAAAATAGACAGAGAATGAGGTATGTCACAGATGACAGAATTCACAACGGCAGGATTTGTCTGTGGTTAGAATTCCCAGTGGGGTTTTCAAAGTGCAGAGAAGGGTCGTGCTTTTGGAAGGGAAACCTGTCTTGTCTGCTTTGCATGCACCAACAGAGCTAGAAAAATGGCCTTAGCTCTTAGGATTTGCTCAGGCTGTTGCTGATGGGGACAAGCAGCCCTGCCTGAGACTGAATCCAGCAGAGTACAGACTTGGGTAGTAAAGTGCCACCCTTTGCCCTTTCCGCCTCGTTGTTCTTCCCCTATGGTATGATGTGTGGAGTCTTCAGAAATACAGCCTTATTATCAACTAGTCGTGATGGGCAGCCAGAAGCAATGATAGAAGTCTATATTATTTTAGAGGCCTCTGGGGTATTACTGACCAACAATTCAGAGGGAGGGGCCCCATGCCTACCACTGGGATCCTTGTTCAACAATCTGTGGCTTTTGGGAGGAGAATTATCCACCTGTGCAGGGTGCTTAACTTCAAGCTTCCTTTTGTTAAATTATGCTTTTAATTAGCTCTCCATATGGGTTTCAGACATCTGAAGCTTTGGCTAACTCTCCCAGTCCCTCTCCTTTCCCTATGCCTGTTTAAATCTTCCCACCCCCAGAGACCTCTCTCCCTATTGTTATATCACATGTGCTATCTTCCCTCCTTTAAGAACCTCATTTAATCTTCTCTTTCTAGTTTTCTTGCCACCATATACACTCCAAGTTAAACACACAAATCTGAAAATGTGACAGGAGGATTTACATTTGAGAGAGAACATTTTTTGTTGTTGTTTTGCTGAGTCTGTATTTGCTCACTTAATATTTTCCAGATATGTATATCTCCCACATATTTTATGCTTTTGTTATTTATGGCTGAGTATCATTTCATTGTGTACATAGAGAACACATTTTCTTTAAAAAAACTTTTTATTGATTCTTTGTGAATTTCGCATCCTGCACCCCAACCCCACTCACCTCCCTGTCCCTTCCTATGCGCTCTTTGCCCTTGCTACCTCCCCACCAAAAGAAAAAAAATCCTCCTTGTGGAATCTGTAGTGTGTGACAACAGCGTGTCCCACACCATACCCGTTTGTCCACACTTCTTTACTTGTAAATATTCATTGCAATAAGTCACTGGTCTGCTTCAAGACCTCTGTTTCTGCTACACTATCATTACAGGATCCTCACTGAGATTCCTATTGGATACCCTGCTGTTGCCCTGTGTCATGGAGATCCTGCAGCTTTGGATCTGTAGGATCAGCCCTTTTACACACTCCAGCAGTTCATAGAAAAAACCCATTTTCTTTATCCATTTGTGCTGGTTAGACACAAACTAGAGTTGTCTGAGATGAGAGATCCTCGATTGAGGAATTACCGACAACAGACTGGCCCGTGGCATGTCTGTGGACCATGTGATTGATTATTGAGCTGGGCATACTCAGCCTTCTGTGAGCAGTGCTGTCTCTAGGCAAGTGGGCCTGAGTTGTATAACAAACCAAGCTGAACATGCCATGGGGAGGAAGCAATACACAGTGCACCTCTGTGGTCTCTGCTTCTGTTCCTCTTGGCTCCTGTTGTGACTTTCTGCTTTGGCTCTCCTCAATGATGGACCGTGAAGCGTAAGGCAAAGCAAGTCTTTTCCTCTCCACATTGGTTTCAAGCCGTCTTTTAATACAGTGATGAAGAGCTTACTAAGCTTACTAAGCCATTCATTCATCTGCTGATGGACAGCTTGGCTGGTTCCATCTCCAATGCTGCGGCAATGACCATACATCAACAAATGCTCTGTGGTAGGATACAGAGACACTCTACTTTGTCTGCCTCTGAGATTCCCTTAAGATTTTTTAAGAGATAGCCTGGCCTTGGTGCACCCAGGTCTCTGTAAGAACAGGCTCTCAAGGGAAGGTAGACTCTTTGGCATCTTCACCTATAGCAAGTCCTTGCTCAAGGATACAGATGCTTTGCTGCACAAAGCCTGGTGAAGGGCCTGTGAGAGAGTCTCTCATAGACATTGCAGGTACTTCTAGGAAGGGAGTCAGGACAATGACTTGTCCTTGGAAGCCTGCTGATTTGTAATAATATAAGAATAAAATGACCACTCAAAAGAGGTCTTGGCATGTCCCCTGACTTTGGACCATGAAGACATAGAGTGTACATTTCGCTTGAAAATTGTTGTGGACAGACAGCTTAATGGAGAGTCCATACCCACAGGGGAAGATGTCTAATAATGCTAAATAAATTGTTTCTTTTGGCTTCGATGAGGGCTTGAGAAGTGCAAGGAAAAAGCCTAATGGTTAGGGTAGGAGCAGAAGCCCTAGGAATGCTTCAACAGTAGCTGAATCCTAAAGAGGAGACTTGTTTAACCTTAGCTGAGATGCTCATAGGCACTGAAGAGGGCCAGCACAGTGTGGCCCTAGGAAAACTACCTATAGACAAGCCATCAACATTAGAGAGCCAGTGTGAGTAACAACAATACCAGAAAGGAACTTCTCCCTGTTACAATTATAATTATTGTTGTTACTGGTATATTTCACTTAGTTTTCTAGTGGGAATGAGATGCTAAATCTACTTCCTCTACCTCTGGCTTTTCTTTATGGCTCTGTCTTGCTCCCCTTTAGCTCTGTGTGGAGCCTTATATTATTTTATATACTGGTTAATGAGCTGTCTGTACAAAGGCAGGACCTGGGGGTGTGGGCGTGCTGACTGATCTGCTCAGGGATCCTGGCTCTTATTCTTAATCCACAGCTTCTGTCTGGCCTGTAGCAGATGGAATCCCCTGCAGGATGCTCAGGCCAGTTGCTCTACTTTTTAGAACAAGGTAGAGACCAAAATACATAAATAAAATGCAGGCAGGGAGCCTATCTTTGCAATGAACAAAAGGTTGACATTTCTGGGAGAGCAAGCTTTCCCCAAATGGTAAGAGCTGTCTTTCTAAAGATAAATCCTTTTCTAATTTGACAATCTCTCAGCCTTTGAGAGGAGATTAGATGGCTAAAGTGGATGAAGAAATAAATTAAGATGTATCTAAGGCACTTCACAGCTATGGTGAACAATTTACTTGTTCTCATGCTTAGGTCTAAGCTGCCCAGTGACCTGCCTGGATTTAGCAAATGACTAACCCAACTTCGGGCTCTGATTATTATAAACTGAAGGACCATCCATGAAGTGATCTATCCCAGTTTTTGTGTTGGTAAGGGATTAGGAAATGACCCATGTTTATTGCTGAAGTCAGTGAGGATTCAAGTTCTCTACCCAGGTAGCTGCTTTCTTTATGATGATTATTTTTATGACTGGAAAAATATTTTTCTGTGGAAGCAGATTTGGTAAGTGGGAAAGCCTGAGACACAGGTCTCCATTTGTGCTGTTAAGTGGCTTTCTGAAAAGCTCATTCCAATTGATGGCCTGGCCGGTGATGGGAGGGTGCTCCCGTCACACTCTCATGTTCACAACAACTATAATCATGAAAGGGAGCACCTGAAATTTGAAGAGGCAAAGCCATACTCTGCTGAACTGCACAGGTCCCAGTTCTGTCAGAATTCTCTTCTTCCCACCACTCCCTTCCCCACTGCTCCTGACTCAGAAACCCATTCGCTGACTGAGTATTCCCAATGGGGACATCTGAAGTTTGAAATCCTGTAAAACTGAAAGCTCTTTGAGTCCCAACATGACATCTTAGGTGGAAAATTCCATGTCTGTGTGTGTGCTTTCTGTGTGCTTAATGTGGGCTTTCTGTGTGACAGGATGTAATAAAAAGTACAGGTGTACTAAGATTACTGTATGAAATTGCCTTTAGGCTGTGTGTACATGGTACATATAACTGGATTTTGTGTTTAGGATTGGGCCCCTTCCCAAAGACATACTATTATATATATGCAAATAGTAAAACATCTGAAAAAAAACCACTAGAACTCTAAAATAATTTATTAATTATCACTATCATTATCGTTATTATTATTAATTATTATTATTTTGGTTTCTCTGTGTAGCCTTGGCTGTCCTTGAATTTACTCTGTAAACCAGGCTGGCCTCAAATTCAGAGATCTGCCTGCCTCTGCCTCCTAAGTATTGAGGTTAAAGGAGTGCACCACCACACCTGACTTTTGAAATACTTCTTGTGGAGAAGGGACATTCTCCAACCTCTATTTACATTAATATTTTAAAAGTAAAGTGTTGTTGACTTCTGTTGACTTCAGGAGTCTGGTCTGAAGACTATTTTCAATGTTTGCTCCTAAGACTTCCCTCTGCTGTGTTCTATCTGCCCTCTCTTGTCTTGTTGATAAATGTCTCATAAATTAAAGGTGTTGTAGATGCAGGTCAGACGACACAGAGGCAGACTCAGAGTAAGGGTTTATAAAAAAAAATCCCTGCCCTCCGAGAACAGTTAGATGCTGCTGCTCACAAATGGGAATCCCCGATGGCCTCCCCAGGGACTTTCTGTGAAGAAGGAGTTGCTGAGCCCCTCCCTCTCCCTGGGAGTCTCTCCTGCTGAGCCAGCTCTCTGGGCTCTCCACTTGTGAGCCATTTGGACCCAGTTCCCTGTACCCTGTTTGCCAGCTCACACCATGCAAAGCTAACCCTCTCAGTTCTGGCTCTGGCTCCGCCATTCCTGATGCTCTTACTTGCCTGATTTGTTTTTTCTAGTGATTTGACCAAACTGTAGGTCCCCATCAAGATGCTACAAAGTATCTGGGGCTCATATTCCCTAAATTTTTGTCTGTTTCTACCCCAGTACTTTTCAAGACATTATGAAATAAAAACCAGAATCTGGAGGATGGTACATCACATGAAATAAGCCAGACACAGAGAGAAAGGCTGTATAGCCTTACTCTTCCCAGAATCCTTCTTACCTCCCTACCAACCCAAATCCATACACCTTTCTTCTTCTTTCATTAGAAAAAAAAGACAGACATCTAAAAAAACCCAAAACTGTATAAAATAAAAACAAACCAGAATAGTACAAAACAATCAAGCACAAAAAGGACTAAAAAATATAAGAAATACATATAGATGCAGAGATAAACGCATTTGAACACACAAAAAGTCTATTAAAATTCAAAATCAGAAATCATAACATATAAGCAAAAGATGTATGACTTAAAAATGCCTATACAAAGCAATATAAGACTAAAAACTTTCCAAAATACCACTGAGTTTGTTTTGTGTTGGCCATCTACTCCTGGGTGTAGGACCTATTGTTTTGTATACCTAGTAACACTTCATTAGAGAAAAACAAATTATCCCTTTGTGAGTGGTTATCAATTGGATATAGTTTCTAGGTTAGAGATATGTGTTTGTGTCCACTTCTTCTCTCAGTACTTGAATCCCATCTGGCATAGGCCTGTATAAGCCATGTGCATGCTACCACACAGTGTAGTGAATTCACATGTGTATTATCCCTGTTGTATCTAGAAGGCCTTGTTTCCTTGGTCTTCCATCACCACCGGCTCTTACAATATTTCCACTCTTCTGCAGAATTCCCTGAGCCGTGAAAGGAGGGATTTTTGTAACCTCCCCTCCCCAGTTAGAGAGCATGGGGCGGAGCTTGCCTCCCTATCGTCCTGCCATGCCCACTGCCACTGCCTGCCAACTAGCTGTTCCGGAGCTATCACATGTTCACCTGCAACTTTACTCCAAGATGATTTGGTGGGAATCGGGCCCCTTCCCCTGCTTCATAACTGAGTGTCAGAAATAGTAAAATCGAACCTTGAACAGAGCCTTGTCTTGGTTCCGTCTCTCTCGCGCCGCCTAGTCCCCACTCTTCTCTTCCAGGTTTCCAAGATGCCTTTCCAGACTAGAACCCAGACATGTGAGCTGCTGGCCGGCCACAACAGGATTTGATCAAGACAACCCATTTAAGACAGACTGTTTTAAGATATCTCATTCTCTGCACATTTCAGTTGTAGGTCTCTGTATTGTTTCCATTCATTAGGGTAGGAAGCTTTTCTGATGATGACTGAGCTAGACACTGATCTACAAGTATAGCAGAATGTTGTTAGGACTTAATTACTCTGTTTCTTTAGCAGTATTAGATTTCCTCCTAGGTGCATGGCTTATCTAATCTTGGCTACCTGAGCAGTGTCAGGCATGGGTTCCATCTTATGGAATGGGCCTTCAAACTAGCCAGTTAGTGGTTGGTTACTGCCATAACTTGTGTGCCACTACTGTACCAGCATATCTTGAAGGAAGGTCACCATTGCAGATCAAATGGTTCATAGCTGGCTTGGTATTTACTTTTCTGACACCTTGCAGTGTACCTCTCAGTACCATCAGCTCTAGTTAGTAGGGGGAAAGGCTCTATGTAGGCACCATTCTGACTTCTCCATGCCCAGTGATTTTTGTAGGTGTTGTCGTCATCAATAGGGCCTTACCATCAGTTTGTGTAGAACAAAAAATAGCCTTGGCAATAGCCTGGGTTATTTGGGGGAGGGGGCTCCATGGGACACCTTTGGCCAAAAACTTATTTAGATTTAATTCATTCCAGCCACTGGAAGTTTTATTTGGTGATGAGAGATATCTAGTTGAGTCATTGTTTTCCTGGGTCATTGTTTATTTGGTGACTCCATTTAGAGTCTTCCATATATGTATATATTTTTAAAATTCTTCTACTGTAGTAGGTTTCCATATGACCCCTCAAATGGCTCTTAGTTTTAGCTTTCTCTCCCCATATTTCATCCCTTACCCCCTTTATCTCCATCTCTGCTTTAATTTTTTTCAGAGCTCAGGACCGAACCCAGGGCCTTGCACTTGCTAGGTGAGCAAGTGCTCTACCACTGAGTTAAATCCCCAACATCCCATTAATTAGCTTTATCTGACAGTTCAACCATGTATACAGATTTTAAAAGAACATGTTATACATTGTAAATACATTACAATGTCTGCTAGTCAATTAAAAAAATAAAGAGGTTGAAGAAGATGCATTTTGGACAGGATTTAAAGCAAAGCCTAGATTTATGTGTGGTGGTTTGAATAAAAATGGCTCACATTTTTAATGCCTAGCTGGCAGGAAGTAGCAATATTTGAGAAGGATTAGGAGGGGCATTCTTATTGGAATAGGCATGGCCTTGTTTGAGGAAGTATGTCACTTGGGTTGGGCCCAGTCTCTTCTCTTTCTTTTGCTTGTGGATCCAGATGAAGAACCCTCAGTTCCTTCTCCAGCACCATGTCTGCCTGTGTGGCATTATGCTTTCTGTCATGATGATGGAGTAAACTTCTGAAACTGTAAGAAAGGCAGAAAGCAGCACTCCTCCATGGCCTCTGCATTATCTCCTTCCTCCAGGTTCCTGCCCAGACTTTCCTCAGTGATAGATTGTTACTTAGAAGTGAAATAAACACTTTCCTCCACAAGTGGCTTTGGTCATGGATTTGAGCTCTGGTTCCTCCCATTCAATCAATATCCATGGAGCGATATCTGAGCCTATTGCTGTTCATGAGACACACATTGGTGGCTGAGGACTTGTGCCTTCTTGGTTTAATGGTAAAGAAATCAATGTGGTAAAGCCACTCTATAAGGTTATACTGCCGACTTGCCTGAACGTCCTGCAAGGAAATGAATGTTACTCCTACAGAACAGAGAGGCCAAGCTACACTTTGCTAGACACCGTTGGTGAGTGGTTGAGTTTTGACTCAGTCTGTTAGATTTCTCATTCTATGCTTTCTTCTTTTTATGGAGCATGCCTTCACTGAAGCAATCCAGAGATGACCAAGGAGAGAGTTGACTGGAAAAAGGCTGGGTTAGGTAGTTTGGAAAAGCAAGATTATTAATCTCCTTGGGGCACACAAGGCCTTGAAAATCCTGAAGACTGCTGTCTAGAGAGGTCCTTGCAGAGAGCATAGAGAAAACAGGGTTCACCAAGTTGCTCTGGATGCCATTCCACTGACAGATGCTTTAAATCCCTGGAGAAATAGTTTCGTTGTAACCTTGCATCCCTCAAGATGGGAAGTTGTCCTGGGGTTAAACATCAGAGTGGAAAATTGTGTTCTAGTATTGGTTCTGGTACTGGATCACCATTTTTCTTCACCACACTCATTAAATTATCAAAGTTCTATTAAGATTTGCATGCAGTCTTCCAGCCCCAGGACCCATCTGTTCTCGCTATTTATTCTCCAGGGAAGTCACGAATCTGTCATTTGTGAATTTACAGTTTTTCATATCTGTGATGCGAGTGGTGTTTCCTCTGCCAGGCTGCCACGCACAACTCCCCACGCAGGTCTCTTTGGGGGAATTGTGAAGCTAATGGCATCTCTTTCCCCAGTAAGTGACAAAGCCTCAACTGAGTGTGAGGCACAGCACTAAGTACCAGTGAGAGAGGAGGGGTGGCCTGTGGGAACCCTACCAGACAAATTTTCATCCAAGGGATCAGGGCTCTTTATAATTCATATGATTATGGTATCACTGTGACACAAATCATGTTTTGAACACTTGTTTCGAGCTGGCAATTCTATTGTGGGAGGCTTTCAAACCTTTAGAAGGTGAGACCATACTGGTGAATGTGGGCCAATAGGGAAGGGGCTTTAAAGATTGCAACTTTGAGTTGGAGAGATGGTTCAGTGCTTTGGGTAGTGATTGAATGAGAGGGGCCAGAGCTCAGCTCCATGACCAAAGAGTGCTTGCTGTGCAAGCATGAAGACCAGACTTTGAGTCCAGCACCTACATTGGAAGCCTAGAAACCTACAAATGCATGTAGCTGATGCTTTGTGGGGGACATCACTAGGGACATCTTTTGTATTTTCTGGTCTCTAGCACAGTAGATAAAATGTGAGTTACAGGTTCAGGGAGAAACTCTAATTCAGAGGAATAGGTAGAGAGTAATATAGGAGGAAGATACTTGATGCCCTCTTCTGGCCTCCATGTATGCACACATACATATGCTCCTGCACACATATATGCATACATAATTATACAGGTATACAGACATACACACAAATAAATGAATCTTGAAAAAGATTGTAGGGCTGCAGATATGACTCAGCAGTTAAAGATGGCTGGTTGTTCTCCAGAGGACTGGATTCCATTCTCGGTACCTACTTTTGGCAGCTCACAATGATCTGGAACTCCAGTGTGTGAAGATCTGATACCCTTTCTCGGGCTCAAAAGGAATTGTACACATGTGGTACACATGCATAGACATAGGCAAAACACCTTTACACAAAAATTAAAATGCAAAAATATTATAGCCTGGTCTCTGGCTCCAGGTCTATTCTCTGCTTCTGGTTGACCCTGATCATAAGTGTTTTTGTCACACGCTCCTGTCACCATGAATGTTCCCATGCCCATGGATGTTCTGAAATTCTCTGAAAGAGTGAGCCAGAAAAAATGTTTCCTTGTTAAGCCATTAGCCAAAGACCTCTTCCTGAAGTTGTTCAGTCAGATATTGTCACAGTGGCTCAGAACCAACCAACATACACATGGAACCTTTCTGCTGTCAGAGAATGCCTCTTCCCTCCAACATTTTATTTAAAGGAGAGTGAATTCCTTTGATACATCTGCCACTGCACAAAAGTCAGAGAGTGGGCAGCTTAAACAATAGAAGTTTATCTTCTCATAAGCCCTGTCCCTGGCTTGGAGGTAGCCGTGCTCTCCTTGTGTCTTCTTGCAGTCTTCCTTTTCCGTGTCTTAACTTTCTCTTCTCATGTATGTAGCAGCCATGGGACTTTGCCCAGCCTGATAGGCTCATTTTGGCTTCATCACCCCTTTACTGGACATGTCTTGAAATAGAATTCTTTTCCGAAGAAAGGGTGGATTGGGAATTCAATACTGAGTTGAGAGCGGACACAGTGAGTGTGTGAGTAAAGGTATTAGTGTCTGCTGGGGTTTCAATCCATGCCAGACCCTGAACTTGACTTCACATTCATTTCCATGGTTTCTGAAAAACATCTCATAGGTCATAAAACAATGATCCCAGATGGCATTTGTATAATTATTACTATGATATCAGTACACAAGCTAAGGTTTCTGTCAAGATCTCAGGAGTTTAAGGTAAGGCCATCAAGCATCTGGGGAAATAGAGTCACCTTGAAGAGGGAAAGCTCCCAGATTCATTGTTCTTAAGTATAACTGGGATGAGGATATTATAAACAATGGGAACAATAGTGGCAATGGTGGGTGTTTGGAGAGTGCTCCCTTTGGTTGGCCAATGATCATATGATTGAAATACATTACTTATTCATAGTCAGAACTCACAAGAACAAACCCACTCCTCTTAAGAGAGTGGTTAGCCTTGTTATCTATAAGGAAATGGTCTTTCTCAGAAGGCAGTATTGACTATGTTTTCTAAATGCCACCCAAGGAAGCGCAGCTTTTTGATAACTTCAGAAATAAGGTTCCCATAACAATACAGTGGTATTGTGGATCTTAGGGTAGTGGGCGCTTGGGTAGGAACCTGGAAATATGACTCATTTGCCTGCTTTAGCTCTGTGACATTGACCATCCTTCTATGTAGGGACTTGATCCCTGTATCAGCATAGTGAATGGCAGAGAAGAGCTTGAGCTTGTCATGACCAGATGAGGAGGATTCCATCCTATGTGAAGAGGTGATTGCCATCCTTGTCCATGCCCCCATCTAGAAAGCCTAGATGATGAGAAAGGGTCCTATGTTCTACAGGGCTAGTGTAGCAGGCTTTGTACCTGTGTGGTGGTTTGAATGAAAAATGTTCCCCACAGACTCATAGGGAGTGGAGTTATCGGAGGTGTGGTCTTGTTGGAGTAGGTGTGACCTTGTTGGAGGAAGTATGTCACTGGGGGTGGGCTTTGAGGTCTCAGATGATCAAACTAGGCTCAATGGCTCACTTTCTGGCGCCTGCTGATCCAGATATAGAACTCTCAGCTACCTCTTCAGTACCATGACTACCACCATGTTCCCCACCAAGATGATAATGGCCTAAACCTCTGAAACTATAAGCTACCTTCAATTAAACACTTTTCTTTATAAGGGTTGTCATAGTCATGATGTCTCTTTATAGTAGGAGAAACCCTAACTAAGGCCACCTGATTTAGAACAAGTGCTAAAACAAAGCCCAGGATATAGTGTTTGTTTCCTGTGATTACTGCAACAAATGACTAGAATCTTAGTGTCTTAAAACAGGAAAGGTGGCCGGGCGTGGTGGCGCACGCCTTTAATCCCAGCACTCTGGAGGCAGAGGCAGGCGGATTTCTGAGTTCGAGGCCAGCCTGGTCTACAGAGTGAGTTCCAGGATAGCCAGGGCTACACAGAGAAACCCTGTCTCGAAAAACAAAAAACAAAACAAACAAACAAACAAAAAACCAACCAACCAAACAAAAAAACAACAGGAAAGGTTCCTCTTACGATTCTGGAGGCCATCATTTGAAAAAAGTGAAGGCATTTGGAGTGTTGTATTCTTTCTGGAGGCTTCAGAAAGGAAGTCTAGTCTCCTGTCTTGGCCAGCTTCTTGAGGCCAGCTGCATTCCTAGGCTTTAAATCCAGAAGTGCAACATTTTCAATTCTCTCTTGGATTCTAGCCCTCCTACCTCTCTTATTTTACTTACCAAGATCCTATGGTTGCATAGCACCCTCCTGAATGAGCTAGAATGATCTTTCCATCCTTAATCATGCCTGCAAAATAAGTTTACCATGTAAGGTAAATATTCATGGATTTGGGGATTTTAGATGTGCATATATTTGGGAAGCTACCATTATGCCCACTATAACTGCTCAATTAGATCAGCCTCATAAATAAAAAACTCTTAGTGGCTATAAACCAAGCAAAGACAATGCAGAAAAGAAAGCCTGGAGGTCAGTGATGCCTTCTGGGTAGATGCAAAGATCTTTGACAAATGCCAGCATGCCAAATAAGGAGCAAACAAAAATGCTAGGCACCATGACCAAATGGCACTTGTTCCAGGATTGAAAAATTGGCTTAATACTGAAAAGTCAATTGAAGTGATAGAACACATGGGTAGAATGAATAATGAAGAAGCCCACATGATCGTCTCAATCAATATAAAAAACTATTTGGTTGGCTGAATTCAAGACCTTTTTATGTTGAAAATATGGAGGTCTAGAATAGTAGTTCATCAATCTACTGAAGGGCGTCTGTGATGAAGCCACAGAAAATGCAGTACAGCTGGTGTTGAAAGACTGAATGTTCTCCCTTTGAGATCAGGAGCAAGACAAGTGTCTGTCAACTGTACTTGTATTCAATACTGCAGGGCACATAACATGGACTTTGAACTCAAAGAACTTAGACTCAGATGCTAGTTCTGTCAAGCTGGGTGGTTTTGGCCAATTCACTTAACCTCCCTGAGCTTTTCCCAGATAGGTGTTTCCTTCAAGCAATGAGATCATGACTCTCTCTCTATTGGAGAGTTTATGTGAGAACTGTATGAATGTCAGGCTTCCAGTGCTGAGCTGGGCATGTGGCAAGTACTCAGACTTTCTCTCTCCTGTTTCCCATGGTATTCCCTTCTTCTTAAAGAAAAGAGAAAGATTTGGATGAGCCACGGGAAGGAGGGAGAAAGGTGAACCGAAACATTTCTAAGGTATTCTGATTAAAGAACAGAGAGGGTGGTCTGGAATACAGACCGGCAGAATCTTTTGTGCAGTGTTCCAGAGCCAGATTGTTTTGTCGTGCCCTTGGTGTGAGTATGCCAAGAGAGCATCCTGTTCTCCACACCCACGCACCAGCAGCACTTCCTCTGAGGCTGGCTCAGCCCAGAAGCTGATTAGAAAGCAGGCTCTCCACCTTCCCATGATTCTGTTCTTTTTGGAAAGGAGTACCCAAGGCTCATCCCACCGAGGGGTTTATGTGTAAGGATCTGAGAAGACAGGGGTGGAAATGGATGAAGAGGGAGCAGTGAGGCATTTGATATAGCTGTTCTTCAGGGCTCTAACATGCTGTCTCCATAGGCAGAGCTCAGGTACAACCTGTGTATATTAGAGCATAGAAAGTCACAAGAGCTTACCAGGATGTGTGTGTTGACTCTGCAAAGTTGTCAGGCTCAGCACTAGGTCTCTGAGCTTTTCGTTTCTTCAACATAAATATTAAAGTGGGACACATTTTATGGACTGCCGAGAGACTCGGGAGAAGATGGTGAATTATGTGACTTGGTGCTCTGTGGAGAAAAACGACCTGAGGTGTATGAGCCCACCCCACTGGAAGAACGAAGGCACACCCATGAGAATTCTTGTCAATGTTAGGTTCAACATCCCACCCCGTGTGTGTTTGTGTGTGTGGGGGGCTCAAATCAAATCTAGGATTGTTTACACCCTCTGGGGATGAATCTCATCACCAGCCTCACCCAACTGTCTGATGGAGATTCCCACCCTTTCCCATGAACAATGTCTGTTTCTTCCACAGTGAGTCACTCCGAGGCTGTTCTTGGAGAAAGTAGGATTTGAGAGCAGGGGATGTGTCAGAATTCAAAGGCTGTTCTGCTCTTTCCTTTAAAATTGACTTCACAGCTCATAACAGTGAGCTTTCTGCAAGTCTGAGAAAGCACACTGATCAGTAGCCTGCTTCTGCTGGAAGCTGGGATCCCTGCATTGCTGTATACAAGCTTCCTGTCCTGCCAATGGGCAGCTTACCAATGGGAAAATTATGCCAGCACTCATGTGCAGATATAAGATCCGTGGGATCAAGTTATTTCAATAAGTGTTCAGCATGCTCCAGAGTCAGTGTATGGCATATTATGGGTAGGACATGGAGGGCATCCACAAAGATGTCCGTCTCCTAAGATAGGCTGGGATAAAAATGTGGCAGAGAGAGAAGCCAAGGGCTGGACTGTGCTGACAAAGACAAAAAAAAATCAGCTGTCTGGAGTTGGAGCTAGGGGAGGAAGGAGCTGTGAGGCTGAACCAAGGGAGGTGGTAGACCCAGCACAAAGGTGGGTGGGAAAGCTCAAACTTGGGCTTGGCCTGATTGCATGGGCGTGGCTGCAAAGATGGACAGCAGTAAAGTAGAGGCATTGGAGACCTAGAGGTAGAGCATGATGGGCCAGCACAGACCCATCATGCTCCCGGGGACAGACGACAGTATGAGGAAGTTGTTAAGGGTGTAAAGCTACTAAAGGATATTTTGGAAGCTATTGACTTGGTCCCGTGTGGTCTGTGGATGGAAGTAGTAAGACTTCACCGTTTCAGACCCACATCCTGGAGTCAGTTAGCCTTGTCACTGTAGCATAGGAGTGTCCTTCCGCAGCCTCTGCTTCCTCACCTATGAAATAGAGGGACAAGTGGGAGCTTAGGGAGGGTTAAGTCGGGGTGTTAAAGAGCTTTTTTTTTGTCTTAGTGCTTGATGCTCAGGGAGGGTTCGGCAAAGGGAGCTCAAACTAACAACCTAACTTTAAGGGGATGCCTATGGGGAGGGTAGGGTGGATAGGTTGGAAGGAAAGGTGCTACAGACCTGGACCATGTGTGCAGCATCTGCCACAGTGTAGATAAGCCTGGCTGTGGTCCAAAGCTGCGTAGCAGTATGGGAAGAAGGAAGGTCAACCATGACTAATGCTAGTGCCATGGAAGGGTTAGAAGTTGGCAAGCATGGGCAAGAGGTTGAAGAAAGCAACAGGACTGAGCCAGCTGAAGATCCCAGGCAAGCGCAGCAGGGAGGATGGGTAAGGAATTGCACATTGGGATTTCATGGACCCAGTGGGCACCTGAATGAAGCCTGCTGCAAATCCACAAGTGTGATCAAGGTGTGAGCCGTAGGCTTGGCTAGAGCTGAAGGTCTGGCTGAAATCATCCAGAGAGACAGCAGAAGCAGAGAAGAGAAGTGTCATGCACAGAATAATGAAGGACCAAGGCCGAAAGAAGCACGCAGAAGAGGAGACCCAGGGGAGAGCTGACAGACAGCTTAAGGAAAGAAGGGAGTCTGTATTCTGCCTCATAGTTCAGGGGAAACAGCCCGTGATGGTGGGGAAGGCAGAATAGTGGCTTAGGAGTCAACAGTACATCATGCTCAGGAAGGTATGGCTCCTGGAAGTGGTTCCATGGCTATAGGATCCTCACAATCAAGAAGCAGACATTGGCAGGAAACAAGCCTGGACTATAACTTGTAAGACTTTCTCCTCCCTGAGCAATATGAGCCTGTGGGGACATTTCAGGTTAAATCACAAAGGGGTTATGGACACCTAGAAGCTGTACATGCTAGTCCTTCATGCAACTGGCACTGTTTTACTTAAGCCCAGTGCATAGGGAATAGAGAAGGCAAAACGCTTTGAGAGATCTGCATTGCCCTCACTGGCTCCTTTAACCCTGTTACACCCATCAGGAGAGGCCACATCACCTTTCACAATTGTGGGCAGGAGGAGCTGAGGTCAAAAGGCTAAGAGAATTGAATAGCATCACACACAGAGGAGGGGAGGAGGCAGAGACACACCCGTGCATTTTTAGGAACTAGGTTTTTATTTTTCCTACATTTCAAGCCTTTTTTAAAATTTTTCCTACATCTCAAGCCTAAAGTACAGATTTGGTCTCAGGGTTATTTAGAAAATAAAGGACAACATTTCCCTTTGTGCCACATGAATCAGGGAGGTTAAAAAAAAGGGAGGGGGAAGGGGGACAGAACTGAGCCACCACATGTCTGTTCCACTACTTGGAGGTAATACGTGTGGGAACTTTTTCTTTTTTTGAGCTGTCTGCTTAAATGCACAGGAATTGACAAATTCTAATGATAGTCTATTTTGGAGGGAGTGTTAAATTATTCAGAGGCAGGCACAAATAGACTGTCTCCAGCAGCCTTGACTTCCTGCTTGAACTTGCAGATGTCAATTTGTTGACTTTTCTGAGGGTCTGCAGATGAAGCTCTGGCCAGGGAGGAGGCAGGCGGCTAGGCTTCCATCCAGAGCCCCGGAAGGGAAGAGAGTGCAGTGGATGCTGTCTTGAGTCTGCAACTCTAAACCTCCACCACCCCACCCACACTGCATTTCTAGTCTCTAAGCTGCAGGGTCACCTGGCTGGCATCACTTGGTTCATGGCAACAAAATTCCGGATTTGGCATGTCTGGTTGCTTTTGTTATCTCTGCATGGGTGTCAGGAACCTCCTACAAGTCTAGACAACAGGAAGCTAAACCCAGGGCAGTGGTGAGCATAGAGGGTTTTGCATTCTCTGGGATCTGTAAGGCCGACATGTACAGAAGGCTATTTTCCAACATAGTTTAAGAAGTGTGGCTTGTTAATGTGCCTTAAAATTCCAGCCCTCTTATAATTGCTTCTTGCTTTCCATTGCTCATTCTCTGCTTTTCCAGAAACCTTTGTTTTTGAGAGGAACTGGCAAAGATTCTGGGTATATTTAATGTCCTGATTTTTGGCCCTGTGTGTGGAAATGCCTTGAAAAAGACAGAGCAACAAGGCAGCTTCAATGTCGAATGGTTATTTAATTTGTGAACTGAACCCAAGAGAGTGAAAGCGAATTTTCTTTAATAGTGTTTCATGACAGGATGCACTGTCCAGGTAGCTTGGGAGGATGGCCACACTAGAAAGAACAGGGCTTTAGAAAAGACTGTTTTCATTGTTGATTCAAGATACTGTTTCCTCACTGTGAAGCTGTAACTTGCTTCTAACAGGCAGATTGGCTCAGTGTCTGTCCTATGCCAGGTTTAATTCCTAGTGCGTATATTGTGACCCTCAATGTGACACGATGTAGGGTCACTTCAGAGAGAAATCCATGGGAGGGTCTGAGAGGATTGCTAGCGTGGGTTAACTGAGGTAGGGAGAGCTGCCCTAAATGTGTGTAAACTGAGCACCAGGGTCATTTTCTTGGCATCTGACTAGGGATACAGTGTGATCAGCTGCCCTCTGCTCCTGCTGCCGTGATGTCCCTCCTGGGCTAGACTATGTGGAGGGCAAAGTCGACCCTTCTCTGCTTTAGTTGGTTTTTGTCAGCAGCAAGAAAAAATATCATATGTATGTGTGTGTGTATTTGTGTATATATATATATATCTTATAAAAAGCCAATAAAACCAACAGCAATAACAAAATTTTCACTACATCAAAAATCCATTCCCTGGTGTTCAGCAGGTGAAGTAGAACTCTCCTTGTTCTTGCTGCCTGTCCCTCTCTTATCTTTGCTTATATCCCAGAAGTAGAATATTAATTCTTTGTCCAGATCCTATTGGGTTCCATAGAGCAGTTTCTCAATTGCTTTTCTTTTTTTTTTTTTCTTTTTTATTACCTCTCAAGGGATTTTTTTTTTTAGATCCCTGTCTCTGTGATAATTGCTATGGTTATCATTAAATTTTAATAGCAGGCTGGGCACAGTTCATGTACATGTAATTCAAGCTCCTGGCAAAGCCAGTGTGGAAGGGTCACTTGAGTGACAAGCTTAGGACCAGCATGGGCAACACAGGGAGACCACCCATCAAAATAAGAAGAAAAATTTGTACCATGGATATGGCGTGTATGTGATCATGTGTTTTGGGTATTTGAGGAGCTACCAACCACTGCAATATCTAGGGTATTTATTGAAGCTTCCCCCCTGCAGGAGCCAATTGTCCCACCCAGGGAGAACTGGCTTTTGGTCCCTCCAGGCAGCATCCTGCTTTGACCTGGTATAGTGTTTAGCACCATTCTCTTTTACTCCTCCCTCTTGGTCTCAGATCCTCCCACGCAGAGAATGCCCTGCTTCTCTGCAGAAGCTTATCTACCTCGTGGGGGAGGGCAAGCTGTGGGGAGGGAGACTGCACATGATTAGGTGGGCTCTCTCTAAGCCCTGAAGCAACCCTGTGAGAACATCCTTCCCTGACGTGAAAGTCCAGGCTCAGGGGAGGGTAAGTCACTGTGATTTTTGCAGTGATTTTGAAGACCACACCAATGCTACAAAAATAACATCCCACCTGCCCCTTCATCCACAAGGCCAGGCAGCAGGTGATGGTGGAAGGCAGCCATCTTTACCAAGCTTCTGCAATGAGTCTGGTGTTTGCTTAAGTGCTGTGTGTGTGTGTGTGTGTGTGTGTGTGTTTAGCTCTTAGTTTGTGTCCTGGTTCTGTGAAGGGTAGGGATGTGATAGTTTCAGAAATTAAGGATGGGTTTGCAGTGGATCTTTTGTCAAAGTTCATAAAACCAGCAGTTCATGAGGGGCTGGCTCATAACCTGGTTTTGTCTCTTCCCAAACTCTTTTCCCTACCCATCTAATCATGACTCCCAGGACATGGGCATACTGGCATCCTAGCCTCCCTATGCAGGAGGATGAGAACCACCACACTCCTAGAATTTTTCTACTGCCAGTTTTTCCATGTGTAAACATTCCTTTCTATACACAGCATTTAAAAATTAGCATTTACTAATTGTACACACTATTAGGATCTACTGTGTTATTTCTGTGCATGCACATAACATTTACTGATCAAACACAGCCTCCTTCCCCCTCCCCCATCCATGTTTATTGTTTCTGGTATGGTTAGACATGAAGATAAATATAAATCACAATGTTCTGCAAATTACTATCTTCACAGAATCTTCCTATCTACAAATCCTGTGTTAGATGCTTCTGGTCTCTGAAGTGCCGACGAGTGATTTGTGTTGTGACTTGGAGATAATCTAGGAGGATGCTTTTCAGGAAGCCACACATAGCTTTGAAGTATAAACCTCAGATATAAGTAGGATCAGACAGGTCTGGCCCAGCGGGCTGCTGGGAGGTTTGGGTTAACATATTTGACAGTCAGAACAGAAGGAATCAGTCTGTGGGTGACCACCTCTCCAGGGGCCTTGGGTGTATTCTTGGAGAAAGAACTTTCATCCATGTGTGCTGATCGCAGCTGGCTGAGCACCAACAGGGAGCACAGAGCCATGTGGGATGCTCTGGTGCTGGCAGAAGACTTTCAGGGCAGTGAGGATCTTGGGAGTGGTTGCACTGATATAATTTGCTGAGCCTTAACCTGACAGTACTGTAGGACCACGCATTCTTTCCCCAGAGATAGGCAAAGTGTGGTTTCCATCTCAGCATGCCTGTCTCCTAGGATAGTGAATGACCTGCTTCCTTCTCTGGGAAGAGATAGGGATGGTGAGACTGCCATTCTTGCCGAGCTTAAGAGGCATTGAATATAGTCCTATGGGATCCAGAGTAGGAAATAATGAAGAAAGTGACAGCTTTGTCTAGAATCATGGGGAAGGGGGGTGCTGAGTGAGTTCCCTACTGTTCTCTCAAGCTTACACTGTTCTCGTCACTGAACCTGGACATCACTAATTGACTAGACTGTCAGGCCAGCCAGCTTCAGGGATCTACCTCTTCCCAAACCCCTCAGCGGGTCTGGGATTAGAAGCAGTATATCATTGTACCTTGCTTTTGCTGGGTGTTCCATGTTCAAATTCAGGTCCTTGTGCTTCTGTAGCAATCATTTTCCAACTGAGCTTTTGATTTCTTGAGAAAAGTAGAACAACACTACCTGTAAGTGGCCTTGGCCCAAACCAAAGCAACAATGACAATAACATTAACATAAACATTAATATTAACATCAATCCTAATATTACCCCAATCCTAATTTGACTATAACATTAACCATAACTGTAACCCACACATACCCTAAATCTAAATCAAATGCCTAAACCCTAGCCCTGACCCTAATTCTAACCTTAAACCCAACTCTAGCACTAATCCTAACCCTAATCCTCACCAGTGAGCATTAGTAAGAACAGGTCCCATAGGACTTCCTGTGATGACAGAAACGTTTTGTATGTGTATGTGCACAGAATACATGGGGAGCCCAGTAGAACTTGCTAGCATCATGTGTGTGCTAAACATTTGAAATAAGATTTGTGTGGTCGAAGAACTGAGTTTTACATTGTATTGATCTTTGGTAATTCAAACCCCAATAGCTTCATGTGCTGTGAGATGCAGCATTGGGCAATGCAGCTCTAGATCTACCTTGTTAATACATGGGAGACAAGGGTGACAGAAAGCATGCTGAACAACATCTTAAAAATAACCAAGTGTATTCCAAGGACATGGAAACAAACCATCTGCTTTCCCAGTAAATAGGGTGAGGTAGTTTGGGGACCATCTAAGTCACCAAAGAAGTGATGTAGCCACCAGTGACAAGGTATAGAACTTATTTGGCACCTACTCTGAGCAAATAGACAAAATCTATGGTAAAACTACTGAGAAACTCTCTCCCTCTCCCTCTCCCTCTCCCTCTCCCTCTCCCTCTCCCTCTCCCTCTCCCTCTCCCTCTCCCTCTCCCTCTCCCTCTCCCTCTCCCTCTCCCTCTCCCTCTCCCTCTCCCTCTCCCTCTCCCTCTCCCTCTCCCTCTCCCTCTCCCTCTCCCTCTCCCTCTCCCTCTCCCTCTCCCTCTCCCTCTCCCTCTCCCTCTCCCTCTCCCTCTCCCTCTCTAATGATACTACAAAATTACCAACTTTCTTAGATGTGATTAGGGTCAGTGGATTTTTAAAGCAGAGTCCTATTATTATTATTGCTATAGAGTTTCATTATATAGCTCCCACTTGCCTGAAACTCTCCTTGTAGACAAGGCTAGCCTTATTCTAGAAATCTGTCTGCCTTTCTCCTGAGTGCTGGAATTAGAGGCCTGTGTCACCATGTTGGGTCCAGTTCTTACTCTCGAGAGCTTGTTTGAAGGTTCTGGAATGGGAGTATAGCTACTCTTGTATCTTTGACTAAGAAATAGTTCAGAGAACACCAACTTCCATCACTAAGTGTGCAGTTTCAAGAGAGATGCCCATGAAGTGGTGAGAGAAAAAAAGGAACCTTGGCCTAGTCAGGTAAATAGACAGCATCAGCTCTAGGGATGGACAGGGTTGCAGTTCCAGCCAAACTGCCCTCAGATGCAGAGCTCTATTGGTTTTTGTTTGTTTTTTAGTTTTTAAAATAAACACCACAGATCAATTGGAGATAAAAACCACAGGATGTTGAGATCTGCTTCAGTGGTTATGTGAGGGTGAAGAATTTGGTCAGGATGCAGATGATACGAGATTGGAATGAGTTAATTATTGTGGGACTGTTTGGTGAATGCACAGAAGCCTATTACATTATTCTTAATGTGTTCGATAGTTTCCATAATAAAATGTGAACAACAACAACAACAACAAAAGGAAGTAAGGGAGACTTCTAAGGAACCTCATTCTGATCTCAGATGACAACAGACACCATGGCAACAGCAACAGAAATCACTACCCTGGAGCTAAAATGAGAGCTGAGCAGTGGGCAGGGAAGAGTGTGCAGTAATAGCCAAAGAAGTGCAGGGCCTCCTGCCGCAGACTCTCCCCTTTTTTGGGTCTCCTATCTGCGTGGAACGGGTCTCTGGTGGCAAGTGGGTGAAGGAGTCGGTGAATAACAAACAGATACAACAGGAGAGACTGTGTTGAATCTGAGTGTATTGTCACAAAGTGAACACCAGTCTTATATAATACAGAAAACAAAGGGGTAGAATGTCATGGCAGGCAAGGTACAGTGAAGTTATCTGACACAAAACAAAGGAATGACTTCAAAAGGACGTATAGGAACCAGGTAATATTTACAGTAAAGTTAAAACAGTCCTGCCTAGGGTCAGCTAATACAGGTAAGGGTTTCACATCCTAGTCACAATTTGTGTTACTCCTTTGAGCCTTGTAAAAGCTAGCACCAGGGGTTCTGCTCTAGCAGACCTTCTCATGAATAATGCAATACCATAACCCCCCTATTTCCTAGGCCTTGGTAAATTCTTGCATATAAAGGTAACTTGGCTATTCTTTTAAGTATCTGTAGGGAATCTCCATTTGTCAGAAGTATTCACCAACTTGCTTCTATTATGCAATGTAGTCTGCTATACTTGGCTGTAATGAAGATTCTAAGTATACTTTGTTAAGCTTGCCCTGAGATTTCTAACTCTTATCCAGTAAAATACTGTAAGAAAGCATGCAAGACCTTCCATGATATTGCAGGGACAAATCTGGGGCATTCTAGCTATGGGAATGCCAAGGTTCCAGGAGGCTGAGTTTCCTTGAAACTCTTTGCTTCAGGACTGCTTCCAGGTTTCCAAACTTGTAACGCGAGTCGCTACTGGAGTGGATGTAGCAGCCTCCAAAGGGTAAACACAGCTTTCAACACTGTGGCAAGGATGCAAAACTGTGATCAGCTGGGGAACAAGAAGCTGGAGTTCCTCATTCTGTGCCAGCTGAAGTGATCTGCAGAGTCCCCATGTCTTCCTGATCCCCAAGAAAACAAAAGCAGGCTTTCCCTGAAGGAAATCACTTTCCTTTACAGATGAGGGATTCCTACAGGCCAGAATGAAGCAGATATTTGAGAGTATTAGAATGTGTAGAGAGGCATGAAAACAAAGCCACTTTCAGGATGAAGGGAGATGCTAAGTAATTCACAGGTGAAAACGGACAGCAGCAGTCACCAACCAAGACTGCCTTGGGGAATTAGATGCCGTGGGATCTCTGACAATGGGGATCTTGGCATATCTGGCTTCAAGATTCTGTCTCCTCCTGTTTCTGAAATTTGATGGGCATGAAAGAACTGGCTTTCACCTGGAGGTTGGTCTCAATGATCTGTGTCAGTGGCTCTGGAAGTGTGCCTCACGAGCAATACTGAGTTAGGAATTCAGAATTCTAGGCACTACCCTAAACACGGTCAATCAGAAACTTTGGAAGGAATGATCTGGGTGACTCTTGAGGCGTCAAGCATGAGAGCCACAGGGTTAGGGAAATGTTTCAAGAGCTGAACTTTAGCCACAAGGGCAACAAGGAGTCCTGAAGCATTTCTGAAGCTGGATAGCTTTTGATAAACATTTCCTGATCATTGACATGTAATGACAGTTTCCTTAAGAACAATAACAGATAGTCACAGGTGTAGTGGCGAATGCTGTTAACCCCAGAGGCAGAGATAGGCAGATCTCTGTGAGTTTGGAGCCAGCAAAGTCTATATAGGAGCTCTAGACCAGCCAACACTACATAGTGAGATCTTGTCACTAGGGGAGAGGGGAGAGGGGAGAGGGGAGAGGGGAGAGGGGAGAGGGGAGAGGGGAGAGGGGAGAGGGGAGAGGGGAGAGGGGAGAGGAGAGAGAGAGAGAGAGAGAGAGAGAGAGAGAGAGAGAGAGAGAGAGAGAGAGAATAGATTTTTTTTTTTGAGGAATAGGGCAGAGATTTTTCCTTGAGGTAGGCTTTAATTGGGCATATGTCTCTCCTGTATGTTGGTTTGTGGAGATCCTGTGGTTAAATTCTCACACACCTCTGGTTGGAACTAGTTCTAAGCAGGTACTAGCTTATGCATTGGGTTTCTGTCACCTGCTTATCTGTTTCTCAGATCATTACTGTCCATTTTCTTTGCCCTTCTAAAATAAAATAGAGAAGAGAGCTGCTGTACATTGCTTTCCACACTGGGCTTCCTGGACCAATCAGAATTGGTTTTGCTGCATGTACCAGATATGTTTGTGTCTCAAAACACCTCCTTCTGCCAAAGATGTGCTCGTACTAGCCCTAGCAAGATTCTTGCCATGCTTCATTGCCTGCATATCACTTTGTATTAAGCATAATTGGCCAAGTCCCTCATTAATTGTAGCCTTGCTGAGAGTTGACATCTGGAGTGATAGAACTCTGCTTTCTTATGGCCACAGGCACTGTGCAGAATTCCCTGCTGTCTCAGTTGAACATATGCTAACTCTGAGATTCTCCACACTTCCCCCAAGTTCTCTTAAAATAGAACTATCATTGTGATGGAAGTTGGACGTGCTACAAGCTCTAAGGTGGCAGGGTGGGGAATGGCAGAGAATCACATGTTCTTAATGCCCTCATCTGGAACTGGCAGTATTATTTGTAGACTTCTGGGGCTGGGGAAATGACTCAGACAGCAAAGCCCTTGCTGTTCAAAATGAGATCTTGAGTTTGGATCCCAGTATCCACATAAAAAGTCAGGGTGGCCATATGCATGTAACCCCAGCATTAGGGGAGGGGTGGAACTCTGAAGCTCATTGTCCAGCCAGTCCAGTTAGATAGATAAGCTTTAGGTTCTGTGAGAGAATCTGTCTCAAAAACTAAAGATAGATGCCAAGGAAAGACTCCTAACATCTACCTCTTTGTCTCCACGTGCATGTGCATAATCATGCACCTACATGCACAAGTGCATATACCACACATACCCCTGACTATTTGAACCCTGTTTCCAAAGAATTCCCATCAGTAGGACTGCTTGGAGGAATGGCAAACTCTGGTTTTGGAAGGATTCAGCCCAAATGGATCTGTTGTTGCCAAATTCAAGCTGTTCGAGCCAGGGCTTAATGCTTTTTCTGATCATTGGCCGGTGTCACGTAAGCTCTCTGGTGAGCTTTTCTTCAAGAAGACCTGGAATTTTCAGGAGCTGACAGCAGTGTAGTGTGCTGTTTCACCCTGGCCTCAATCCATGTGACAGGAGAGTCTGTCAAGGTGCCCTGATGGAGAGAATAGATAGATCCTGTTTTGAAGGTTGGCTTTGTCACTTACCATTGTAGAGACGTTGACAAAATAACCAAATTCCATGAGCCTCATCTAGCTTATCAGAATGACAGCAAGAACGGCAGCCACTCTGGGGCCTTTGGTGATGATGGAATGAGAGAATGCAAGTGAAGCACTTAGCTCATTGCCTGGCAGGATGTGTGCTCTGTAGCTAGTGCCTATGGAGGTATTACTTCTTTCTCAGAGGGTAACATTTTTGAGGGTCATTTTCTGGATGTGGGTCACATTTTGACATTCTTTTCTGCTAAGAGAATGAGATGGTTAATCTTGTCAGCATGACAGGATCCAGAATTATCCGGAAGACAAATGTCTGAACATGTTTGTTGAGGGAGCATCCAGACTGAGTTCACTTAGATGGGAAGACGTACATTAAATGTAGATAGCACCATGCCACTGGCTGGGGCCTGGACTGAGAAGCTGAGCAATAGCATCCACCTCTGCTTCCTGACTGGATGCAAAAGGGATAATTCTGAGAAGGGATAAGTCTGGATCCTGTCAGATTGACAACATTAACCATCTCATTCTCTTAGCAGAAAAGAATGTCAAAATGTGACCCATGTCCAGAAAACGACCCTCAAAAATGTCACCCCTCTGAGGAAGAAATAATGCCTCAGTAGGCACTAGTTACAGAGCACAAACCCTGTCAGGCAATGAGCTAAGTGATTTTCTTACATTCTCTCATTACGCTGCCTCATGCTCCTTCTGCCATGCCTTCCCTATCTTGATGGATGGTACCCTCAAACCCAAGAGCCCAAGGCATCTTTTCGCTCTTTAAACAACTTCTGGCAGATATTTTGTCCTAGCAACAAGAGAAGTAGCTAAGACCTGGATTTATAGCACATCACATTTGGGAGATGAAAACAACAACCTTGAATGTTTATGTTTAAAAGACTGACACTCTCTAAAAAATATTGGCAACAAAGCACATAAGGTCTCATGATGCCCATGTAAGAATCCTGAAGCATTCATGGCAGAGGCATATCATACAGTGCAATGAAGAATAGTTGGGTGGCTTTTGCAGAAATACAGTGTAGACTAGATGTTAGTGGGATCTTGGAGCTCTGTGAGGATGTCTGCATCAGTTCATATGACACAGTCTGAAAGATCTGAGATTTCTCATATTTCACATGCACTTTCAAAGGTCCCTTTTAATTTGTACTTCTTGCTTCTGCTGGTTCTCCACTGCTATCATCCTTGCTATAAGAATCTTCTTGCCCTTGCTTTCCTACAGTATGGCTCTCCTGTTTCCCATGGTTCCTTCTTTGTTATGTAAGTGTGTCTAGTCCACTTCAAATGGAGAACAGTTTCTTCATCCCTCTTACTTGCTGTTCTTGGTAGTGCATGTTCTCAGGTCCCTGTTGCTCCAACTGACATTCCCAGACCTTATCAAGGGGGAAACAGAATAACTTTCTGATAGAAATTTTATTGCTTGCTCTTAATATGCTATTTTTTCTCATCTCCCTCCAAGACTAATATTTAAGTAATGAGATGCTGAACAAATATAGGGATGTTAGCGTGGGTGGTGGTGTTAGTATCAGGGAAAGAAACTGGGTTCAAGATTTTGAGAGTTGAGAAATCTCATGACAAATTTATCACAGAGGAAACACAAAAGGGAGGGGAAGGGGAGAGGCAGCATTACGAAAGTGTAGCGCTTCATATGATCACAGTGTGTGTGTGTGTGTGTGTGTGTGTGTGTGTGTAAAACATATCATAGTGTGAGTGGAGGTCCAAGGATAATTTTTGGGATCCAGGCTTATAACAAGCCTTCCTACCTCCCGCTGTGCCATTTAATTGACCCCTAAGTTGGTTTTAATCTCAAATTTCCATGAAACTAAAGTCCAGAGATAGTAATATATCCAAGACAGGAAACAAATGATTTGGAACCCACCAGAGTATTAATTAAAACCCAAGTTCTTTGTTATGCTTAACTACTTAATGCTTCCACTATAGAAGACAGTATGTTTCATTTAATTTAGATTAATTGATTTTATTATTTTATATGCATGTATGTCTGTGTGCCACCTATGTGACTGGTGCATACAGAGGTCAAAAGAGGGCATCAGGTCTCTTAGAACCAGAGTTACAGATGGTTTTAAACTGCCATATGGGTGCTGAAAATCAAACCTAGGTCTTTGGCAAAAACAAGTGCTCTTCACTGCTTGCCAATTCTCCAGCCCTGATGAGGTCCTTTAAAAAATTAATTTTAGTTTAGTTCTTGCTTGTATACATGTATAAAACCAGATGAGAGTTTTTAAAAAGAATTCTCCCTCAGAATCACTTGCGGAAGATGTATTCAAAATCAGACACCTGGGTCCTATTAGGGAAGACTTCGAACCTTTCCAAATGACTCTAACACACAAGGTTTGGGGGCAATTGGAACAAGTGTCAGTGAAAGACTGTAGATTCTATCTCTTTTACAGGAAAGAGAGTCTTCTGTCCTGTAAAGCACAAGGTTCTACTCATGTGAGATGTGTGAGTCATGGTCAAATAAACAATTCTGCTATTTCGTTCTTGAGAAAGAGAGAGCACTGAGGTGTCTTTTGAGGGTTGGAGCTATGCATGTTCTTTGCAATGATGGCAATGTGGTTACTCCAAACTTGCTTCTGGGAAACCACAGGAGACCAAACACACTCCACTTTGAAGGATTTAGCTAGTGCTCACACACCTGCAGGATCTACAGAGAAAGACTAAGGATGAGTTTGGTTGATGTTGTATTTATTTTTAAGAAATCAATAAGGTAAACCTCAGGACCGCTGCGTTTCAGAATCACAGAATGCTTCAATATGCTTTTTTTTTTCTTGGTGTACATAAGTAGGAGAAATCTTCACATGGATATTAGTGGCGAGTGCACACAGCTTTGGAGAAGACTTCTAAATTAATTTTATTTATTTATTCATTTAATCTTATTAGCTCTTCAGTTGATCTGTTCAACAACTTTTTTTTTTAGAGGAAGATTTCATGTTTCCCATGTTGGTCTTTGAACTGGCTATGCTGCTAATGATGATCCTGAATTCTTGATCCTCCTGTCTCTACCTCCCGAGTGCTGGGATTCCAAACATGGGCAACCTGCCTTTTTGTGGAATATATTATATATAATATATATCATAAACACATACACATAAATTGGTTTAGTCTTCTCTATATAGATGAATACTAATAATAAATAATGAAAAATATTGAATGCCAGGAAAAAGATATGCATTTTTCCTTATTCCTTGATGTAAGGTTTCTTAATAATTGATGCCATCTTTCTAGTGGCTCAGGGCCATTCTTTGAAGAGAGATACACCACAGGAAGTGCCTAGAGAGGTTTACTCTGTTGGTGGCAAAGTGTTGACACCATGACCTCTCAAATTCTCTTCTTCCCAGCAAAGAGATAGCTTGCAGACAAGGACTTAGCTTTTTTTTTTTTATCTTGGATGTAAAGTTGAGCCTTCTTTGGCTGCTGGCCTGTTATTTTTCTCTCTCTTTCTCCTTTAAACCAAGAAGGCACTATAATTAACTCTAGCTTGTTTCTAATGGGATAATTAATGTGTGCCTATAGGAGATTGCTATTTCTCCTTAAGGTGTGATGAATAGGATTGGTTTTCATGAAAGCCACTTAGACCAGCAGATGTAGCAATTGGCTCTGGAGAACATTTACACTGAATGGCAAGACAGAACTAGTGCTTCTTGGCGAGCTTCAGCAGGGATTAAAGTACACAGTCATTCCCAGACTCCTTCTGGGCTCCCTCTTTGTGGGCTTAGAGGATGGTGAGCAAGTGGGAAGCCACCCATGCACTCAAACCAGTCAGCTGTGGCTCTGAATTATCAACCTATCACGACTGTGGGGTTACTAGTAAGACCCTTAACCTTCAATCTTCTTTGCTCACCCATAAATGTGTCATAGAATTACTGTGGTCTGAGTCATCTCATTTCACATTTGGGAAGCTTCTGCGATTTGTAACTCAATCCGCGATCCATCAAGTTGGCTATGAGCCATTGTCCAATTGGACACTGAACTCTCTACTAGCCATATCTCCAATGCTTAAGACTTTATATTTATTGAATGGAAAATAATTGATCTTAGTTCATCAGCAGTTGCTACAGTAGTGGAGAAGTTAGTGTTGGGCTGTGGACAATTTTTAGTCATATGCTTTTAAAGGAGCTTAGACCTACCATCTAGACTTCCTTAACATCTTAGCTGAGTGTTGGGCTTGGCAGCCCTTAAACATTATCACTGAGAACTGAGCTGTCTTGTCCTGCATGGTTCTTTTGGTCCTGGCATCTCTGCAACTCCCTTAGATGTGATATAAAGGTGAATTACTTTAGAGATGTGCTGGCTCCAAACCTTGCTTCTGCTCTTCTTCCCTAGAACAGGGGAATCTCTATGTACTCTGATTAAGGTCTACATCTTTCCTTCCATCCTTTGAGATACTCAGTTCATACTTAGACTCATTTCCTAGCAGGCATTGGAAACACACAAGTAGAAAAACACTGTTCTCTCCCTGACCAGAAACCCCTCTGATATGCTTGAGCAGAACTTTATACTTTTCTGAATAGGGGAAAGGAGAGTTAGAATATTAGACTGGGCTCAGCAAAGATGGTTAGAGCTTCAGGGCTCAAAGGGATATTGATTCCCTATAGTTGGAAGACAGTGAGCAGGTGTTGTCAACACTGTTTAAAATGGGTAGAAGAATGGAAAAACAGAATTTCACTCATTCTTTTCCTTCCTTCGTTCCTTCCTTCTTTCCTTCCCACCCTACATTTCTTTCTTTCTCCCTATTAACAAGGATTAAAAAAATTTCAAGCTCCTTCCATTCAGTGTATTTATTTCCATGTACCATCATCTAAATATCTACAGCCACCTGTGCTTTGATCCACGAGATGAGTCTTGATTGAACTGTTGACTTTTCAACATGAACCAAGGCTATCTAAGGTATCTCCATCTTTGATGTGTTTGGAGTGGAAAGAGAGGAATATTATGCTATCATATTCAAGTTCAATTTAGGGCAAGGTAGTGCTACCTATTATTTTCTGATCAGGAAACTGAGGCACAAAGAGGGATTTAATTCAGTCATACAGCTGGAAAGTTCACATGATCACATCACAGGGATACCTAATGATGAAACCTCCCCAATGCCTGCTGGGTTTTCCTTGGAATATGCCCTTTCCAGTACTCAATATGACTTAATAATGCTATAATTATGTGCTTTCTGAACTGACTCGAACCAGGTCAGTGGCTGAAAGCTGTTTTTCTGACGAGGAATGTCTTATACAGACCTTATTCTCTCTCTCTCTCTCTCTCTCTCTCTCTCTCTCTCTCTCTCTCTCTCTCTCTCTCTCTCTCCCTTCCCCCCTTCCCTTTCTTGTTGGTATGCTCTGAGAGTCATGCCTCTGATTTAATCTAATCCACTCAGTTAATGGTGGGCTGAATCATATCCCCCGATGTATTGCTATTTTCTCTTGAAGGATGAAAATGTTAAGATCTGCATTAGAGAAACAAGATGTGAATAAAACTTGGTTTTCTCATCCTCTGTTATTAAAGTTGACATGGAAATGCACCCGGAATGTTTCTCTTCTTGTTTTGATCTTTTACTGATCCACAGACTTTCCTAGGGAAGGCACAGCTCTCTGGGTTTGTACTGAGTGGGCACTTGACCAAGAAAGCAGGCATCAATCTGACTCCAGTTTTGGTCTTGGGAACTAAGTCCTGAGGCTCACAGAGGCTGTAAACTCATTGCACCGTCATGTCTGAGCCGTAGGTTAGCAGAGTAACAGAGCCTGGAGTGAGCAGAGAGCAGATGCTTGCTGGGAACAGAGACAAGAAAACAGATGGCAGTGTGGGGAGGTAAGTCGGAGTGTGGCCTTGCCATCCTTCCACTTTCCAGAGAGTCCTGTGATAAAACTAAAACCCCCTTCTCCCAGGAGGCTGGGAAGAGGGTGTGGTCCCCTTTCATCCACAGGATTCTTCTTATGCTGACTCAATGAGCGCCATGGCCTTGACTGCAGAGGCTGTCTCATCACATGCATGCAGCCCTGAGCTGACACGGAACACAAGCCATGAAGACACCTGGGATAATTCAAACCCTAGTGATTGCTTACAACACAGATCAGGGTCTCATTGAACCTAAACAGGGACACAAACACCCAAACAGATGAAGCATTGATGCTACCGATGGTGCAGGAGAGTGGATTCCTATTACCAGGTGGTTTCTGAAGAAGAGTTGTCACAGCTTGATAATGTCTCTGACATAGCTTGAGACTTGCAATTTATTTGTTTGTTTATTTCAAGGATTAAACAAAATCAGACTCAGACTAATGAAAGTTAAATATAAGCAGCCTTGATTCAGTCAGTGCAAGATCACCAGGGACAGATTTATGTACCAATAAAGTCAGATTTTTTTTTTTTGTCCATTTCTATGATAGAGAAGCATGCTCAAATTGTGTGGGACATTTCACCAACACAAATACAGGAAAGGCAGAAGTAGGGTAGGATTTTGGGAAAGGGCAAAATTTCAGTAACATGAAAATTAAAGCTTGGGAACAAAAAGCAGTGCTGAGTGGATTGAACTAAATCTCTTGTTTCCTTGGAAACGACTAAGTTAAGGTATATGTGAACACTGTCTTCAGCATCAGCAAACCCTTGTGTGAAGCTGTATACCTGGGCTGGAGCCCAGGCTGCTCTCATGCATCAAAGAGACTTCAAGCAAGGGTGAGATGCTTCATTTTTTCAGATACAGTTCCCAACAGTGAGACTCTGAGAGAGTCTGATTTTTGAGATCAAGGTTTTGGAAGAAGCAAGGAAGCAGTTCTTAGGCAAAGAAGATCTGGAGATGCGGCGCACCCCAGAGAGAAGAGTGTTTCTTTTTGTTTTGAAGCTGGTTTTATCAGTCTCTGGTTCCTAGCAGAATGGATGTCAGGACAGATTTACTTGTGTGAGCTTATTTGTAAACTTTGTGGGGTCTTTGGCAGGGAATGTAATGACTGATGTTTTCTAAAACTTGTGGTGGATTTTCCCCCCTCCTTGCAAGTTGCAAAAGTCATATAATTATTCTAAGTGCCTAGTGTTCTGAGCCAGATTGGGTAGGGGCCACTGGCTTTGCTGAAGTCACTGTTGGAGTTTTCCAGTCTTAAGAAATGGCACAACATGGGACACTATTCCCAATTCCCAGTCTGCTGTGCACTGGCTCTCTCAGTTTTCTCACAAGAGTAAGTATGCACTATTAGTTTTTTCAATCATTAAGGAGTGGATTCACATCTTATACTTTACTAAATGTACTCCAAAATGAGCCACTTTACATTTAATTGCTACCACAAAAGCAAAAGAATATAACTTGTATAAATTCAAAGTAAGTACAGCAAGGAAATGATGACTGTGCTCACCTTTTTTTTCTAGGCCTGTTAAATTTCATGAGTTTGAGGCTTAAACTCTGCTTTAAAAATGGTAGGGCATGAAGGACTGTTATAAATGTCAGGAAAGTTTTAAATTGCTCCCCAATATCACCAAGCACATACCTTCGCCGTTACATGCTAGGAAGAAGGAAAGGGAGCCACAAGAAGGTATCTTACCAGGCACCTTACTTTGTTTGTGTTGCTATCACAAAAGATCCGAGTCTGAGCAATTTATAAGCAATAGAAATTTATTTTCTACAGTTCTGAAGGACAAGCTGCCCAAAATCACAAAGCTATCGGATTGAGGGCCTGGTGAGAGAATCTCTGCTTACAGCATGAGGCTGTATTATTTCATCGTAATGTGGCAGAAATAGCAACCTCTGTGTCCTTGCATGGTGGTAGAGATGGAAGGATTGGGGGACCCTCTGAAGCTCTCGAGAGAAACAATTGGAGTAATGGTAATCTCTTCTCACTTCAGAACCATTTTTCTAGGGCATAAATCCCCACATATGATTTTTAGAGAGATATATTTATTCAAACCAGAGCTCCAGTATTCAATTTTGAGAATATGTTTATGTGCCATCTCCAACATCTATAATGACTTGTGTCCCACTTATTTTTTTTGGGGGGGGACTGGCATGCTTCAGGAACTCTGGCTGCACTGGCACAGCCTCAAGATGGAGTCCAGTGCTGGTACTCTGTAGATGCGTGTCCCATAGGCTCATTTTTCCTCATCTGTACAATGGGATTACACTAGTTATTGTCTCTCCTGGTTGTTTTGTGACTATGAGGAACTAGCCCATGGCAAACCATAAGCACTGTGATCTGTTGTACACAGTTTTTCATAGCTATGAGTTAGATTTCTGAGACAAGCTTTGACCATGGACCTGTCAAATGATCAGTGTCTGAATGAGTCTCAGAGCCAGAGCTGGGTCATCAGAGATCAGAAAGGAGAAGGGCAGGTTGACTGCTGAAGGTCAGTTCCTATTATATAAAAGGATGCCAACAAGGGTCAGGATAAAATAGGTAAGGGGTGGAGGGGGCAGGAGAGAGTACCAAATGTGGGCAGGCTATCAAGGCTGCTATGCTGATTAAGATAAAGGAGGCGGGATTTAATGAAGAAGCAGGTGAAGAAGGCCACATGATGACAATGCAGAGATTTGGGGTGATGCAGCCACAAGCTAAGGAATGGTGGCAACCACCAGGAGTGGGTGAGGCAAGACAGAATTCTTTCCTCTGGTCTTCAGAGAGAAGTGGTCCTGCTTTTGACTTCAAGAAATTTACAGGAGAGTTGTCTCTTGTTTTAAGTCACTATCCAGTTTGTGTTGACTATTGTTATGGTAGGTCCAGGAAACTGATAGACTTTCTATCTAAGAGCCTGGGTCCTCAAGGCAGGCCCAGAATACCATGATGGGGGGAGACAAATGGAGGGGGCTTGGACCTTCTGTCTCATGGCTAATTAGTTGTTATCAGTGAGCTACCTGCCCTAAATGCTCGCACATATTCTTAATCCTGCATCCTTTCCCCACCATATCCTACCCTTCACTAGGTCCAGAGAAGCTGCTGAGGAAAGAAGGTTGGTGCGAAAAATCCCATGGGGATGAGTGGGCATGGTTGGGATTTGAGGTGGAACATGGAAGGCAGAGGCAGAGTTGTAAATGGTAGAGTCCCCTCCACAAGGTCCAAAGTAGACAGCTGTGTCCTCAGCTCCTAGAGAGCTCTCAATGCAGCTGGCCTTATCTTATCTCAGTACCCGTGGCTCAGCTGAGCAGGCTTCTGTACAATGAATCATCACACATGGGTTCTGGGTGCACAGAAATCTAACTATAATTATGTCTTGTTACAATCTGAGAGTGTGGCAAGAACTTCTTATATGTGTTTTTTCTCTCTGGTCTCCTCTAGACCTAGGTGCAGGACCTGGTTGTCAATCAATGATGTCAAACAAGGCTTTCCATCCTAGATCTTTGTGTGTCTCTTGGGTTTTTGTGCCCGAGTGTTTGTTTGTTTGTTTGTTTTTTCTAAAAGCTGAAGGTCAAGTTTGGGGATTGACTCAACTGTAACTGCCTGTTACTGAGGGGGGCCCTCCCCTCTCACAATGGCCTTCATGAAAGGAAGGTGGCTACGGCACGGATAACACTGGCAGCAAAATTTCTTCAGTTGATTTGTAGTTGATAAGAACAAATTTAAAATAAGCCGAACCACTTGACCAAGATGGAAAGATCAGATGTCAGAGTTTAGATATCATGTGATGGTTCTTGTTCTTGGCAGTTGAGAAAGTCAGTCCAGCTGGATGTTCACTCCTTAATCCTTGAGGCCCATGTGACTTCCCTGGAGACCCATGTCTATCTTAACTTTTAAAGTTATCTTCTCTCTTTTCAAGAATCTGTGAGGCCCAGATACCAGTTCTTGCATGGATTAACATAGGCATCAAAGTAAGATATGGGTTTTATCGGAGAGAGAGACAAGGTCAAACAGAAATCAAGGAATGGGGCTGGTGAGATGGCTCAGTGGGTAAGAGCACCCGACTGCTCTTCCGAAGGTCCAGAGTTCAACTCCCAGCAACCACATGGTGGCTCACAACCATCTGTAACGAGATCTGGCGCCCTCTTCTGGACTGTCTGAAGACAGCTACAGTGTACTTACATATAATAAATAAATAAATCTTAAAAAAAAAAAAGAAATCAAGGAATGAAGAGATTTTTGAAATCGTTTTCTCATTAATTTATTTATTCATTTTACATCTCAATATCAGCAACCCCTCTCCTTCTAGTATCCCCTACAATGATCCTCCCTTTATCCTCCTTTCCTTCTCTGAAAAGGGGGAGTATCCATATCCCCTCACCCCCTGTCCCACATCAATTCACTGCATGATCAGATGCACCCTCTCCCATTGAGGCCAGAGAAGATGGCTCAGTTAAAGGAATGGGATTCACAGGCAGGCAACAGATTCAGGGACAGCCTCTGCTTCAGTTGTTGGGGGACCCACATGAAAACAAAGCTGCGCATCTGTACCTTTGTGCAGGGGGCGGGGCCTAGGTCCAGCCCACTCTTTGGTGGGTAGTTCAGTCCCTGGAAGCCCCCAAGTTTCCAGGTTAGTTGACTCTGTTGGTCCTCCTGTGGAGTCCTTGATCTCATGAAGAGATATTTTATGTTCCTGTCATGGTGGGCTCCAGGCCACTGAAGGCTGGAGTCTAGTAGAAATGTCTCAGGTGGATTCAACTGCCTGTGACATTTGGGAGTAAGCACTACCAAGGTATCCCAGTGAGCTCTCTTCCTTGGTACACTGATAGAGAGAGACTCTGTGTGACACAGGGACTGCTTGGAGATGGAGTTGTCTGTGTGAGGTTAGCTGATGAGCATGTACTCCTGAGAAAGGTTTATGAGAGGCTCGGGGACTTACAGGGTTAGTCGACCATAAGGACCACAGAGCTCCCATTTTTTCCTTTTCTAGTGATCCTTCTCAGGGGCCAACACAGGGTGTTCAAGCCGAGGAAAACTTGAGCCTCAAGAAAATCAGAAGGCTGGGGAACAGACACAGGAACTGAGGACTTGGGCAAACCCAGAGGAGCAGAAGCAGATTAGCAAGGGAAAGAGGCTCAGGAGAGATTGGTGCCAGTGGCTCTGGGCTGACCATACTTATTGGTGACTGACTGAAGTGACTTAAACATACAGGGTCAAGTCAAGCACTTGTCCTTCTCCAGTAATTTCTAGTTAAATTTCCACATCAGATAGTCAGATAAATGGAGATGTGATCAATTCAGTGTGACAATCAAAACCTCCCAGGGAAGCTCCTATGACCTGCTTCAAACATCGCCTGGAAAGCCTCTGGGGCTGTAACAGCCTGTTAGCCTTTGTTCTCAGGCATAAACTCCCCAGGTTTATGAGCCACATGGAGAACTCCTCACTTCCTTTATGTGGGCTGCTAATTGGAATTTTTATGTTTTCATAAAGTGGCAGCACAGATGCCTCATGTGGAAGCTAAAGGGCCAGATAACCAGAACAGGCGGGATCCTGGCTGTTGCTATCCAGGGTCTTTTGTTGTTACCCTTGACTTTGGTGGAGACTCAGGTCAGGAACTAGTTGAAGCCCTGTGGATGTCACACATTCAATCCTGGCAGCAGGTGGCTGGGCTGAAATTGGAAATTCAGAGTAATTGTGGAAGACTTTCCTTTTTCTCCATTCCCACTGTGATGGTTTGTATGTTCTTGGACCAGGGAGTGGCACCATTTGGAGGTGTGGCCTTGTTGAAATAGGTGCGACCTCATTGGAGTAGTTGTGTCACTGTGGGTGTGGGCTTAATACTCTCACCCTAGGTGCCTAGCTCCTGACCTGAGTCTCCACCACAGTCAAGGGTAACAACAAAAGACCCTGGGTAGCAAGAGCCAGGATCCTGCCTGTTCTGGTTATCTGGGCCTTTAGCTTCCACATGAGGCATCTGTGCTGCCATTTTATGAAAACATAAAAATTCCAAGTGGAAGTCAGTCTTCCACTAGCAGCCTTTGGATGGAGACGTAGAACTTTCAGCTCTGCCCTGTGCCAGCCTGCCTGGATGCTGCCATGCTCCCACCTTGATGATAATGGACTGAACCTCTGAACCTGTAAGCCAGTCTCAATTAAATGTCATTTTTTATAAGACTTGCCTTGGTCACGGTGTCTGTTCACAGCAGTAAAACGCTGACCAATATACCCACCCTTATCAAAGTCCTCTGAGACTTCTGGGAAGTATTCTCCAGAGGAAATGGATACAAATTCACCAGGGATATGTGGACAACAGATGGTTTGTATTAGATGCTCTAGGTCTCAGTGGGATGCCTTCAGAGACCCTTGGGAGACCCTTGGGAGACCCAACCTTCCTGTCTCTCTTTCACCATTCTTCTCTCCCTGTCCATCCCAGCTACATAAAAAATATAATTTCCACCTTTCTTCCTGTCTCCAGGATGATTTTATCTAGAGTAACGCATAGATTTCTTTGAGACTCTTCTCATAAAATTTTAAACACTTTTTATTAGCATATATTAATTATACATAATAATGGGTTTCATTATGAGTTTTTCATGCATATGATGATATAGTTTGGCTGTATTAACCCTCCCGTGACCCTTTATTTTCTCCCTCCAACTCCTCTTGATTTAATCCTGCTTCCAAATAGTCCTCCTTCCACCTTCACTTCCTCTGTGACTGTGTGTTGATGAATTCGACTTTGTTCATTCCTGCACAAGTAACCGCAGCTGCTGTGACATCATGCGTGTGAAGCTACATCATGTTCAGAAGCCAACATTCCACATTAACACCCTTTCTCCAGCTCTTACACCCTCCCTAGCCCTTGTCGTGGGATGCTGAAGGGAATGATGCACGCCTCTCATTTAAGACCGAGCATTCAACAGTCATTTATTTTCAGTACTGTGACTTGAGCCTCTGCATAAACATACATATTTAGAGTTACTATTTGATATGTACATTGTATCCATTTAGCAAAACAGCAAAGAGTATCTTTCTCAGCAAGACCTATGGCCTCCCCAGCCAGGGGATTTTGACCACCAGCAAAAAACTATTTTTTCGATGCTGAGAATGTCCTTGATACCAAAAGTCTCTTCTAAGCACTTTGTATGTTGTTTCTCATTCATTCCACACTACAGCTCTGACATGAGAGTGCTGCCTTCAACCCATCTTCTAGAGAGGATGAAGCACATCGGAGTTAATTAACAGGGAGTAGAGTTAAGAGGTAGAGCCAGGATTTGAACTAGAATATAGAACAAGACTCTACTTGTCGAATGAAGAACAAGGTCATCAGACTGGGTGGGATTCAGTGTCTTTTACCACTTGGCTTCATCTGCCTTGTCTCTTGTGTCTGCTTCAGAGTGCCCCATGTGCCTTCATCAACATCAGGTACTTCCTTAAAACCACCAAGTTTCCCCCACCCACATGATCCTCCAAGTTTACTGAGTTCTGAGCGTGTAGGCCAGGGATGCTGATCTTGGATTAGAGGATTTGGTTGAGTCCTGACTTTACTCTCTCTCTCTCTCTCTCTCTCTCTCTCTCTCTCTCTCTCTCTCTCTGTCTGTCTCTGTGCTGGTGGGTGGTCAGCTTCCTTCTCTGACCTTTGCTGTCTTTGTCTGTGGGAGGTAGAGCTTGGACTCAGCATCTTCTGCTCATGTCTAGTTCAGACACTTAGAGACTCCATCATGTGCACACCGTGGTGCTCCAGAGGAATGGAGATGAGTGATGGGTTTTGATGGCCTTTCTCTCTTAGCCAATTTCTGAGTGCACATTGACTCCAGCATTTCCCAGGGAGCCTCTGATTTGGCTGGTTTGCCTTATCACAGTGTGACTTAAGTAGCCAGTGTTTTGCATTTCCTTAGTTGTTGTAGCATATTTTCAGAGACTAGTGATAACAAACAAATTCCGCACATGCTCAGTACATATGAATGCTTTGGAACATTCTTCATCCATGATGTAGAGCCCACAGACATGGACACACTACTTGTCAACAAAAAGGACAGAACTAGTGATGTAGCAACATCACAGAGTTCAAAAATGTATGTCAAATGAAACAAGCCAAGCATACACACTACAAAATTGTACAATTCCATCTATAGGAAACGCTAGAAAAGGCCTATCCTTTATACATGAATAGTTTCTTGGGGGCTGGAATGAAAGCAGGGATTAATGGTAGCAACATGGAATGATGGGATATTCTAAGCCTGGGCTGTGGTAAGGTCTACAGAATAATGTGACATCTCAAACCTAGAGATAAATGGAAGTCATATATAAATAATGTAACTGTGAATTTGAGAGTAAAACAGGAAAAGTACAAAATAAAATATCAGAGTAGCATACTTAAAGGTTTATATAAGCAAGAAATTACTAAGAGAAATATATTAAACAGCATAAACATTTTTTAAAAAATCCAAGGCAAAGACATTTAAAATGTGAGGCTGGAGAGGTGGCTAAGCAATTGAGATCAAAGATCTCTTTTGTAAAGGACATGAGTTCAGTTCCCAGTCAGCTCGCTGTGTAGCCATGTAGCCGTGTAGCCATGTAGCCATGTAGCCATGTAGCCATGTAGCCGTGTAAATAAAACCTTAAACCTGTCCCAGGCATTTTGAGATGTGAAGAACTGACTTTCTGGAAGTATAAACTAATTTATTTTTAGAGATTATTGAGGTTGTACCTGTTAACATTTAAAATGTGTATCCCTTTAGAAAAGTCATTCCTGTTCTAACAAGCTGTCTTGTAGAGAGACAAAATGCACATACATTCAAGCAAATGCCTGAGATTATTTGCTGGGTTTCTGGAAAATAATAAGAAATAGGGGCAGGTGCATTTTTAAAAATAGGGATGTGCTTGAATATACTTTGTTGCATCAAAAATAATAGCAAGTAATGTGATATTGTGCAGCTCAGAAAGAAGTAGAAGCATCGTTCTCACGGACTAGGAAAACTGTGTGCTACCGATTTCTTTTCTGTTCCTGTAACAAGTCAGACACTTCTGATTCCTGAGCATTGGTTTTGTGTTTCCGTTGTTCTGATGGCAAATTCTGGCTCCATCCTGTAGGTTCTGACTCCAACGGCATTTAACTGTTTCTGGCCCTTGTAGGTGTGCATGCTTCCCAGGGTGTACCTCTGGGCCAGAATAGAGTCTGGGGATAGTCTTGACTGCTATCAGTTTTTTTGGGGTTTGTTCTGTGGCCTTGGACTAGGAAATGATAAGGTCATTCCAATTTCTGATCATCCCTATACTTTCTGGCTCCCAGGGTCCCCCTTTTCTTGCCCTGCCCCCAGCTAGAAATTTGAGGTTTATTCTTCCTGCTCAATTCTGTACTTGCAGTGGATAGGCCTCTTGAGTCAAAACAGTGAGATAAAACAGAAAAAAAAATTAAAGGGACTCTGCTCACACTTTTCAGATGAAAGAGTCCCTTTCCAGTGTTCATAAGAGAGGATTTCTCTCAAGGTTTGGTGCTTGTGTGGCTGTCCATGACATGGTGGCTGTGAGGATGCAGGTTCTGGACTGTGGTTAACGTGGGACATGGACAGCCAGGAGGAAAAACATGAGGAGGCCACTGCATTTGGTGTCTCACAGGTGTCCCACTTATGGGTCTTCAGGGCACAAAGAGGAAAATTTCCCAGTAGATGTGTCTGTTGGTCTCTATGGGAGGAGTGTGAGCTGGAAGAACTGAGAGTTGAAAGAAAGTCAGTCTAGGAACCGCCCTCTACTGTCTCTTGCCTGTGTTTTGATTTTCCTCTCCAGCATGCCTGCTATCATTTGCCGTCTAGAATCCTCCTGTAGTTGCTCTATCTAGTTTGTGCAGGGGTTTTCATTGCAATCAGCAGGAAAAATGGAGCAGAGTGTATTCCTTCATGCAGCTAGACTGTTAGGAATGTAAATGACAGTGAGCCCCTAAGCCCTTAGAGCAAATTAAAGGACAGTGTGGGTCTTGGCTGTAGAGTTCTCCTGTGCACAGAGAAAAGCTAGGCTGAAGTCCCCTCCTTAACTAAGCAGTTTACTGTCACTTTATAAATAACCCCTCTCATGGTCCATTGGTCATCTGAGGTCTGTAGGGCATTTCTTTATCGTTTTGCATCTGAGAGACTAGTTCCATCTCTTTCTCCCCCCTCATGAGTTACAGGGTACTTCCCATTTAAGAAGGGCTTATCAATATAAACCCGTCGCTCTTTTCTCACAACAACTGAGGGAAGAGACTCAAGCACAGGAACACACAGTGTTGATGGAAAGCTTCTCCCTCGACTGTATGTGCACAGGAAATGTTCTGGCTGCTGGTGAGTGTCGTGGGAAGGCAGATAAGACCTCACCTCAAGGAAGCTCATTCTAAGGTGTGAAAGGTGGACCAGAAATGGGTTACTGAGGGGTAAGTGAGGTTAATTTTAGGTTGTGTTAGTGAGCAGGGTGATGCGTACAGATGGAGTGGGGTGGAGTTGCATTGGTGTGGACAGTTGGTAGAAAGAACTAAGTTTACAGTTTGTTCACTTGTACATTACCTAACCACTTGGCATCGCCCTCTTGTGTGATATGCCTGTGATTTTCATTGCAAAAATCAGTGTAAATAAGGCAGAAAGACACATGTTTAGAAAAGAATCAGTGACTTTCCTTTTCATGAAGTCATTGTAGAGACCATTCTTAGGGTTTTACTGCTGTGAAGAGACACCATGACCAAGGCAACTCTTGTAAGGACAATATCTAATAGTGGCTGGCTTACAGGTTCAGAGATTCAGTTCATTATCATCAAGGCGGGAACATGGCAGTGTCTAGGCAGGCATGGTGTGGGAGGAATTGAGAATTCTACATCTTCATTTGAAGGCAGCTAAGAGAGGACTGGCTTCTACTTGGCTAGGAGGACATTCTCATTACCCACCCCGACAGTGAGACACTTCCTCCAACAAGGCCACACCTTCTAATAATGCCATTCCCTGGGCCAAGTGTATTCAAATCACCCAAACCACTCATTATCAATTTTTAGCTAAGCTGTTCTGCTGTTTGTTGGGGAAGTGGGAACCGTGTCCTTACAATGAGGCTCTCTGACTTCAAAACATAGCTGCCATATGACCTCAGGCAAGCACTTGGATCTGTCTGTGCTTCAGTTTCATTGTTTCTAAACCAGTGCTTCTCAACCTTCCAAATTCTGCAGCCCTTTAAGATCATATCATGGTGACCCCAACCATAAAATCATTTCATTACTACTTCATAACTGTAACTTTGCTACTTTTATGAATCATAATAATAAATGTCTGCATTTTCTGATGGTTGTAGGGAAACCCTTGAGACGGTCATTCAACCTCAGAAGGGTGGTGATCCACAGGTTGAGAACAGCTGCTCAATGGAAGTATGAATAGTGCTCACTAGTGGCATTATTAGCACAATTACATAATGTGTACAAAACGCATAGTAAGTTGTCCGCATGAGTATTGCTACCACCTTTCTGAGCATGAGGAATTTGGGTGTTTGCTGGGGGGGTCAGGGCTGGATGCTTGGTGAGCCTCTGTGCCCTTGCCTGTCTGTAGCTGTGGCTGCTCACTGTACTTACAGGGTTGTGTGTCATGCTGGCAGCTAATTTTCCCTGAGCAATGGGCTGGAATGGTTCACAGAGGCTGTGCTCACATCTGTAAAATGCACAGACCACGAAAATGGCCTCATCTCTGCTCATGAAGAGAATGGATGGCTGCGGCAGCTGTATTGATCGGACAGCAGTTTTTCTCTCTTTTGGAAAAATGCCGTGCTTAGCCCGCAAAGGCAGCTCTGGTAGTTTATGCTTTCTTCTTTTGGCTTTCTGACAAAGCCTGTGACTTGGCAGTGTTCTGAGAGGATGTTGAAGGGGATCTGCTGTTGAATATTCTGTGTCTCATGGATCACACATGGAGAGAGATGAGTGGGGTTAGGAACATCATAGTCCTTACCATCATTTAGATAACCATGTCTTGAAACACCAGTCCAAGGATCCTATTTTGTGGGTTGAAGCTCAGTTGTGATGCAAAAACTTTTCAGATTGGTAGCAGTGTTGGTGGTCCTGCTGTGTGATGGTATAGTGGATAGCTCTATTTGTTTAAGCACACTGGCTGGGGCTAGGGAGTTAGCTCAACTGGTAAGGTACTTGCTTTGCAAGTAAGATAGATGAACTGAGTTTTATGCCCAGAATCCACATTAAAAACAGGTCAAAACTGGAGTGTGATGTTATATGTATTTAATCCCAGTGCTGTGTAGGCAGAGGCAGAGAGGCAGAGAGGCAGAGAGGCAGAGAGGCAGAGAGGCAGAGAGGCAGAGAGGCAGAGAGGCAGAGAGGCAGAGAGGCAGAGAGGCAGAGAGGCAGAGAGGCAGAGAGGCAGAGAGGCAGAGAGGCAGAGAGGCAGAGAGGCAGAGAGGCAGAGAGGCAGAGAGGCAGAGAGGCAGAGAGGCAGAGAGGCAGAGAGAGGCAGAGAGAGGCAGAGAGAGGCAGAGAGAGGCAGAGAGAGGCAGAGAGGCAGAGAGAGAGGCAGAGGCAGAAGCAGGAGGAAGATTAGGCCAACCAGCCTCAGTGAACCAATGAGCCCCAGTGAAAGATATTGTCCCCTAAGACAAGGTGGCCAGAATCTAGAGTTATTTTCTGGTTTTCAGATGCACATACATGCACCTCCCCACCATGTGTAGTACACACACACACACACACACACACACACACACACACACACACACACACACGCGCGCGCGCGAGCGCATGCACACACAAAACATATCAGCCATCTGAACGTGGTGGTATACATTTTAATCCCACATTTGAGAGGCTGAAGCAGAAGGAGGGTGAGATTGAGACCAGCCTGGGATAACTAATGAGATACTCCCCCAAAAATGAAAAAAAAGAAAAGAAAGAAAATAAATCTGCTGTTGTACATGTGGCTCTGTGTAAACAACATATCCATAAAGCACACATGGTCAGAAGCAAAAAGGCTGGCTCCCTTTACTGAGTGCATAGTGCCTTTTCTACCTGGCTGCAGACTCTTTCTAAGCTATTCCCTCTCCACCCCCCTTCTTGTACTCTACTGTACCAGTTTCCCTGCGGGGGTCATTTTAGACATCCAGAGGGCAAGCTGCTTCCCACTTCCTTATAAGGTCTTCCAGGTATCTGACTCTCTGTGAAGCACAAAGTCACAAAGCTATGCATGAAATACAGCTCGGCCTCTGGGTTAACCTCAGGTAGCCATCTTCTCTCCATCACATATCATTTTGTAGCTCTTCTTTTTTTTTTTCTGCTTTTGAAATGTGAGCACAGGCTTCTCTAATTGGTAGAAAGTAGAGATGAACCTGAAGCAGAGCCTAGAGAGAGGCAGGCTGATGGACATAAGATCCCAAGAGCCCTCACTCCTCAGTGCAAAGGTTCCTCCCCACTGGTTCCTCCCACAAAGGTTCCAGTTTCTCCTCGACAAGTAAAAGCAGAAAACGAGAGTAAGACTTTTCTCTTTGGAGATAGCTCATCTAGGTCCCAAGTTCTACTCTTTACAAGAAGTGTGAATCTTGTAGGCGACTTAAGTTCTCTGGGCTATGATGTTGAGGAACAGAGAAATTTCCTCCCCAATGCATTAGATGAATTAATATATGTAACATATAATATGATTGTCTGGGTTATAACAAGATGACATAAACATTGCTATTTATTATTATTATCACCTATCTGTTACTGGGATAAGCAAGAGCCAGCCTTTGAAAAGCCATCTTGTTTCTAGTAGAAAAGTTCAGGTAATAAGCAAGTGAATAAGCTAATACCAAGATGACCCCATGTTATGACACAAAGGAATACATTTACTAGGTTTTAATTATTCTGGAGGAAGGATGGGATCTTCTGGTTGGTGGGGTAGGTGAGAGGGTCTTAATGAAGAGACTACATCTAAATTGAAGAGCAAGCACTTGCAGGAGCCAGGCACATGGCCTGGGGGAAAAAAAAGGAGAGAGCCCAGAGGAAGAGGTGACTAAGCAACAGAGCCTGGAGTATTTGGAGCATCTACGAAGGCAGAGGAGGATGGCTTTGGACTGCAGGCTTTAGGGTGTAGTCATTAAACATTCTTAGCTGTGTCAAGCAGCCTTGTCCTGCCAGCACACCAACATTTGAAGTTTCTATTGCAGCTAACCTAGGAGTGCTGTCTTCTATATTGATCCCTGTATTATGACACCAGGGACTATATCATGACAGAACCCATCCTCTAGGCATGCCCTGTCATCAGAGACCTTCAGTCAGTCCACTGTGTGTCTTCTGACCCACCCATCCGGTGTCCATACCCTCAAAATATCTCTGAGTGATTTCCCAGCTCCAGCCCAGGAGAAAATGTTTGTACCAAAGACTCAGAGTTATTTATCAGGAAGCCCCAGAGAAGAAGTGCAGGGATTCATGGATGAGTATCATTGATGAGTACTTCCAACACCAGAATCTGATTTACCATGCAAAGCACCTTGGTCCATTCCTATGTTTCTTTAAGGCCTGGCCTTGCCTTTCATGTGGCTGTATCACGCTCTAACCACTTTCCCAGTACTTTAAGGTGGGTTTGCCTTAGTCTCAATGACCCAAGGATTTCTGTCATCCTTGGGATCTTGATCAAAATGTGCTTCAAGGAGCACTGTGATCTTGTTTAAGCCATGCCTCCTGTTGCCATTGTCAGTCAATTTCTCTAATCATTGAGCAACTGATTGCACGGGTCCTTCCATCACTTGTCAAGCACATGCAAGTGGAGCAGCACTCCTGTAGAACTGGTGGGTCCCTCTAGAACCTTGAGCAATTTAGATTTGTGTGTCAATGAGAGGTAAAGAGCACTGGGAACAAAACCTTTCCTAGTGAAGAAAGTTGGGCTGGAGAGAAAGAGAAACTGATTTGAGATTCTGATGTTTACCCCTTTGCCTCTAATCAAGTTGCTTAAGCCTTTGCATAGCCCTGAGGTTGGTAATGATCAGTCCTGTATGCGGTAGCTGTATAAAAAGCTCCAGAGTGTATAGCGGTGTCTCTACATATGTTAAATCCTTTCCTAGGTGGAAATTGAATGTAGAATGCTGTGTTACCCTGAGTTTATGGGGGAAAATCCCTTAATTCAAAGGCAAGGATCAGTTCTCTAGATAATTTCTCCTTGTACTGTGCATGGTCCCATTTTATGTCCCATTAACGTTTTTTTTTTTAGGTGGCACCCAGCACAAAGGATGTGCAGGCTAGCTGGCTCAGATAGTTTATACTTTGGGGTAGAGCCTCTGGAGGGAACTTCAGGTTGGGAGCCGATGAAATCAAGTATAGTCATAGCAGAAGCAAAGCTTTGCTGAAGTAGCTCGGTGAATTTGTGACAGCTCTGCAAAGTTTATTGAGAGATGGTTGTAGGCTAATCATGACTAGTCAAGTCTCTCAGCATGTGTCTTTTGAGCCCGGTGGTCCCCTTCACCTCCCATGGGATTCAGCTTGATGTGAGGAGCCTAGGTAGAGTGAAATTGAGCTCAGATATTGGTGTTTGATCTGAGAGTGGGAGACTTTCACCATTGTAAGGTTTATAGGAGAGATGCTATGTGGATCCTCTTTGTGTTACTATGATGAAACTCTTGAGGATGTGTGCTTTGGTTCTATATTCTGGTTGAAGGTTGAGTGCTCTTTTCCGATTATAATCTTGCCAGCTGAGTCCCAAGTTGATGGAGACCATCACATGAACTCAATAGGGACAGAGAGCTTGTATATGTCTTCTGTTTTTCCTAAAAGGCACCGGGATTTAACCCTGAGGCTCCCCTTGATGACCTTCTGTAAACCTACCTCTAAATACTAGAGTTAGATTAAATTGTCACTCTCCTGATCCTCAATATGTGGGATAAATTTCAGCATATTAAACTTTGGGGACACTTAAACAATACTCAAGTCATAGTCAACACTAAGGAGAGATAGGTTGCTGTTACAGTTGAAATATGAAATGCCCCTTCAGGCTACTGTGTTGAAAACTTGTTTTTCAACTGGTGATGGTATCTTTTGTGAAGGTGGTATAAACTTTAGGACATAGCTTCCAGTTGGAAGAAAGTAACTGGAGACAAGTCTTTGAAGATAAAATCTGATTCTGGATTTCTTAATCTCCATCTCTGCTTCTTTTCTACTATGAGGTAAAGGAACACCTCTGCCTCAGGTTCCCGTCACCATGAGATTCTGCTCAAGAACATGGGGTCAATGTCGATAGCCCAAATCTTCTGAAAGTATGAGTCAGAATGAACCCTTCATCCATTCAATTGCTTTTGGCATGTGTTCTGCCACAAGGAAAGTGGCTAACACAGTTGCCACATGATTCTGAAAACAATGGGCATGGCATTCTTTCTATAAGCCTAGTATAGAGGAACAAAGTTCAGACCCACAGTGCAGGGTTCTGTTTAGGCAGATATGAATTAAGTCTAGAAGAACTGAGTGTGAGATCCAGAGCCCACAGAAAATGGGGGCGGTAGTGGTGAGTTCTTAAAATCCCAGTGAAGGAGAGGTGGGAGACAGATCCCTGGAGCTTACTGGCCAGCTAATCTAGCCCACTTGATGAGATTCCAAGCCAGGGAATTCATCAAGATTCTTTCTTAAGGGAAAAGAAGAAGGCTCCTGACCTCTTGACCACCATATATGTACACACACACACACACACACACACACACACACACACACACACTTACTTACTTTTAACAAAATATTTCTTATATTGAATATCAAGAGGTCTGTGCCTCCACCTTACTTTCCTTCTACTAATAAAAATGAAATTTTCTTACCACTATCATATCATTTGACCATTCCCAGGGAAGGAAAAGAGAACATACATCTCCTTATTCCTAGTAAGCATTGATGCTTTGTCTGCAGAGTTGGTCTTCCCATGTCCTCCTAGTGTGAATGGCTTTTATCTCTAATTAGTGACTGGTCTTTATCTCTATTTGACAGAAGCAGAACTTGAGCTTTAGAAAGTTGATCTGCAGAAAGCCAGGGCCAAGAAATGGGAGTGAGTGGGTAGGGGAGCAGGGGGGGGGAGGGTATAGGGGTCTTTTGGGATAGCATTTGAAATGTAAATGAAGAAAATATCCATTCAAAAAAGAAAAAGAAAAAAGAAAGTCGATTTGTTTTCCAGTGCTTAGTGTCTAATAAAGAGAAGTCAAAATTCAAAATCTCATGGGTCCGACTCCTAAGCCACGAACTTTCCCTTTCTCTTCACCTGATTCTGAGACATTTGATAAGCCACTTTTACTCTGCAAATGAATCAGGCTTCAACGGGGTTTTATGCCAGGATTGATGCTAGGTATTTGGCAATGGAGAGAAATGAGACACCTTCCTGAGGCTGGCCCGTGTGTGGAGTTCACAACACAGTGTTCTGTGTTCTAGGGAGTTCAGAAAAATAAAAACGGGAATACTATCTCGTTAGTTGCAGTTTCAATTTAAATGATCCCAGAAGATACTAAGTTGGTTTTTGTTTGTTTGTTTGTTTGTTTTGCCCAAGGTCATTATTTAGGATGTTAAGCAAGGTATAAAAACAAAACAAAAATGTCAATATTTTCAAAGGAAAATTTTCCAGGAGGAAAATTTCATTTATGTTCCATTCCGTCCTTGGCAAATATGGAATGTCTCTTCCCTCCCTCTGTTTTCTTGAATGCGGATTTGGCTTGTTGGCTTCCTTGGTCTGTTTGCTCAGTGCCATTCACTCAGCTTTGGGGCCCAGGGTTTTCATTTCCTTTGTCCTCATGATGAATGTCCCGACAATCGCATAGAAAATGACTGTGAGTTTCAATAAAAGCGTTCAGCAGAGGAACTCTGTCTAGGCAGATGACATCTTATGAGCAAGGGAATAAGTAGTGGTGGCATCTGCCATAATTTGTAGACTATTGGAGGGAAAATGTACCTTAAACTTGTGACATACAAAGCTATATATCTTAACATGGTCACTGAAACTGGTTATACGTGCTATGGAAACAGAGACTCAAACAAATGTTTACATAGCTCCTATCCAAACTACTCTTTATTAGTATCTTTATAACTAAGGTTAAAGGATTTTCTGCCCAATAACTGACTCCCTACAGGATATTGTGACAGCGGACAACAGAGAGGCAAAGGGAATCACCTGAAGAACTCAAGTGAAGGGAGTGGTCCCATGATTAGCTAGATTACTTAATCCTGATTTGTATGTGGTCAATTTTTTTTCTTTTTCTTTTTTTTTTAATTAGGTATTTTCCTCAATTACATTTCCAATGCTATCCAAAAAGTCCCCAATACACTCCCCCCCCCTAGTCCCCCACCCACCCACCCCCACCCCTTGGCCCTGGCATTCCCCTGTACTGGGGCATATAAAGTTGGCAAGTCCAATGGGCCTCTCTTTCCAGTGATGGCCAACTAGGCCATCTTTTGATACAAATGCAGCTAGAGTCAAGAGCTCTGGGGTATTGGTTAGTTCATAATAATGTTCCACCTATGGGGTTGCAGTTCCCTTTAGCTCCTTGGGTACTTTCTCCAGCTCCTCCATTGGGGGCCCTGTGATCCATCCAATAGCTGACTGTGAGCATCCACTTCTGTGTTTGCTAGGCCCCGGCATTGTCTCACAAGAGACAGCTATATCTGGGTCCTTTCAGCAAAATCTTGCTAGTGTATGCAATAGTGTCAGTGTTTGGAAGCTGATTATGGGATGGATCCCTGGATATGGCAGTCTTTAGATGGTCCATCCTTTCTTCACAGCTCCAAACTTTATCTCTGTAACTCTTTCCATGGGTGTTTTGTTCCCAATTCCAAGAAGGGGCACAGTGTCCACACTTTGGTCTTCGTTCTTCTTGAGTTTCATGTGTTTAACGAATTGTATCTTATATCTTGGGTATCCTAAGTTTTGGGGCTAATATCCACTTATCAGTGAGTACATATTGTGTGAGTTCCTTTGTGAATATGTTACCTCACTCAGGATGATGCCCTCCAGATCCATCCATTTGCCTAGGAATTTCATAAATTCATTCCTTTTAATAGCTGAGTAGTACTCCATTGTGTAAATGTACCACATTTTCTGAATCCATTCCTCTGTTGAGGGGTATCTGGGTTCTTTCCAGCTTCTGGCTATTATAAATAAGGCTGCTATGAACATAGTGGAGCATGTGTCCTTTTTACCGGTTGGAACATCTTCTGGATATATGCCCAGGAGAGGTATTGCTGGATCCTCTGGTAGTATTATGTCCAATTTTCCGAGGAACCGCCAAACTGATTTCCAGAGTGGTTGTACCAGCTTACAATCCCACCAACAATGAAGGAGTGTTCCTCTTTCTCCACATCCTCACCAGCATCTGCTGTCACCTGAATTTTTGATCTTAGCCATTCTGACTGGTGTGAGGTGGAATCTCAGGGTTGTTTTGAGTTGCATTTCCCTGATGATTAAGGATGTTGAACATTTTTTCAGGTGCTTCTCTGCCATTCGGTATTCCTCAGGTGAGAATTCTTTGTTCAGTTCTGAGCCCCATTTTTTTTTAATTTTTAATATTTTTATTACATATTTTCCTCAATTACATTTCCAATGCTATCCCAAAAGTCCCCCATAACCCCCCCCCACTTCCCTACCCACCCATTCCCATTCTTTTGGCCCTGGCATTCCCCTGTATTGGGGCATATAAAGTTTGCAAGTCCAATGGGCCTCTCTTTCCAGTGATGGCCGACTAGGCCATCTTTCGATACATATATTTTTTTTAATTTTTAATATTTTATTACATATTTTCCTCAGTTACATTTCCAATGCTATCCCAAAAGTCCCCCATAGCGCCCCCCACTTCCCTACCCACCCATTCCCATTCTTTTGGCCCTGGCATTCCCCTATATTGGGGCATATAAAGTTTGCAAGTCCAATGGGCCTCTCTTTCCATTGATGGCCGACTAGGCCATCTTTCGATACATATGCAGCTAGAGACAAGAGCTCCGGGGTTCTGGTTAGTACATCATGTTGTTCCAACAATAGGGTTGCAGATCCCTTTAGCTCCTTGGATACTTTCTCTAGCTTCTGCATAGGGAGCCCTGTGATACATCCAATAGCTGACTGTGAACATCCACTCCTGTGTTTGCTAGGCCCCGGCATCGTCTCACAAGAGACAGCTATATTTGGGTCCTTTCAGCAAAATCTTGCTAGTGTATGCAATGGTGTCAGCGTTTAGAACCTGATTATGGGAAGGATCCCTGGATACGGCAGTCTCTAAATGGTCCATCCTTTCATCACAGCTACGAACTTTGTCTCTGTAACTCCTTCCCTGGGTGTTTTGTTCCCAATTCTAAGAAGGTGCACAGTGTCCACACTTTGGTCTTCATTCTTCTTGAGTTTCATGCGTTTATCAAATTGTATCTTATATCTTGGGTATCCTAAGTTTTGGGCTAATATCCACTTATCAGTGAATACATATTGTGTGAGTTCTTTTGTGATTGTGTTACTTCACTCAAGATGATGCCCTCCAGGTCCATCCATTTGGCTAGGAATTTCATAAATTCATTCTTTTTAATAGCTGAGTAGTACTCCATTGTGTAAATGTACCATAATTTCTGTATCCATTCCTCTGTTGAGGGACATCTGGGTTCTTTCCAGCTTCTGGCTATTATAAATAGGGCTGCTATGAACATAGTGGAGCATGTGTCCTTTTTACCGGTTGGGACATCTTCTGGATATATGCCCAGGAGAGGTATTGCTGGATCCTCCGGTAGTACTATGTCCAATTTTCTGAGGAACCGCCAGACTGATTTCCAGAGTGGTTGTACAAGCTTGCAATCCCACCAACAATGGAGGAGTGTTCCTCTTTTTCCACATCCTCGCCAGCATCTGCTGTCACCTGAATTTTTGATCTTAGCCATTCTGACTGGTGTGAGGTGGAATCTCAGGGTTGTTTTGAGTTGCATTTCCCTGATGATTAAGGATGTTGAACATTTTTTCAGGTGCTTCTCTGCCATTCGGTATTCCTCAGGTGAGAATTCTTTGTTCAGTTCTGAGCCCCATTTTTTAATGGGGTTATTTGACTTTCTGGAGTCCACCTTCTTGAGTTCTTTATATATATTGGATATTAGTCCCTTATCTGATTTAGGATAGGTAAAGATCCTTTCGCAATCTGTTGGTGGTCTTTTTGTCTTATTGACGGTGTCTTTTGCCTTGCAGAAGCTTTGCAACTTTATGAGGTCCCATTTATCGATTCTGGATCTTACAGCACAAGCCTTTGCTGTTCTATTCAGGAATTTTTCCCCTGTACCCATATCTTCGAGGCTTTTCCCTACTTTCTCCTCTATAAGTTTCAGTGTCTCTGGTTTTATGTGGAGTTCCTTAATCCACTTAGATTTGACCTTAGTACAAGGAGATAGGAATGGATCAATTCGCATTCTTCTACATGATAACCGCCAGTTGTGCCAGCACCATTTGTTGAAAATGCTGTCTTTCTTCCACTGGATGGTTTATGCTCCCTTGTCAAAGATCAAGTGACCATAGGTATGTGGGTTGATCTCAGGGTCTTCAATTGTGTTCCATTGGTCTACTTGTCTGTCGTTATACCAGTACCATGCAGTTTTTATCACAATTGCTCTGTAGTACAGCTTTAGGTCAGGCATGGTGATTCCACCAGAGGTTCTTTTATCCTTGAGAAGAGTTTTTGCTATCCTAGGTTTTTTGTTGTTCCAGATGAATTTGCCGATTGCCCTTTCTAATTCGTTGAAGAATTGAGTTGGAATTTTGATGGGGATTGCATTGAATCTGTAGATTGCTTTTGGTAAGATAGCCATTTTTACAATGTTAATCCTGCCAATCCATGAGCATGGGAGGTCTTTCCATCTTCTGAGATCTTCTTTAATTTCTTTCTTCAGGGACTTGAAGTTCTTGTTATAGAGATCTTTCACTTCCTTAGTTAGAGTCACGCCAAGGTATTTTATATTGTTTGTGACTATTGAGAAGGGTGTTGTTTCCCTAATTTCCTTCTCTGCCTGTTTATCCTTTGTGTACAGAAAGGCCATTGACTTGCTTGAGTTAATTTTATATCCAGCTACTTCACCGAAGCTATTTATCAGGCTTAGGAGTTCTCTGGTGGAATTTTTAGGGTCACTTATGTATACTATCATATCATCTGCAAAAAGCGATATTTTGACTTCTTCTTTTCCGATTTGTATCCCCTTGATCTCCTTTTGTTGTCTAATTGCTCTGGCTAGGACTTCAAGTACAATGTTGAATAGGTAGGGAGAGAGTGGGCAGCCTTGTCTAGTCCCTGATTTTAGTGGGTTTTCTTCCAGCTTCTCACCATTTACTTTGATGTTGGCTACTGGTTTGCTGTATATTGCTTTTATCATGGTTAGGTATGGGCCTTGAATTCCTGCTCTTTCCAAGACTTTTATCATGAATGGGTGTTGGATTTTGTCAAATGCTTTTTCCACATCTAACGAGATGATCATGTGGTTTTTGTCTTTGAGTTTGTTTATATAATGGATTACATTGATGGATTTTCGTATATTGAACCATCCTTGCATCCCTGGGATGAAACCTACTTGGTCAGGATGGATGATTGTTTTGATGTGTTCTTGAATTCGGTTAGCGAGAACTTTATTGAGGATTTTTGTATCAATATTCGTATGTAGTCAAATTTTATGGTGATCTTAACTATTTTCTAATTATTGATCATTGAGGTATCTCAACTCAAAGGATACTTTACTAGGAACATATCCAAAGACACAGATTAAGTAAACCCACTCCTAGTGTTGCATTTCCCATTGCTTTTAATGGACTGTGTATTTGTAATGTCCATCTTGTTCTTGGGATATGCAATCCATGATGGTGGATATTCATAGCTGGTCTCTCCTTCCTTGCCACAATGCTACAGGAGCTGGGAACATGACTGTTCTGGCATCTGAGCTTGGCTTGGGGTCACCTAATATCCAGCAGACTTGTGACTTTGTTCCCCTCATGAGTGACATTTTTACAGGTAGCAGGAAAAGAAATCTTAGTTGAAATTCTTACAATCAAGGAGTCACATGGGTGCTTGGATACAGAATAGACCTTTGGAATTATTTCCTCTGCATTTGCTTCAGGGCTGATGCCACAGAGATGCTGTTGTTGGCACTGACACACCTTTAAGAGTTGATGGGGTTGACCAGCTGCAGAATGTGGGGGCCTCAGAATCCCACGAGCTCCCTGGCTTTCAGGGTGATCAAGTTCATGACCCTGTCCTGAGCAGTGTCCTCAGGTAAACTTCATGAATGAAAGCCAATTTCAAAATCTTATTTCAGAGACTGGAAATGAGAGCTGCCCCATTTTGGGTTTCTTGCGTTAGCTTTTTATAATTCATGCATATGGATGCGTGTACACACAAGTTCAGCAAATATTAGTTGAGCCCCTGCTGTGCAGCGGCTTTAATGTGAGGAGCAAATGTAGTGCTGGGTTTGAAGTGTGCTGGTGTTCCTTACAGTGACAGTTAGATGGATGGCCAATGGATCAGGCCTTGGGAGATTTCTAAGCTAGAGAGCAGCTTGCCATGCTGGAACCCACCTTCACTGTAAATTAATCACGGGAAAACAGTCCTCTTCTTGACTTGCCTATTTGAATTCATTTTCAAGTGTCAGTTATTTTTCATTTGAATCCATTTTTTTTCTCTAAGAAAGATAGTGATATTGTAGTTCCAGATCTTGAATTTGGAGATGTGGGTTTCAAAATGAAAGGAAAAAAAAGCACAAAACTCCAAGGGTTCATTTTTCTTTCTTTGTCCTTTACATTTTAACTCTTAAGATACCTATAATGTAAATCTTCCCCTCCATCTTCCCCTCCTTCCTTCTCTCCCTCCTCTTTCTGGCTAGGAAACCAAATATTATATTATGCACTTTCTTACGTTACTTTGCAAATATTCAATACAAGTTCAGTCATTACTGTTCTAGGGAAGGAGTGACTGACAAATTATCACTCAGTAATGACAGTCACATGGAAACTCAGAAGAGTGACTGCCTCAGAACAGTTAGCAAACTGATAATTCAGTCTGACTACTGTTTATCTGATTGATAATCTGTTATTTAATGATAAACAATTGAGAGCCACTTTCTAAAAAAAGCTTTTGCAATTATTCTCATCTTTTTTACATTATACACAGTTAATTTATTATCAATTAAAAATAATATGACAGTACATAATTAGAGTAGTTAGAAATTATATTTTGTATTATGCAAGGGAAGATGGTCAGGTGTGGTAGCTCACACATGTACTGCCAGAACTTGAGAGGCTGAGTCAGGGAGATTATTGCATGTTTCAGGCTAGGCCAGTCAATGTAGTAAGTACAAGGATAGTCAAGGCTACTACACAGCAAGATCATGTGTGAGAAAACACACAAACAGCCAAAACCCAAACTCTAAAATATCAAAATAAGACAAACCAACAAAAAATTCTCCTCAAACATCATGATCATGATCATCATGATCATCATGATCATCATGATCATGATCATCATCATCTGACATCAACAACAACATAAAAATAGAAGGACTGAGGTAAACAGATTGCTTTGTGAGAATGAGAATGTGAGATTAGATTCCCAAAACTCACATTAAAAAGTGCACTTGTAATCTCAAAGATGGCAAGATGAGCTATGGAGACAGGCCAGTTAGCTTGGCCTACATTCCAGGCTAATAAGAGCCCATATCGCAAACAAAAGATAGAAGGCACCTGAGGATCCATGCCTGAGGTTGTCCTCTGGACTCCACATATGTGTGGTGCATGCCCACCCCACCCACATATGGAAACTTGTGGAAACTCAAAGATAAAATGGAAATGAAAGAATCACCACAAAATTAAGGAAGTCCCCAAAGTTTAGGAGACCCCATTCCCAGCATTCTCTGCATTCTTCATTCTATGTCAGCTCTATTAAAGTTTGGTCTGAAAAACAATTAACATGGTATTTTTTTTCTCCCATATTACAAAAGGCCTAGCTGTAGAGTGTCATATTTTCCTGACCTTTCAGAATCTTTTTTCATCTATTGAGAAACCCATGGATTCTGAGTCACATTGCCTTGTTCTGCACTGGGTTTCTTACATGTTCTAGGGTAGGTCATTATATTTCTCAGAGGTTCAGTTTTTCCTAGGAAGCTAATCTACAGATAAAGAGAGAGCTACACACCTACACTATGGCAAATAAAAACACCAGTGGTTCCCATTCCGGTGGAAGACAACTGTAAGATGCTTGGCACACTGCCCCACACATAAGCAATCTCTCAGTGAAAGTGACTTCTCATTGCTTTGCCTAAGCATCATGAATTGGATGACAGATGTGAGAGCTGAAGAGAGAAGCCAGTTATTTACTGAGGATGGGTTTAGCTTTGGTTAATGCTTCTGCGATGTGCCCCTTTCCCTACAATGTTCCTGAGGCAGCCTCCGATCTCCACTTTGGTACCTTTCTCTTTTCCAACTCATCTCTATTTTTGGCTTGATTGCTTTCTTAGCATTTGTCTTGAGAAAGGCCTACACCCATGGCTTCTCTGTTACATCAAAGCTAGTTTCATTTCACCATTGGAACCCACTTATCTACACAACCATCATCACCTTATTCAGAATAGAGCAGTCAGAGGCAATTCCCTTCAGCCCTTCAAAAATTCCTTTGAAAAACATAAGTCAAAATGTCAAGGCTTTCTTAAGACTTTTTAAGGCTGTTTTGCATGAACATGTTCTGAAAACATCTGTAAACACTTGGTCTGTTCAAGTTAATGAAATTACATCACAAAAGATCTGTTTCAAGTGGTATAAATATTCATAAGTGTCTGCCCATCCAGTTGAACATCACTGATAGGACAATGTAAGAAATTAAGCTTCAAAATTGAGTTTGTTTTGATCTGTGAGTCACAATAATAAGGGCATGCAACACATGTTGAATTCCCCTGTTTGTATGTTTTTGGATTTCTGCACATAGTCCCTTTGACTTGTGCAATGATTTCCTTGCTTCCTTTGAAAAGATGACAAGGATCATTTGCTGCAGAGCCTTTGAGGGGTGAAGTGTCTCTAGTCACGGCTCAGAAGAGCCCTGGTCTTGTTGTCCTAGATCTCATAGCTGTTTTAGGAAATATAGTGTTTCTCCAACAAAGTTTAAAGGGCACAAGGGGGTGCAGATGTTCCTAACCCTCATATCTACAGGCCAGTATCCTTTGGGGATCTCCTGAGAAAACAGAGGTAAACGTTTTCAAAGATCAAATAGCAGAGGAGGCCTATAGGGCTCAGATGATGGTAATGACAAACACTTATTCACCATTACCTTGGTCCAAGAGCTCATCAGATCTCACAACCCCCTGCCAGGCAAATATAATTATCTTCCTTTCCCACATGAGGGGACATTAGTAGCAGTGAGGGTTAAATAACTTCCTAAAAATCATGTAAGTGAGGTCCAGCTCCACATCATGGGTTCAATGCTCACTGCACCAGCACATTAGGTCAACACCAGTTTTATCACTTGGGGTGTCAGGACACTCAGCTGTGCAAACACCAGTAGGATGTCCTTAGGTTTCCCTTGAATGTACTGTTAGTGCTGAGGCTGTGCCCACCTGTTCTTCTCTCTCCAACATTATTATTACCAACAACAGGCAGAATACATATTTCTACACTGTGGTATTTTTCCTTTGATGAACGAGGATGTGTGTTTGGGCATGGAATTATTAGCTTCCTTTAGCCCAGCAAAATATGCTCTGGTCCATCAGTGAGATGACCTAGGCCTATGTAGAAGGACTCCAGCTTGGCCTTCATGTGGGTCCCCAACAACTGGAGCAGGGGCTTACCCTGACTCTGTTGCCTGCCTGTGGATTCTGTCCCCCAACTGAGCTGTCTTGATTGGCCTCAGTGGGAAATGATGAACCAAGTCTTGTAATGACTTAAGTGTCAGGGTGTGTTGGTATCCAGGGGGTACCTCACCCTTTTCAGAGATGAAGGGGAGGGAGAGATAGGGGAGGGACCATGTGAGGAGGGTACTGGAAGGAGAGGGGTGCTGCGATCAGGATGAATAAATAAGTAAAGAGGGAAAAAGGTGACTGAAAACCGAGGTTGGTTGGTTTTATACCCAAAACTTGTGGCACCTCCATGGTCTCTGGAGACCTATCTGATAGCCCATTGCCATAGACATGTTTTATTTTTATATAATGAAACAAATGAAATAAGTTATTTTCTTTATGTTTTGCTGTGAGATATGACTCCCAGCAGAACACAGTGGATCGGCTGATTTTAAATGGAAAAAGCATCGTATACAGAGTTGGGTGAGGTTCGTTTCAAAGCTTAGCTCTGTAGTTTGCAGCTTGGTGGCTACACTGAAGATTCTAATGTATTTATTTTGTACTTACATATGGTATGTATGGACATGAATGGGTGTGCATGCTTCTGCGACTATGTGGAGGTCAGAGGACACCTGCCAAGACTTGATTCACCCCTTCTGCAACATGCATCCCACAGATCACTCTTGGTGACAAAGTGCCTTTGGCATCTTGCCAGCCTTGTGTTTGTTTGTTTTTTTTTTTTTAATTGTTAAGAGGAGGTAATTACATCTAACTCAGGATAGCTAATTCTAGATGCTTAATGAATTTTAAAGAAAAAATAAAAGAATGCGTTCATCTTTTGTTGGTGACAGAGGTTTGCCATGCCAACTAAATACACAAAAGAAACTTATTAGGATTTGTTTATTTTTTTGTACTTTAAAGAAATGCTTATTTGAACCTCCTGGATTCTTACAACCGGTGCCTGACTTCAGTCCTGCACAGTCATACTTTTGAAGAAACTGACAGGCATTAGCATTTTAGCATTAGCATTTTATAAACATCCATCCCCGTGTGCACGAACACGGCACTTCCAAAAAACAATCTTCTGGCAGCACATTTTGTGGCATACTGTAGGAGGTGAATAATTTATCTGGCGTGACTGCTTGAGGAAATATTTCTCTATATTCTTGAGCCGATACTTTTTCTCATTACTCAATAGATTTATTGCAGGGGTAAAAAAATCCTATAATTTTCTTAAATGTTTCTCAGTAAGAGATGAATTTCAGATCTCACATTCGATCGATAATTTTCTACTTGTCAGCAAAACAGGAAAACATTCCAAACAGCTTGCTCTCTGAGCCTGAGACCAGATCAAGGTCCTCTATGCTGAAGGCTGGTACTGCTCATGAACTTGATCACATGCATTTATTATCAGGAAGGCATCAGATTTGAAGATAAAGTCCATAGTTATTTCTTTACAGCTCCAGGAAATGAACTCTGGGTTTTCTGCATGCTAAGTGATCCCTCTACCACTATGTGATATTCCCAGCCTCATGTTTTACAGTAATTCGTCAGAGAAAATCTTTAGATGATGGAATGAGTATTTCAGATTATGCTTTGAGACCTAATGTAGCAAGTGTGTACATAGATTTTATATTATGTTGCTGTTGTATACAATCTACAGATGATTTGAATTATTAAGAAATTATGTAGGATGGCTGTGAACATTAAGCAATCCTTTGAAGGCAATTTGAGCACTCATGGATTTTGATATCCAAGATTATGACCAGGAACCGGTGCCCCATAGGTGTGGTGGATGACAGTGTGTGTGTGTGTGTGTGTGTGTGTGTGTGTGTGTATGTGTTCATACTTTAAATGCTTCTGATTTATAAAGTCAACTTTCTCTGAATTAACATACTAACACAATCTAGTTCTAAGAAAATTTCTCCCTTAGAATATTATCATAACTATATATGAAGATAGTAAATCTTTTCATATGTGCAGATCTTTTATAAAGATTTTTGATAGAGTTTTATTTTTCCCTCTGGAAAGATCTTGTATATATATTTCTCTTTAGAATAATTCTTTAATATTTAAGGATTTCATTGTTATAGTATTTTATCTGATTTCATATTCATTTCCTTGTTAATTTTTGATAAAAAGATAAATGATGCTTACCTTGGATTACTGCATCCACCTGAATGTTCCACACATCATATTGATCTTCAGTGATAATTATTATGTGTTTTTATCTGCCCCTACCCTTTTATCTTGCTTAACTGCTTTGCAAAGGCTAGTATTATGTTGTACAGTTGTGATAAAAGTGTGCATTCTTTTTTCTTTTCTTTTCTTTTGCTAATTATCTTAAATGCAAATAGTTTTCATTGGTTAAGGTTTTTATTTATCATCATAGTACTGGGCTGTTTTCAATATCTTCAGATTTCCATTTTGTTTTTTCCTTAAAGTATTTTCAGACCCACGATGATGCTGACTAATGGTTTTTGTTCCCTGATTCAATCCACAGGCCCCAGGTGCTCCCGTGCAGGCCTGGTGCACATAGCTTGCAAATGCTCCATACACACGAGCAAACATGCTTAGCTCTCTTGCAACAGGACATTTTTTTTACTTTATTTATGGAATAAATAAAGTAGAGTTAGTTGTCAGTTACCAGGATTTGCTCATCTGCTCTCCCCTGTGAGTCTTCATATCTGCTGTGCTAGGTGGGGCTTCATGTTCATGACAATTATAGGCTCTTAGGGTAAAGATTCTCCTAGCACTAAATACTATACCTCTTTATTCTTGTGTTGATTTTTACCTCAAACTAAGAAAAACTAAAGGAAATGGATGACTGCCAAGAAAGGAAGAGTTAACTTTCACCAAGTGATGAGCCATTTAATTGATTACCCAGTGCAGGATGGCCAACCCTGAAGTCAGATACACACAGAAACAAGAGTGGCATCAGCATGTTGCAGGTATATATTTGCATACATACAAAAACACACATATATGTATATATAGTCACACACCTGTCTGTATGTCTATCTATTGATCTATCTGTCTGTCTATCTATCTATGATAATGATATCAGGGAGGTTATAAATCTGAGAGGGGGGACATGAAAAGGGCTGGAAGGAGGAAGGTGAAAATGGAAAGTGAAAGGGGAAAGTGATATAATTATATTTAATTAGAAATGTATTAAATTAATAGGTAAAATGTTAAAATTAAATGTCTCACTCTCACGTACACTCTCTTTCAAGTTCATGTTCTCTTTCTCTATAACTAGAGGTGGGACCTTGTGCACACTTCCATCTTTGAGTGTTGATTGGTGTGGACTTGGGCTGATAGCCATATTGTCAGAAGCATTCTGAGGAGCAGTATATAGTTCCTGTAAAGCAGCATTGATTTTGTTCTGTTTTGACATTTTCTGAATCAAATGTAAAAAGAGACCCAAGGAAAAAAATCAGAGCCCTCTGGAAGATGTATGTGATGATGCTGATGGCCATTCCCTTTGCTGGGGATAAGCAGTAGGCAGGCCTCATGGCAGACCTTGTACTGTTAAAGATCTGAGTCCCCAGAAGACATCAGATCCGTAACAGAGCACAAGGACATTTGCCAGTGCAGAATGAAAGTGGCTTTCATCACTCAAAGTTGTCTTACATCTTCCCTCTCGAAAGCTCTCAGCTTTTATGTCTGTTCCTTTGTATTACTAGAGTGCTAATTCTTAAGTGAAGTGCATGCAAAGTGGCCACAAAACAGATGTCTGAGGAAACTATGAGTATTGTGAACTCAGTCCGGAAAAAATGTCTCAAAATTATTCCTTATATACTCCAGCATGTTTGGGCACATGAAACCTACATTTTTTTTTTAAATCATAAGAACCCATACAGTTTTCCACTCCCTTTGCATCATAAATAATGGGATTTGAAAACCCACACTTTTGTTTGCTAGCTAACAAAGACAAAGACTCAACAGAGCCTTTCTCTTGTAGAAAGCTAGTTAATAGTTGTTATACAACACACAGCTGAATTTAGGCTGCATTTGAAGTAAGCAAAGGGGAAGTTTGCAAGTGTCATATCCTAGGTGACCTAGAGGGGAGGACACTGTACTTCTGTTAAACAGAAATGGCTGACGAGGTGAGAAAGCAGGGGCATGTTTGATTGTGACAGAGGTATGGACCGAGCAGTGGTCAAGGCACAGGAGTGCCTGGCATGTCCCTTCTTTCTGACTTTTAAAGGTGTATCTCTGCCAGCCTGGTCTATCTCTGAGCTTCATGAGTTTTACTCGCATGTCTAATAAAGTTGGGGTAATATCTTGGGTAGTTGGGTTTCTTTCACTCTGTAGTGCTAATGAGTAAACATTCCTATTTCGGAACAAATGCTTACCCCTGCAATAGCATTTTGTTTTGTTTTTGTTTGTTTGTTTGCCCAGTCAGAGGTATTTGTTTATTAACTAGCTTTCTTATATCTCTGGAAGGTTTTAGAACATTCCAGAACAAATTTTGGTGATTTCAGATGAGTTACCCCAGGTCTCTGAACACTCATTAGATAATGTTCCATCATCCAGGAAGCCCACTAAGAATGTAGGCATGAAATAAAAAATTCTTTATTCTGGAATGTCACTGAATGGAAGAATGCATCATTTTTTGGTTCAGGTCCTGATACTCTTCCTCTTTGTTGTGAGATGTATTGTTTGGAGCCCTTTTGTGTTGGTAGACCATGCATGGCTGTTCATTTTCCCTAGCTGAATTTGGCTACAGTCACATGACTAGTTTTGACTGAGGAAGAATGCATGAGATGACCTATGTCCATATAAGTGTGGCTTTGAGAGTTAGCTCATACCTTGCCAGTTCTTTGTTCCCCTATGCCATCACGAGTAGCAATGGTCAAAGCTGCTTCTGCCGTGTTGTGTTGCTTTCAGAGTGAAGACAACATGGAGCAGGCTATAGCAGAGTCACAGTCAACCTGTGATAGGCTCTGTTTTAAGTCATTGGTATTTGGGGGCTTTTTGTTATCATCACGTAGGTTTGCATATCCTTAAGTGTACTGTGTAAATTTGTTGACTCATAGCTGCCAACACTGTAATATGGGGGGGGGGGAAGGACATAAGTTTGGGTTGATACAACCTGCCAGAACTGTGATGATTATGAAAGAGGAAAATTACTGACCACCAGAACTCTCACCCCAGAGTCCTACCCCTCCCATCTGGAGATTGTTCCCGGAACCCTCCTGAACTTCTCACCCCAGAGTACATTCTGAACTCTCACACCAGAGTCAGACCCCCTCTCAAATGAAAACTGTTCCGGGGACATTTCTGAGATAAGGGTTTCCTGGAACGAACCCAGTCCAACCCCTCCCAACTAAGGACTGTGCCAGGGACATTTTTGAGATAAGGGTGTGAGTAAAAACCTCAGTTCCAATGAATCAAGTACATGGCCAAAGTGTGGGACGCGGTTGCAAAAGCACTTTGGAAAAACCCTTGGTTGAATCACTTAGTGACGTAAAAACTGTATTTTCCCTGCCCTGCTCCCCCCTTGCCCTTTTCTTATAAAAGCTTGTGAAAAGTTTGGGCTAATTGCCGAATCTCCTCTGCACCTTGCAGGCTGCATGAGATCCGACCCCAGATATCTGGTATATGTGCTTTTTGTTTGCTTTCTTGTCGTTGCTGTATTAAATCTTACTCTCTATACATCTTAAGTACCGGTCTCAGTGTCTTCTTGGGTGCGCGGCTGACCCGAGGCTTGAGTAAGTGCCTCCCTTTGGGAGTTTTGGAGTCTTTCATTTGGTGCGTTGGCCGGGAATCAGCGCGACTACCCAGAAGTCCTGGACCCACTCAGAAGTAAGATTTACTGTTCTGTTTTGGTCTGGTGTCTGTGTTTTGTTTGTCTCTGAGAGGCCAGATAGGCTATTCTGTATCTGGTGCGATCGCAGTTTCAGTTTTGCAGACGCTCAGTGTGCAATGTGCACAGTGAGACCGCGCTCCGGGTAGGAGCGCAGGGTGTGGATAGACAGACGTGTCCAGGTGTCCACCGTCTGTGCGCCCTGGGAGACATCCCAGGAGGACAAGGGGAGGACTAAGGACGCTTAGTGGACCCCTCTGTGCGAGATCGTGGGTTCAAGTCCCACCTCGTGCTTCAGGGTGCGAGATCGTGGGTTCGAGTCCCACCTCGTGCTTCTGGTTGCGAGATCGTGGGTTCGAGTCCCACCTCGTGCTTCAGGGTGCGAGATCGTGGGTTCGAGTCCCACCTCGTGCTTCAGGGTGCGAGATCGTGGGTTCGAGTCCCACCTCGTGCTTCTGGTTGCGAGATCGTGGGTTCGAGTCCCACCTCGTGCTTCAGGGTGCGAGATTGTGGGTTCGAGTCCCACCTCGTGCTTTGGTTTTTTTCTTTTTATCTCAGTCTCGTGTCTGCTTTTGTCGTGTCTGCTTTTGTCGTGTCTGCTATTATTCTAGAAATGGGACAATCTGCTGGGTGTGTAGGTGTGGAACTGCTGCATTTGTGTATTCTGAGATTGTGGGTTTATTCTGGCAGTGGCTGTGAGAGGACGACTGTCTATGGCCTCACAGTCTGCACCCCAAAAGAGATGTTCCAAGGGAGACCCTGGAAGGAGTGCCCAGGGTACAGAACAGTCAAAAAGACCTGGCTGTTGCCTGGCAGAGTGAAGGAGAGAGAGAGTGTTCTCTCTGCCAGGGCGGGAGTGGATGTGGAATCCCACCCCTATCAGGAAAAGGAGTCAATGTGGAATCCGACCCCGTCAGAAAATAGTGTTTGATGTGGACGGGTGTGCTTGTTTGTAGTTTTTGTCACGTGACAGACTGTGTGTGTGTGTGTGTGTGTGTGTTAACCCTTTGTCGACTGTAGACTTGGACTGACGTCAGGACAGAATTTGAAAACTCAGTGCTGGTGAGTCCCAGGCTGCTCAAAAGAGCTCTGAGATCCAGAGCTGCAGCAGTGGTGCTGAGGGTCTGAGTTCTGCAGACACAGCAGCAACGGAGGCTGTCTGTGCCCTGCGAATGAGTTGTAAAATGCTGATAGTGAGTGCAGCGGCCTGCCGGCCCCCGCCTGCCAGTCCCGGAGTGGCCGTGAAGCCTGCCACAGCTGGGGAGGGGCCGACTACAGCGTCCCTCTTTTGGTCCCCCCCCCCAGAGTCTACCCGCACTCCCTTGTGCCGGCCGGCTGCGTGCTCCCTCCCTAAAGACAGTGCAGAGAACACCAGGTGTCTATCAGGTAGTTAAATAGTTAAACTGCTGCCTCCACCTGCCAGCGTTTGTTTGCCACTCCCAGGAGTTTACACCGCATTCCGGCGCGCAGCGGAGACTCGGCACTGGGCTCTTCACATCAAAGGATCTGTTTTCAGCCTTTGCCTGCCTCCTGGGTGGGAGAGAGGCTCATTCTCCTGTCCCCTGTATCCTGTCTCTTGTAAACAGAAAAAATTGTGTTCATTTTGAAATATCAGTGGTCTGGTGCAGCCAAATAGAGCTGCACTCCCTTCTCTGCCCCATGTGTTTTCTCTTCTCAGGCTCTGCCCTGAGCTGCTGACAGTGAGTCTGTGAGGGAGACATACAAGGTAAGGAGCACCTACGGGTCTAACTGCCGGGCTCTGATGAGGTCTCGTCTCTGTGGGACTAATGCCCCGACAATCTGACCTAACAGTAAAGAGAGGTAAACTATGAAAAAAGTTAAGTGACAGAATATAGATGTAATAATTAGATAACATTCAAAGTAAGCAAGGACAGGGAAGAGACACAAAGATATATATATATAGATAGAAAGAGAGACATTATATGAGATCTCCATTACAGTTAAGAAACAGGAGTAAAGAGAGATAAATGACAAAGACTAGAACCTAGCAAAGTGACACTTGCTAATAATGCTAGCACTCAGGAATGATCTGTAAAAAATAGGGAGCCAGAAAATTTTTTAAAAAAAGATAAGAGAAATGATCTGTAAAAAATGCTGGTCACAAAAGTCAGGGAGACTAGAAAACTTAGTACCCGGCAACAAAAGCAAGCTTTTGGCTGAAGATCAAAGTGTTTACTGTTATCTGTTAAAGAAAAAGAGCACTGAGTGAGAGACTGCCCTAACAAAAAAAAGAGGAGCCCCCCCCTCATGACCAAACCCTTCACCTGTTTGTGGCTGAAAGTAAAGAAAAAGCAGAAGGGGTGCTAACACAGAAGCTGAGTCCTTAAAAGAGACTGGTGGTCTACCTGTTGAAGCAGCTAAAAAGAGACTGTGTTTTCATATTCCTCCACTGACCAGTGCAAAGCAAGTTTAAAAGGTCCCTGAACACTGCAGGCCTTTGCAGACTGTGGATTCCAGGTTTTGCTGAATTAAAAAGATAAACAGCCCTTCGTATAAAAAATAAAAAGAACACCCTTGGATGGCCTTAGATGCTATTGAGACTGCCCTAATGTTGTCCCTAACTTTGGGACTCCTAAATGTGACTGAGAACAAAAGTATTGCCAAAGAGGTTCTTACTCAGAGATTGGGACCCTGAAAAAGACCGGTGGCATACTTGTGAAAATTAGACCTGGTGACTGTAAGATGACCTGCTTGTCTGCACATAGTGGCTTCTGGTCAAGGACGCAGATAAACTGACTCTGAGACAAAACTTGGCACATGCCCTAAAAGTGTGGTTCAGCCCCCTGACCGATGGCTGACTAATGCTCTGGAAAACATTATCAAATCATTCCCCTGACTGATGGACATATTATCAGAGCTTTTTGTTGACTCATCACTGCTCTGATATTCTGGCAGAAGGAACTTCGGCTCAGAAGGCTGAACTCTTGGCACTAACCCAAGCCCTGCGGTTGGCTAAAGGCAGAGACATCAAAGACAAAGAAGAAATTCTGGCCCTCCTAGAAGCCCCTGAATGAACTGGGTGAGTTGGGGTACCGGGTATCAGCCAAGAAAGCTCAGTTATGTCGTACCGAGGTGCCGAGACGACGAAAAGCGGTGGCTCACCGAGGCCAGAAAAAAGACTGTGATGCTGATCCCAACCCCCACCACCCCGCGCTAAGTACGTGAGTTTCTGGGGACGGCGGGCTTTTGCAGAAAAAAAGTCCCATTCACCTGGACTGAAAAACACCAAAAAGCCTTTGACAGCATAAAGGCAGCCCTGCTTGTTAAAGACGCTGACAAGCTTACTCTGGGTCAGCATGTGACTATACCCACTACCAGAGTTTACTGCTCCTTGGCGGATGACTCCACTCCTGTACATCAATGTGCTGATGTCCTGGCTGAGGAAACTGGAACAAGAAGAGATCTGACTGATCAGCCTTGGCCAGGTGTGCCTGCCTGGTACACAGATGGCAGCAGCTTTGTCACAGGAGCAGCAGTAGTTGATGAAAAGCAGCTCATATCCATGGGGCCATCTACCAACAGAGGGGGCTACTTACCTCGGCAAGTAAAGATCAGATCAGCCTTGGCCTGAGAGTTTGAGCTGGTACACGGACGGCAGTAGCCTCACGATTGAAGGTAAGCAGAAGGCGGGGACAGCAGTGCAGTGGTGGACAAAAAGCAAGTGATCTAGGCCAGCAGCCTCCCTAAAGGGACTTCAGCCCAAAAAGCTAAACTTGTGGCTTTGATACAAGCTTTATAAAAGTCTACACTGACAGCAGGTATGCTTTTGCCACTGTATGGAACAATATACAGACAAAGAGAGCTGTTGACATCTACAGAAAAAGACCTAAGATGCTGTGAACAAAAGAAATCAGATGGCAGATCTAACCGCCAAAAACAGGCATCCCAAAGAGCAATGATCCTGGCAGTCTGAAGACTATCAAGTTATAGACAAATTAAGACTGGTAAAAGAAACCCTGTATAAAATGGTAAAAACTGAAAGAAAGAAAACTAGTCCTCCCTTGAAAAGACAGACCTGACATCAACTGAGAAATAAACTTTACTGAGAAAAAACGTTCTCAAATTGGATAAATGAGACTGCTCACATAGTCATCAAGAAGATTATTAAAGAAAATTTTTCCAAGGTTCAGAGTGCCAAAAGCAATAGTGTCAGATAATAGCCCTGCTTTGTTGCCCAGGTAAGTCAGGGTGTGGCCAAGTATTTAGAGGTCAAATAAAAATTACATTGTGTGTATAGACCTCAGAGCTCAGGATAGATAAAAATTAGTTTAAAACTCTAAGACAGACCTTAATTAATTAATCGTGGAGACTGGCATGGACTTGGTGTTCCTTCCCTATGCCCTACTTAAACGTACTAGAAATACTTCCTCTTGATTCAGTTTTATCCTTTATGAGACTCCTATGCCCATTATAGTCTTAAATGATGTGTTTAAACCTATGTTGTTATAATAATGATCTGTATGCTAAGTTAAAAGGCTTGCAGGTGGTCTGGTCACAACTGGGAAAAATTGGACTGAGTACGCGGATGACATTGCTCCAGGGATCCCAACAGCTGAGACAGTGAACGAGCTGGGTATCCCAAGGACATCTCACCAGTTCCAGCCAGAGAACTGATCTACGTGCACCTACATCATGCCCAGGCCCTCAAGCCTCGCTAAAAGGGCCCCTGCCTAGTTCTGTTTACTAATGCTTCTTATTCTGTTTTTGTTCCCATGTTAAAATAGAGTAAATGCAGTATTCTCCGCATAAAAATATAGACTTCTGAAATTCTAAGATTAGAATTACTCACTAGAAGGAGTGGGGAATGAAAGAGGAAAATTACTGACCACCAGAACTCTCACCCCAGAGTCCTACCCCTCCCATCTGGAGATTGTTCCCGGAACCCTCCTGAACTTCTCACCCCAGAGTACATTCTGAACTCTCACACCAGAGTCAGACCCCCTCTCAAATGAAAACTGTTCCGGGGACATTTCTGAGATAAGGGTTTCCTGGAACGAACCCAGTCCAACCCCTCCCAACTAAGGACTGTGCCAGGGACATTTTTGAGATAAGGGTGTGAGTAAAAACCTCAGTTCCAATGAATCAAGTACATGGCCAAAGTGTGGGACGCGGTTGCAAAAGCACTTTGGAAAAACCCTTGGTTGAATCACTTAGTGACGTAAAAACTGTATTTTCCCTGCCCTGCTCCCCCCTTGCCCTTTTCTTATAAAAGCTTGTGAAAAGTTTGGGCTAATTGCCGAATCTCCTCTGCACCTTGCAGGCTGCATGAGATCCGACCCCAGATATCTGGTATATGTGCTTTTTGTTTGCTTTCTTGTCGTTGCTGTATTAAATCTTACTCTCTATACATCTTAAGTACCGGTCTCAGTGTCTTCTTGGGTGCGCGGCTGACCCGAGGCTTGAGTAAGTGCCTCCCTTTGGGAGTTTTGGAGTCTTTCAATTACAATAAACAATAGAATGTGAAGTTACTTGAAAATGTAATTTCTACAAATATGAGATTTGGTTTATATTGTTCCTGTATGATCTTGGCCTAATATTCATGGTTGAAGACAGGCTCTGGAATTAGTAGCTGGGCCATTTAATAGCTGTGTGGCTTTGAGTAAGTTACTCTGATCCTTGGGTTCCCTCAGCTCTAAACTGTGCTCTGTAATAGTAACTGTGTTATAGGGTGGTGTGCAGGTTGAATGGTTTCAGCTATTACACAACACAGTGACTCATCAATCCTTAATAATGTGATCATAATACTTTGTTACAGATCTGCTAAAAGTATCTTATTCCCAAGAGTAAATCAATAGACACAGAGACCACCATGCTAATGTTCCCTCATTCTTGCTAGAAGTCAGTTGGGAATTAATTGTATTTGATATATTTACAAAGCATTTGTTCACTTTAATGTGTGAAGAGCAAAGTAGGGGGTAGAATGAGGTGTAATACAGGCCTCACACCAAAACTCACAGTGAAGAGTGGGAGATAGGCTTCTCTTCCCATCATTAAAATAAGGTGCTATAAGAGTTCCTGAATAAAGTTACTCAAAAAAGATGGCCAGAACCCATATGGTAGAGTGGTATAAAATGCCCATGTTGGTGCTGGCCAAACATTGGAGAGAAAGTGATATTTAACTTAAAAATAAAACAAGAAAAGACCAATTGGACACTCCTTGGCTATGTGAAGCTTCTCTTCGGGAAGGAAGACACTGACTGGGAGGAGGGTGTGAATGAGGCTATGGATGAGATGAGATGCAGAACTGATGCTGCATGGAAGGCCCTCAAAACTGTGGTAGAGAGCCTTGGACCTGCATCCTCAGGCAAGGTAGGGGCAGTGATCATTGAGTATATTTGCTTGGACAAACACCAATGATAAGGAGGGTGAAAAACCAGCAATATTACAAATATACCAAGCAGAGATTTTGCTTATGGTTAGGATATTCCTTTCTTCACTGTTGTTGCATTGAAATTCTACAAAATGAAAAGTTTGCCAGTTAGGCTTATTAATAAGTTAGTGTGTCACTCGGGTAAGTCTAAAGGAGGGCCCTGTGGTATAAGCCTTGCAGGGGCTCAGGCACATGATACCAAGAATTCAGGAATGTCTGCAATGTGGCAAGCCTTGTGACAGACACTTCATGAATGGTTCTACCACAGGGCAAGTTTGCAGGTCATAGGGATTTTGTTTCCCTTCTGCTTAGCCTGTTGCCTGTGACTGACAGTTCAGCCTGTAGTTGTAGATTTTAAACTGTCTTGCAATAGAAGCAAGGTAGAATAACCTCTGTGTCCTGCCCCTGACAGATGTAGGAGTTAAGCTAGCCTTATCAAAACGTTGTACTGCTTCCCAGAGAGTTATTAACCACCCACATAATGATATACACTTAATATTACTTTTAATAGCAAAATCCCAAGTTTTTAAAAGGGAGAATGGGTAAATACAGGAAAATAAATGAATGTAAACAGAAAAATTAATTAGAATTACATACATTTTATGGTTAAGTTTTCCAAACACATTATTGCAATATCTATATCTATATATCTCTTTATCGCTCTCTTTTTCTCTCTCTCTCTCCATTTATAGAGTGAGTCTGGATTTACCATATTATCCATCATCTATCCATCCATCCATCCATCCATCCACCTACGTATGTATGTATGTTTGTATGTATGTATGTATCTATGTATGTATGTATGTATCTCCCTCTGCCTATCTATCTATCTATCTATCTATCTATCTATCTATCTATCTATCTATCTATCTATCATCTATCTATGTATCTATGTATCTATGTATGTATGTATGTATGTATCTATCTATCTATCTATCTATCTATCTATCTATCTATCTATCTATCTATCTATAGAGTCTAGATTTACCACATCCATCCACCTACCTACCTACACATATCTATGTATCTATCTATGTATCTATGTATCTATCTATGTATCTATGTATCTATCTATGTATCTATCTATGTATCTATCAATCTATCTATCTATCTATCTATCTATCTATCTATCTATCTATCTATCCATTCACCTATCTATCTACAAAGTCTTATGAATCCTGGAGTAGAGTCACCTTACTATGTAGCTCAGTCTTGCTCCAGATTCTTTGGCTTGCACCTCCCTAGGGCTGGGATTACAGTTGTGTGTCACTATGACCTGCTATTCAAGGAAAACAAAAGCTACAGTTTTATCTTTTTATTTTATTTCATGTATATGAGTAGACTGTTAGTTTTACAGATGATTGGGAGCCTTCACATGGTTGTTGGGAACTGAATTTTTAGGACCTCTGCTCCCTCTGGCCAACCCCACTCGCTCAACATTGTTGTTGGTGTTTTGAGTCAGGGTTTCACTGTGTAGCCCCAAAGTCCAGCATATCCTTGAACTCATGGAGATCCACCAACTCTGCTTCCCAAGGAGTATTGAGATTAAAGGCATATTTCCAGTTCCTTTATTTTAAGAGAAAAAAAGACAAGAAAACAAATGTTAAGATTAGATGAAGCAGGGCAATGCATTCACGTGGCTTATTGAGTTATTCTTTCTTCATATTTTTATATTTGAAACACTTCACACTATCCTAAGTATATTAATTAAAATGATTTCACCAAGACACTGAGGGCTATTATCAAAGTCATTCTCTGGAGCATTGAGTGGGTTTGGATTACTTCTTTGTGACAGCACTTGGTTTCCATCCATGATGCATGTGCGTAGGCGTGTGTTTAGAGGTCTGCTGGATGGGAGGGAGCATATTGACTCAAATAGAGTGTTAAGTTTGTATGCAAATCAAAAAATGTATTGTCTTTAGATTAGGTGCAAAATGTAGTACTTTCATGAGTAGAAGGGCTTCTTCAATGGCTAATCTGAGCTGCAAAGATGAAGGGTATGGATGGGGAAGAAGACAGGATATTCAAGTGGAAGGGCATTATGTCCAGGAAAAAGTGACCAGGGCAATTAATGATAACATTTGGTTCTATGTGGATGGTGGGCTCTGACCCAAACTGTTGCAGCTGAAGGCACATGGTAGGACCTAAGTCTCTGAGCTACACAGAGTAGGCTCCCTAGGTCCTGCAGAATCTCCTTTGGTTTTCAAATACACAATGAAGGTTTTTTGGTAGTGTAGTCATTATTTTAAAATGCAGTTTCCATTTTCAGTATAAAACCTGTTTTATGCCATCTAAACTATCTAGAGGTAATCTTAGTGAGTCTTAAGGGAAGAATTTTCAGAAAATAATTTGATTCTTATCTATGCCCAAGACTCTTTAGGGAAAGAATGAGAATAAAGGGCTGTAAGATTTGCTGAAAGGGATACACATAGGGTAAATAGTGGAGTAATGCTGTTGTATGCTACTGTGTTCCCTGACCATTGTTGCTGCTGTTGCTGCTGCTGTTGCTATTGTTGTTGGTGATGGTGTATGTGTGTGTGTGTGTGTGTGTGTGTGTGTGTTTGACAAACAACCTGGGTTTTTCTTCATGGTTGCTCTTTTCTGGGGTATGGGTGAGTCTTGATCACTCTTTATTAAATATTTTTGTATTAACCACTGTGCCCCAGGGTATGTTACACCCTTAAACATCTTTGAACAAAGCAAATATTTTGAGGATCCTAGTGGAAAGCCATATCTTTCTTGAGATCTGTTTACAAGTCACTACTACTGTAGCAGGACAACAAAGAAAGAGCTCAAAGGAATCCTCATGGGACTTGGGTTTCAGAATCCATGTGGGTCAATAGGTCAGCCATGTAATGAGATGGTGGCCTAGTGATGCTTATAGATATATGCACTGTGGGTGAGGTCTTGACAGCTTATTCCAGACTGAAGGTTATTTTAAGTCTGTGTAACAAAGATAAAGCAGCGTTGAGCATCTCACCATCTGGGCACTGTGGCATCTGGGGTGGATAAGTGCATTCTCACTGAGGGACCTTTGTATGAGGATAGGCTTGAAGATAGGAATAGGATAGTTTTTCAGTGGCTGGCTGGCAAGACAAGCACTCTTCCATAGCTCAGGGGTTTGCTTTTTTTCTTGACATCTTCTACTGTTGACTCAGACTGTCCACGTTTGTATATCCAAGGTCCATTAGAAAGCACAGGAAATATCTTGATCTTGGACAATTTCAAGCTTCCCTTATTGTTTATGGTCTGATACTTGATAATTCATCAAGAGATTATGTTTCTGTGGAGGCCACCTGATGCTTAGTTCTGACTTTCGTCTTTGCAGATACTGCTCCTATAGAACCCAGGCAGAATTGCTCTGCTGGAGTCAAGAGTTTGACCTTTGAAATGTATTTCTTCTCTAGAAATATTAGGAAGCAAGATGCAGTGAGAGGTTAGGATAGTTATGTTATTGGAACACATGACCTTGAAATGTTCAGAGGTAATGAAAACAAATGTAAACACCACTGTTCTGTTGATGACTTTTGAGCACATTTTCCTAGAATTATCAGAAAGGAAGATATAGGGTTTAGGAATAGTGACTGTTTGAGGCCCATGTGTGTGTATGTGTGTGTGTGTGTGTGTATGTGTGTGTGTGTGTGTATGTGTGTGTGTGTAATAAGTATTATATAAGACATATTGTATTAGAGAACACCATATGCCTTTGAATATCTACATGACTCAGCTCCTCTTGTTCACTCAAATGTTTCAGTGTCCATGGGGTATCCTCTGTCAATTGTCTACACAACACAGCCCCTGTCTCTCTTGTTCTGGATTCACCTCATGCTCCTATGTAGTCCTCATTTAACACAAGCAGTTTCTCATGTCTTTGTGCATTTTTTATTCTTCTCCCAGAAGCGCGGTCTCTCTCTCTCTCTCTCTCTCTCTCTCTCTCTCTCTCTCTCTCTCTCTCTCTCTCTCTCTCTCTCTCTCTTTCTCTCTCTCTCCTCCTTCCTTCCCTCCCTCCCTCCTTCCCTATGCATGCACTGACAGATCACCCCAAACACTTCAATTACCCACTAGAGTAAAACTGCTACAGTACATATTTGATAATGATTTCTTACTATACCGTTTTTAATCTAGTAGTTAATTTCCTGCCAAAGAATCCTTAGCAAGTTGAGGAGCCATTTAGCACAGAGCAAATTTTTCTACTGGGAGCCTTAGCTTTCCCCATAAAGACCCCACGTTGGACTAAATCTACAAGTCTTTCTCCTTGTGGCTTTACCACCAATAAATGATCTTCCTGTGCTGTCCAATCGCCTTCATTCCCAATTCGGTAGTTTGATCACTGTTATCCTATGTTGTATGTGGTGATGGTGAGAAGGTGGCTATTTTTTGGTTTTGTACTTGTTTTAGCAAAATAGGTCAAGCCTTTGTAATAAGTCAGCAGGCCTTAGCCTAGTCTTTCCTACCACCCGGAATGCCATCATGTGTTGAAGCATACACACACACACACACACACACACACACACACACACACCACACACACACACACACACACACACACACACACACACACACACGCATGCGCACTCGTGTGTGTGTGTGTGTGTGTGTGTGTGTGTGTGTGTGTGTTATACTTGCATCCAAAGAAATGAAAGTCTGAAAGTTAAGGCTAAACTTTTTCATTAATTAATTAATTCACTTTACATTCTGATCACAGCCCAGCCTCTCTCCTCTCCTCCCAGTCCTACTCTTATAAATCTCTTCTCTGATTACCCCCTCTCCTTTTCTTCAGAGAAGGGAAAGCCTCACTTAGGTACACCAAACTCTGAGACATTTAGTCCCCACAGTACTAAGCACATCTTCTTCCACTCAGGCCCAACCAGGCAGTTCAGTTAGGGGAAGGGGGCCCAATGGTAGGCAATGACAGAGTCTAAGACAGCCCCTCTTTCAATTGTTAAGGGGCCTATATAAAGACCAAGCTGCTCATCTGCTACAAATATGTAGGGGGCCTAGATTGAGACAATGCAAACTCTTTGGTTGTTGGTTCCATCTCTATGAGCTCCCATGAGCCCAGGTTAGTTGACTCTGTAGGCCTTCTTGTGGTGCCCCCTTCTGGCTCCCTCATTTATATTCCCTGCTCTTCCACAAGACTCCACCTGATGTTTGGCTGTGGCTCACCACCTCTTTTTATCCACTGCTGGAGAAAGCCTCTCAGGAGAAAGTTATGCTAGGTTTTTGTCTGCACCATAGTAGAATATTATTAATAGTGTCAGGGGGTGACTCTCTTCCATGTGACCGGTCTGAAGTTGGAGCAGTCATTGGTTGGCAATTCCCTCAGTCTCTGTTCCATCTTGTAGGCAGGATAGATTTGGGGTTGAAGGTTTTGTGGGTAGATTGGTGTGCCCCTCCTTTCACTGGATGTCCCACCCGACTACAGGAAGTAGCCACTTCAGTCTCTGTATCCTCTGCTGGTAGGTATCTCAGCTAGGGCCACTCCTATAGAATCCCTGGAGCCTCCCCCTTCCCATGTCTCCAGTTAGTCTCAGAGATGCCCCTCCACAGTTCCATTCTTACTAGCAGCCCACTTCAGCACCACTCTCACCACACCGAGTCCCCATCGCTGTTCCCTTCCTCACACCCTCTCCCACCCAGTTCCCTCTCTCCATTCACATTCAAAAACTATTTGGTTTCTCCTTATGAGATTCACGAATCCTCAGTTGGGCCCTCCTTATTACTTAGTTTCCTTGGGTGTTTAGATTGTAGCATGGTTATCATGTACTTTATGGCTCATGCTCACTTATTTGTTTGTCTGGCTCCGGGTTACCTCACTCAGGATGGTATTCTCAAGTTCCATCCATTTGCCTGAGAATTCCTTGATATCTTTATTTTTAATAGCTGAATAATACCACTGTGTAGATGTACCACATTTCTTTGATCCATTCTTCAGTTGAGGAACATCTAGGTTGTTTCCAGTTTCTGGCTACTAAAATAAATCTGCTATGAACATAGTTGAGCAAGTATTTTTGTGGTATAGTGAGGCATCTTTGAGGTATATGGCTAGAAGTCACATAGCTGGGTCTTGAGGTAAAACTATTGTGTTTTCTGAGAAGCCTCCAAATTGATTTCCAAAGTGGTTATATAAGTTTGCACCACCACCAGCAGGAGTGTTCCCTTTGCTCCACATCTTTGCCAGCATGTGCTGTCACTTGAGTTTCTGATCTTAGCCATTCTGACAGGTGTAAGATGGAATCGCAGAGTCGTTTTGATTTGCATTTCCCCTGATGATTAAGAATGTTGATAATTTTCTTAAGTGCTTCTCTGCCCTTCGAGATTTCTTTGTTCAGAATTCTCTGTTTAGCTCTGTACCTCATTTTAAAATTGGATTATTTATTTATTTTTGTTATTTAACTTCTTGAGTTCTTCATATATTTTGGATATTATCCCTCTGTCAGATGTAGGGTTGGTGAAGATCTTTCCCCAAATCTGTTGGCTGCTGTTCTGTCCTACTGATGGTGTCATTTGCCTTGCATAAGATTTTCAGTTTCATGAGGTAACATTTATTAATTGTTGATCTTAGTGCCTGAATTATTGGTGTTCTGTTCAGGAATTTGTCTGCTGTGCCAATATGTTCAAGGTAGTTCCCCATTTTCTCTTCTATTAGATTTAGTGCATCTGGTTTTATGTTGAGGTCTTTGATTCACTTGCACTTGTGTTTAGTGCAACGTGGTAAAGATGGATATATTTGCATTCTTCTACATGCAAACATCCAAATCAGTACCACTTGTTGAAGATGCTTTCATTTTTCCATTGTATGGTTTTGGCTTCTCTGTCAAATATCAAGTGTTCATAGGTGTGTGTTTATTTCTGGGTCTTTGATTCTATTCCATTAGTATATCTGTCTGCTTTTGTGTCAATACCATGCAGTTTCCATTACTATTGCTATGTAGTAGATCTTGAAATCAGAGATGGTGATATCTCTAGAAGTTCTTTTATTGTATAGGATTGTTTTAGCTATTCTAGGTTTCTTGTTTTTCTAAATAGTTCTATTTAGATGGCTTACTTGATCTTGATTATCTTTGGTAAGTGATATATCTGTCTAGAAAATTATCGATTTTTGTTTAGATGTACAGGCTTTTGAGGTAAGACCTAATGATTCTTTGAATTTCCTCAGTGCCTTTTGTTGTATCTCCCTTTTCATTCTGATTTTGTTAATTTGGATACTGTCTTTTTGCCTTTTAGCTAGTTTGGTTAAGGGTTTGTCTATCTTGTTGATCTTTTCAAAGAACCAACTCTTGGTCTTATTGACTCTTTGTAATGTTCTCTTTGTTTCTAATCGATTGATTTCAGCCCTGAGTTAGATTATTTCCTACCATCTACTCCTCTTGGGTATGTTTGCTTCTTTTTTTTCCCTAGAGCTTTCAGATGTACTTTTAAATTGCTAGCCTGTGTATTCTCCAATTTCTTTATGAAGCCACTTAATGCTATGAACTTTCCTCTTAGCACTGTTTTCATTGTGTTCTGTAAGTTTGGGTGTATTGTATCTTTATTTTCACTGAATTATAGAAAGTCTTTAATGTATTTATTACTTCCCTGACACAGCAATCGAGTAGAGAGTTGTTCAATTTCCATGAGATTGCAGGCTTTTTGTTGTTTCTGTTATTGTTGAATTCCAGTTTTAATCTTTAGCAGTCTGATAAGATAAAAGAAGTTATTTCAATTTCCTTGTTTCTGTTGAGGCTTGTTTTGTGACTGACTATATGGTTAGTTTTGGACAAGGTTCTGTAAGGTTCTGAGAAGGTATATTATTTTGTGTTTGGGAGAAATGTTCAGTAGATCTGTATTAGGTCCATTTTATTCATAATTTCAGTTATTTTCATTATTTCTCTTTTAGTTTTTGTCTTGATGACTTGTCCATTGGTGAGAGTGTATTGAAGTCTCCCACTGTTAATGTGTGGGGTTCAAAGTACAGTTTAAGCTTTAGAAATGGTTCCTTTATGAATGTGGTTGACCTTACATTTGGGGCACCAGAATTGACTTGTCATCTTGGTGGATTTTTAATTTGGTGAGTATGAAGTGTCCTTTTCCATCTCTTTTGATTAATTTTGTTTCAAAGTCTATTTTGTTAGATATTAGAATGGCTACTCTAGCTTGCTTCTTGGGTCCATTGGCTTGGAAAACTTTTTTCCTTCTCTTTACTCTGAGGTAATGACTATTTTTGTTGCTGAGATGTGTTTCATGTATGCAAAAGAATGATGGATCCTGTTTTCACATCCATTCTGTTAGCCTGTGTCTTTTTATAGGGAAATTGAGTCCATTGATGTTCAGAGACATTTATAACCAATGATTCTTAATTCCTCTTATTTCCATGTTGGTGATGTTAGGGTGTGAGTGTTTTTGTATATGTGTGTATCTCCCTTATTTCATTTTTTTTGCTGGTTTGGAATAATTAATTTCCTATGTTTTCTTGGGTATAATTAACCTCCTTGCTTGGAGTTTTCCTTCTAGTACTTTTTGTAGGACTGTACTTGTGGATAGATATTGTTTAAATTTAGTTTTGTCTTAGAATATCTTGCATTCTCCATCTATGGTGATTGAGAGTTTTTCTGGCTATAGTAGCCAAAGTTATCATCTGTGGTTTCCTACAGGCTAGAAGATGTCTGTCCAGACCCTTCTAGCTTATAGAGTCTCTGTTGAGAAGTCCAGTGAAATTCTAACAGGTCTGTTTTTGTATGTTCCTTGGCTTTTTCCCTTGAAACTTTTAATATTCCTTCTTTGGTCTGTAGATTTTGTGTTTTGATGATTATATGGCAGAAGGATTTTTTTCTGGTACAATGAAATTGTTGTTCTGTAAACTTCTTGTTTGTTTATAGGCATCTCTTTCTTTAGATTGGAGAAATTTTCTTTTATGATTTTCTTGAAAATGTTTTCTGGTCCTTGGAGCTGATAATCTTCACCTTTTTCTATTCCTATTGTTCTTAGGTTAGGTATTTTCATAGTATCCTGCATTTCCTGGATGTTTTGTGTCAGGATTTTTTTTTATATTTAATATTTTCTTTGACTGACATATCAGTTGCTTTTATAGTATTGTCTATGCCTGAGAGTCTCTCTTCCATCTCCTGTATTCTGTTGGTGATACTTTCATCTTCTGTTTACGTTCTCTTCCCTAGATTTTTTTCCACCCTCAAGATTCCCTCAGTTTGTGTTTTCTTTATTGCTTCTATTTCCATTTTCAGGTCTTGAACAATTTTATTCATTCCCTTTACCTGGTTAATTGTATTTTTCTGTATTTCTTAAGGGAGTTTTTTTTTTCTTAAAGGACTGTACCTGTTTGATTGTATTTTCTTGTATTTCTTTAGGGAATTTATTCATTTCTTCTTTAAAAGCATCTATTATCTTTGTAAGATTGGTTTTAAGGTCATTTCCCTCTGCTTTGATTTTGCTAGGATATCCGGGGTTTTTTGTAGTAGGATAGCTATGTTCTGAGGGTTCCATATTGCCCTGGTTTTTGTTGATCTTATTCTGGCCTTTAGCTATTTGGTTGTTCCTAAATGTTACTGGTAAAGCAGGTATCAGGGAGGCAGGCCTAGCCTGGATGTTCCTGGTGCAGCAGATCTCCAGTAGATAGCCTTGGGCTGGACAATGGATCTCAGGGGCAGTGTGTGTTTCAGAACAGCTGGGTTTGCCTCCTGAGACTCAGTGGGCAGGGGAATTGAGAGGGAAAGGATCTAACCTGGATGATCCTGGTGCCACAGGCCGGTTAAAAGCAGGCAGAGAGGTGGCTAGACAATCAAGGTTAAAACTTTTATGATGGAATGTCCTTTAATCCTTATCCAAATGCTATCAACCTTTTCCTTTGAAGTTGTTATGAAAATGGCATGACTGTTTTATATTTATGTTCTTTTCTCGAGTTTCACATACTTTTAATGAAATAGAAACACCTGTCCTGGAGGATTTCATTTGGGCATTTTCTTTGAATTTGATGGAGACCTGAAGATAGTTTGATAATTGTCCAGATACACTAGAGATTTCTTATTAACTTCCCCTGAGTCTCTGACCTTAGGAATCCTGTTGATGAAGTGAGACTAGTGAAGTTCTCACTGGACATGCAGCACTCTACTGGATGAGTGTGCTGATGGTGTCCTTGTTTGCTGAGGAGCACCCTTATTCCCCATTAGTGATGTGCTGAGAGCTGATAGTTATCATTCACTTGCTTTTCTTTGATTCCTCATTTCCCCCCTGAGAGTTGATTATTCTTTTTGGAATGATTTCAATGGCTAACTTCATAAAAGCTCCAGGTTTCTTGTTTATAAACGTTAATTGCATTGTTTTATGGCAAAATATATTGTTTTATATTTTGAGATTATAACATTTTCCCCTTCCTCTTCTAGCTTCCAAACCCTCCTCTGTACCCCACTGTTCTCTTTAAAATTTGTGACCTCTTTCTCTTTAAATATGTGCACACACACACACACACACACACACATACACACACACACACAATCTGCTTAGTCCTTATAATGTTACTTGTATGTATATCTTTCCAGAGATAACTGTTTGGTACTGGGCAATGAATTAGGGAGCTCTCTTTCTTTCCTGGTCAGCATAATTTTGTTGCCTGTAGCTTTGTCTAGGGTTGAGGCCTTGAGTGTTCCCTTTTTTACATTAGCTTGTCTGTTGGTGTCATCCTGTTCAGTCCATGTTTGGTCAGCTATATTGGACTTCGTAGGTGCAGCTTCTGACATTTCTAGGACACAACCTGAGAGTTAATTTTTATAGCTGAGAAAGGGGCAGGGGGTTTAATAAGTTGCAGGGGGTTATTGCTTGGTTGGAGACTTGAGTAGGTCTAATGCAAAATGCATCAAGTCCTGGGCAAAACATGACACAGAATGAACTCAGAGAAACCCATGAATTCTATAATGCATATAAGCTAATAGCAGCAGATTCTGAGGAGTAGAATTAGCAGAACCTGAATGTTCTAAATGTATGTGAATAAGGAAGCTTCTTTTCTTTTTTCTTTTTTCTTTTTTCTTTTTTCTTTTTTCTTTTTTCTTTTTTCTTTTTTCCCTTCCTTTCTTCCTTCCTTCCTTCCTTCCTTCCTTCCTTCCTTCCTTCCTTCCTTCCTTCCTTCCTTCCTTCCTTCCTTCCTTCCTTCCTCCCTCCTCCTCCTCCTCCTCCTCCTCCTCCTCCTCCTCCTCCTCCTCCTCCTCCTCCTCCTTCTTCTTCTTCTTCTTCTTCTTCTTCTTCTTCTTCTTCTTCTTCTTCTTCTTCTTCTCTCTTTCTCTCTTTCTTTCTCTCTTTCTTCTTTCTTTCTTTCTTTCTTTCTTTCTTTCTTTCTTTCTTTCTTTCTTTCTTTCTTTCGGTGCTCAGGTTTGGTGATAGGGGTCAAAGCTTAAGAGTGCTTACTGCTTTTGCAGAGGATGCAGATTTGATATCCAGTACCGAAAATCGATGGATCACAACAGCCTGTAACTCCAGTTCCAGAGGATCTAATATCCTTTTCTGGTCAGTCAGGGTTCAGTATGTTCATGGTGCCTATAAGCTCACAAAGGCTTACACATATGCATATAAATAGCAAATATTTTAAGAAAAAGAAATTAATGAATTGATCTCTTCAGCTTCTTCTTTTTCTTTTTTTTTTTTTTAACTCTTTTGCCCCATCTTCTAGAAAGTGGTATGGACATGGTTTAATGCACATAATTTCTATCTCTTGGAGATGGTCATTGCAAATATGTTGTTAATGGTTTCCTCTCTTTTAGAAGTTATATATATATATGTGTGTGTGTGTGTGTGTGTGTGTGTGTGCGCAGTGGGGAATGGCATTCTCATACACACATCAAAGGGCTGCCTAGGACTGTTGTCTTTCATTTCAGAGAGGTAAAAGTCAGATACCCTGGCAGGAATTGTTTTTTAAAAGCAATTAATTAATTATTAAATATTTATTAAATTAAATTGAAATCATCAAATTATTAGTAAATCAATTCATTTCATCCCAAATGAGTCCCTCTCCTGGTCCCTCTTCATAGAGTCCTTCCCCCATCCTCCCTTCCTTTTGCCTCTGAGAGTGTCCCCCCTCCAGTATCTCCCCATCCTGCTGCATCAAGTCTACACAATCTGGTGCGTCCTCTCCCACTGAGACCAGAATAGGCAGCCCTCTGCTATATATATGCTAGGGGCCTATGACTCGTTGGTTGGCGGATCAGTCTCTGGGAGCTCCCAGGGTTCCAGTGTAGTTGACACTTTTGCTCTACCTGTGGGGTTGCCATCTCCTTTAGCACCTTCAATCCTTCCCTTAGCTCTTCCATAGGGGTACCCAGCCTCCATCCAATATTTGGCAGTGGTTATCTGTATCTCTCTCAGTCATCTGCTGGGTAGAGCCTCTCAGAAGGCAGTCATGCTAGGTTCCTGTCTGTAAGCACGCCATAACATCATGAATAGTGTCAGGAGTTGCAGTTCTTTACTAGAATCGGATTGAAAGCTTGAAAGTTTTCTTGTCATTTGAGAAGGGCTGTCAATCTGGGCATACAGTGAGAAATGCCCATTTCAAAGCTAATGATTATAAATTCCTTTTAAGTAAGTGTGAGTGAAGTTGTAGGGTACATGTTTATTAAAGAGAACAAAATATTTTCTTCTGGTTTGTGATATGCTGTCTACATTACAAATATTTGACCCAGTCTTTGATGTATTTCCTCTTGAATATATTCTGCAGTAGAAAAAGAACATTGAGCAGTCAGCAGACCTGGGATGGGTTGGTGGGGTTAGAGAGGAGTCCTCTGATCTTGAAGCTTGACAGATTGGTGCTCTCATGTTAGGATCTTTTATGGCGTGCATAATGCCCAGTAGAAAAGTGAAATGTTGTTCAGTGCTTAGGATACATCTCCCAGAGAGGCTGGAGAGGGCAAGAAGAAATGGTTAGGCTGAGTGTGATAGAAAATTGATAATTCTATAATAGACAAATGCAGTCAAAGGCCGAGAATATAGCTCAGTGGGAGAGTTCTTGCCTAGTGTGTAAAAGGCCCTTAGTTAATTTCCCAGCTGCATAAGATGGTAGGATGCAAAACTGAATGGTGAGTAGTTTTCTCTAAGACACTCTTAAGTCAGGCATTTTTAAAAGTGAGACTGGTAGTTTTGTAGAAGACAGACTGCATCTGACTGCATCGAGGGCAAGTCTCTGACTTAAGTAATCTCCTGTCACGTTCCCTGAAAACAGTCTGTATGATGGGCAGAGTCCCCAACAGAAAATGATTTGTCCAGTCTGTGCAAGCAGAGGGCACAGCCATCTAGTCTGTCTACTCGGCACAACGGCAGAAAAATCATTTCCTGGCTTGCTGCAAAGTTTACCGCTGAAACCCCATAACAAGAAACAGAGTAGGAAGATAAGAACATGCACATTTATTTAATATAAGTTTTGTGCAGCTCAGAAGGCTTTGGCAACGCAACTTCAAAGCCGTGGGAAGATCTGTGTATTTTTGTGGACAGTTTTGCCAATGTGTGATATGATCTAATGGTGGGGGGAGGATTGTGCAAGAGGAGGTGGGTTTTGTTGTTGTTGTTGGTTTTTTTTTCTGTTTCTTCTTGGCATTCCTTGTCTTAATTTCTTCCAAATCCAGATGTGAGGGGAGGGAAGCCACACACTGCAGCCTCTGCTGCTTCCTCACTGACCAGGGAACCACACTGTAGAGCAGAGTTTCCCACCAACACCCTGTCTCTACATTCTAATCTGGAGCTCTGTTCCACCACAAGCCCCTGGAACTTTCTCCATGTGTTAGAACGATGCTCAAGTCTGCACAGCTTGTTTCTGCCTCCCCAGCAGAGACCATCAAGCCTTCCCCATGCACAAGCCAGGGTGTATCTGTACTTCAGCCTAGATACACAACATCCTGCAAGTGACCACTTGCTTCCTTGGTTTTCTAGAGGGAAAACCACTGTGTGGCTTAAAATAAAAATGTGTTTTTGTTTGTTTTCCACCATTGGAAAGAAAACAATAGAATGTTAGCTGGTTTCAATGTGAAGAGAAAGAGGTTACAGGTCATGTTCCTGATGACAGTGTTTAGTCGTGTGTTGCAGAAAGACATCTTGTGTTTGGTTTCAGGGTTCCTGATGACAAGCAGCCAGCAGCACTGGTGGTGGATCCTGTGGCTGTCTGATGTAGGAATGTCCTTCCTGCAGCTATCTGTCATCTGTTCCTCGTAGGTGAGGGAGGGGCTTTGAGAAGCCTACAAAGACATTCCTGCTAGAGCTCCGGATACTTTGCCCCTTCTTAGAATTGGGAACAAAACACCCATGGAAGGAGTTACAGAGACAAAGTTTGGAGCTGTGACGAAAGGATGGACCATCTAGAGACTGCCATACCCGGGGATCCATCCCATAATCAGTCACCAAACGCTGACACCATTGCATACACTAGCAAGATTTTAATGAAAGGACCCTGATATAGCTGTCGCTTGTGAAACTATGCTGGGGCCTAGCAAACACAGAAGTGGATGCTCAGAGTCAGCTATTGGATGGACCACAGGGCCCCCAATGGAGGAGCTAGAGAAAGTACCCAAGGACTGAGGGGATCTGCAACCCCCCTAGAAAACCAAGGAAGCAAGCGGTCATATTGTGGAACAACAATATGAGCTAACCAGTACCCACTGGAGCTCGTGTCTCTAGCTGCATATGTATCAGAAGATGGCCTAGTCGGCTATCAGTGGAAAGAGAGGCCCATTGGTCTTGCAAACTTTATATGCCTCAATACAGGGGAATGCCAGGGGCAAGAAGTGGGAGTGGGTGGGTGGGGGAGTGGGTGGGGGAGTGTGTGTGTGACTTTTGGGATAGCATTGGAAATGTCAATGAAATAAATACCCAATAAAAAAAGGTATGGTAGTACACACTCTTGATCATAGCATTTGAGAGGCAGAAAGCAGGAGGAGTGAGGGATATTTAGTGAGATTCTGTCAGAGAGAGAGAGAGAGAGAGAGAGAGAGAGAGAGAGAGAGAGAGAGAGAGAGAGAGAGAGAGAGAGAGAGAGAGGAAAGAATGGAATAGTAATGACACAATCTTGAAGCTGACCTGATGATTGCTGTCAGGTTGGTGACTCTTTATTTCCCCCCTTCTGCTGTTCCCTCTCAGGAACCTCTGACACAGCACTGCCAGTTGTTTCAGTGTTCAGGGATAGTTTAAAGGATGTCATAATGGCTGTTTGAGTTTCCATCACTGTAGGCTTGACTTGGTCAGGAGTTCTGATACATGCTATATGGGAGGTGTGGTTGGACCCTATCCTCCAGGTCCTTACAACCTAGCAGTCACTGCAAGGATAGAGACTGCATTCTGTATCTTGCAGGCTCTTGAAAGATGTTGGTACCATTGGCATTTTTTTTTTGCCAAGTGTGTAGCATCATTTAAATAGGAAATGGGGCATGTGGAGGACATTGTTCTCTCAGTTAAGTGAGCCAATCAGACACGTCACATGGAGGTCACATGTGATATTTTGTGAATCCCTAAGACCATAACCAAGACAAAGTATTTGACTGGTTGTCTCTGCACCACTGTTTCCACTGTGCCTGATAGATGCAGCTTAAGAAAGGAATGGATTTACTTTAGTTCCTGGTTTCAGAGGGTTCTTTCCATCAGGATAGAGGAAGGAATAGTAGAGTGGTTCAAATAAGTGTGGCTGGAGGGTGTGGCAGAGCTGTTCATATAATTGCTAACCAGGAAGGAGAGCGACAGTGAGAGAAACCAGAAGCTGGGCATAATCTTCAAAGACCCACTCCTAGTGAGTTTCTTCTGCTGTCTGTGTCCTACCCTTCCAAACATGGTGCCACTAGATGGAAGACCAGTAGTGTCTTCCATTTCATATGTAACTGATAAAAGATACAGACCTGGGACAGAATCTCTTCTGCCTTTCTCTGGGTTTCTAACCTTGGTAATATCTTTTGGGTCTTTAAACTCACAATGGTCCCTCTTCAGTCTCTGGAAGCACTATATGAGAGTGTGTATTAGAATATCCTTTACATGGACTATAGGCTCATTAAGGCTTTCTTCCTTTGCCATCTTTATCTTTTATGCCATTTTTTTTCTAGCAGTTGGAATAGAGCCCAGAATAGCACAAAATGCTAGGCTCTAGTGCTAAAAGCGTTTGCATTCCTGGCAACACTTGAGCCCTTTCTAATTAGAAAGTTTATACACTGCCAAGGATGAATTAGGAGTGAGTTAGGAGTGAGGGATAGAGGGAGGGGGAGGGAGGGAGAGAGAGAGAGAGAGAATATTACATAGAAGTAGTACACTGGAGTAGAAGGTGCTTATCAGGGCAGAGGAGAGTCATGGGGCCCATATCACTTAGGACTTAGAGAATTGGGGATAATTAAGAGATGGAAATAGTGATTGTGATGTATTGAAATGAGTTTAAAAACATTATTCCAGGGAAATAAATGGGGCTGAAGGATCAGCTATGAAGACTTTATTTGTAATTTCCTCACTGAGAAAAGTAAGGAAGTTTTCAAAGGCCCAGACCCAGGGAGATGTAGGCTGACTGACTAAGAGCATAGCTATATAATAGAGACCAGGGAACCCTAACAAGCAGAGAGTGATGCCTTAGTGGGTCTGAGTGAGTCCTAGAAGATGGGGCATCTTTAGGACAGGACAATGGAAGGGCTAGTTTGTAGCCAAAGGTATGTTCCTTTCAAAATAAGAAAAATATATGAAGACAGAGGCAAGTCAAGACATATGAAGTGGGTCTTGTGGCTTGCTAGCTTTCCTCAAAGACTTGCCTTTGGGATAAGTGGGGGGAAGAATAGTGCAAAGAATCTACCTTGATATCTTTATTAGTCTCTCAGGTTTCCTTATCACTTCTGTAGAGCTGTATTCATAAAGTCCCTGGAGCATATAAAAAATTTCCCTTTATTTTTATTTTATGTCTACAGATATTTTATCTATATGCATATCTGTACATTGGGTGATTGCAGTACCTAAAGAGTCCAGAAGAAGGAATTAGATTCTTTGATTATTGCAATCTTCCATGTGGGTTCTGAGAATCCAACCTGGGTCTTTGGGAGATCAGCTATCCACCAATCCACTGAGCCACACCTCCAGCTCTCCTTGATCATTTTAAGTAGAGATCCCAATTTTCAGCCTCTTCCCCATATTGGAACAGTAATCTAGGCTTATTGGAAGCTCTGTCTATTTATTTTTGAATATTCATCCAGAAGTTCCAGTGACCCAGATGATGATGTCTTATGTGTGGTGAGAAGCCCTTACCCTTACAGACAGGATGCTGATCTTGTGCTTAGTAAAATGTATACCTACTGTCCAGCAAGGTATGGGACAGTGGGAGCCTGGTACATTCTCCTGGATGTCCCTAGCACCTGACACAGGATCTCCATGTAATTTTCAGTGTTGGACAGAATAGATGAGGAGAGCAACAATGGGAAAGGAGTAAGGGATTTTGTCTAGGGAGGGGCTACAGAAAGAAGGAAGTGAAGCTGAGAGCTGGGGTGTGAAGGATAGTTTAAGAGTTGTTCAGTGAAGGATAATTTAGGCCAAATCAAGTATTTTGAAAGTCTTGGGAGGCCACTAAGAGAATTTTTTCCCAGCTGTTTGGAGCAAGAAAGCCTGGTGGTGTTAGGGTGATTGGGATATGATGTATATTAGAGACATGTCAGTAGAATGGTATAGAATGCTTGTTGCTAGACCTTCTTAGGCTTAGGTACACAATGTAGAAGCTAGTAGTGTCATCAGGCAACATCTACAAGCCACATAAGGAGTGAATCATTGAACTCTCCTTCATGGCCCATTTTGTGGTGAGCAAGGGCAATCTCCAAGGTCAGCAGTGATTTCATTATTTGCTTAGTGGCTTAAGCTATTCTCTATTTTTGAAGCATGCTTTCTACCTGTAGAATTGTTTTTCAGTCGACTCTATTTTGGGAAGAAGAAGAAGAAAAAAACATGTTTGAAATGCCCAGCAGGTGATAATATCTCTTCCTTCCTCCAGGAGATCGAAGTTTGCTGAAAATATGACTGGTTATTATAAATGGTTTCTTAGGGGAGCTCACGTTGTGTCCTGTGAGCCTTCATGTGCATCAGTATAGGAGCAGAGGCTTTTTCTGTAATAGCTTCTACTCTTCTTTCTAAGGAAAAATTGTCTCTCAGGTAAAAGAAACAGGGACAGCATCTGGTACTTCCACATATGTCCTCTTCCTTCTTCCTCCTCTGTCTGACTGGTAAATTTACCTGTGCTGGTTCCCCCTTTCAGGCTTTAAGGGGTCAGTTAGCTGATGTTTTTTGTTGTCATTGAAGTTCTTCCCTACTTGTCTCCATCACTCCCTACCTGTTTCCATCTTTTCTTTCACATGTATCTTCCAGCATCCTTCCCAAACTCGTCTGGCATGTGGATTCCTTCACTCTGACATCACCTGGACTTGCTTGAGTTCACTGCCAGCTTCAGGGTTGGCTTTGGGTGCAGATACTCCTAAGTAATCATACAGGGGGTTCTCACCTATGGCATACAGCAGACATTCTCTGTTGGGTAAACTTGTAACAGGAAGGAAAATTATAGAGAAGAGATGAAGATGAAATCCACCTTCAGACCAGGGACAAGGTGCTGTGTGACAAGCTGGCCTTCCCAATGGCAGTCGATAGACTCCCACATATAATCAGTGTTTTCTGATCTATTGTTGGTTAATGGGAACTGTCCATGCAGCAGCAGGAGATGTGGTAAATCTGGCAGGCAGGCAGCTTGCTATCGGAGAGTTTGGAGGTCTGAATTTACTAGCTAGAGAGTTACTCTCTTGGAGCTTTAGTTGTATCATCTAGGGGATGGAAAAGTAAAGTTATATGCATTCAAATGTTACAACATTGAAGTAAGAGGACAGATTACTCAGTTCAGAAAATATTCCTTTATACTGTCACTTGTTTGTATCTCTGGTGAAGACCATTCTTGTATTCTTCCTCATTACTTCCCTTGGAAATACCAGCTTAGGGGCAGGACAGATAGCTCTGTCAGTAAAAATGTATGCTGCACAAACCTGAGGGTATGAGTTCAGACCCCAATACTTGGGTAAAAGGCCAGGCACAGAAGTGTGCATCTGTAACTCTAGAACTCTCTTTCTCTGTGTGGTGGTGGTGGTGGTGGTGGTGGTGGTGGTGGTGGTGGTGACAGATGATCCTCAGAGCTTACTGGCAGCTAGTAGTCTAGCCAATCGATGAGCTTGCCATTGATACTTTGTCTCAAAAAATAAACTGAAGTGTGATAAAGGGAAATGCCCATTGTCTACTTCTGGCTCACAACCCACATACCACACCCTCTGGTCCAGACACCACATAACATATACCAACCTACACGCACACTCACACACATAGACATACACCACATGCATACTCATATACACACTCATACACACACAAATAAAAATAAAGTCCCAGTCAGATGGGTTTCATTTAAGAAAGAAAGCACATTGCTATTGTATGTACTGTGTAAACCATAAAAGCAAAGTCAATAAACACACTACAGTATCGTGATGCCTTCTCTAAGCTGCTGCTGTTCCTTTTAAAGTTTCTGTGCATGAGGCTTGTCCCCATTTCATTAGAAAGGACAGTTAGAAAGTCACCAGGGAGCTGGTAAACCTGAGCTGTCACCTCAGAAGATCCTTACTGCAAAAAGACCCGAATGACCAATAGATAGAGATGTACTTTTTCTCTGTGTAATTTGATGCTGTTTAATAGGATAAAGACATCTTAGGCACCATGAAGAGCAACATCGCTGCTCTCAAAATATTCACCTTAACATGCATTTGGGGAATAAAATATAAATATGTATCTATGACTCAAGTTCATAGAGGAGATTCAAGAGGTTGTAGGAGAATATGAGGACCTTAGACCAAAGTGACATGGGGATTCAGGGCTCCAGCAGAGTGGGGGATACCCCAAATCTAAAAGCTCTCCCAGAGAAGACTAAAGATTTGTGTTTGCGTGGAGGTGAAGCTAATATACCCATTGTCCTTTTGGCTCAATTGTGCTTTGAGGCATAAATGGTGCATGCAGATCAAGGCCTTTCTCTGTGCGGCGTATGGATTTACACAGAGACAGGGGCTGGTGCTTTTTGAGTTTCTTCTTGGTCATGGACACTGTACCAAGCCTTGTGAAAATGTTACTTTCATAACAATGCAATAACTCGGATGTTAAAGTCTTCTCATCTCACACATGAAGAAACCAAAGCTTCCGGAGTCAAGTATATGCTCTGATCTACAGAGTTAACATCTATACAACGTCAAAGCTCTGCTTTGTAACACCAACTCCAAGACAAGAAATGCTGTGGGGGGAAAAAAGGGTAATAAAGTCAAATCAAAGAGACGAGAGACTGGCAAGATGCCTGTAAATTTGATTTTAGTTTTGAGACAGGGTTTGGTGATCTTGCTATGTATCTCCGGCAGCCCTTGAATTTATGGTTGTCCTCAGGCCTTCACCATTCAAGTGCTGAGGTTACAACTGTGCACTACTACCTATGGGCTTTGTTTGTCTGCATTCCCCAGCCTATCAGACAGCTCGATGAAGAGGTCTCCTAAGCTGTGGGATGCCTGGCTTGTTGGCCCATGGTTCTCAGCCTGCTGCTGCTGCTGCTTAGTGTTGCTTTCAGGCGCAAGCCTGCTGACATCTGACAATTCTGTTCTGGATGAACCAACGGTACACTGCTCAAGGACTCCTGATTCTTCTGTAGGTTGTACCGTGGGCAGAAACCGTACTGTTGGTACTATCTCCTCTTGTGGAACTCATATTCCTCCTTCTGTAAGTCTGATCAAGGTGGTTTGGCATCTCTATAAGTTTGAGCACCAGCTTCTGTCTCCTTCCCTTCTGGCTCAGCTCCTGGAAGAACCTAGGTGTTTGAGGACAGGTTGTCTCTAGTTTTGCCTGTGGATTACAAAGATAGGATGATTTGCTTCCAGAGTAAGAAGGCTTAAGCCAGGGACTGGTCTTCAATGTTGACGGAGGGAGCAGATTTTGGTGCTCCCTCTGTGGTAGGATACTCTTGTCCAGGAGTCTGCATTTGAGCTGCACCAAGAGGCTTTCCTGACAGGGCAGACCACACAGTGAAAAACACAGTTGTGGCTTTAAAATGCAAGTAAAAAGGAAACTAACAAATTTCATACTGTAAGAAATGAATACTTAAGTCTTATTAAGATAATTCTTTCAGAGATATTTGTATAAAATAATATCTACGAATGTCTATAATGCCATGGATATTATCAGTCTAATAGATGAATACATGATTTTCATGCTATAGTTTCTCATTTCCCCAGCTTTCTAAATAAAACTCCTTCAAAAGCATAGTATTTATATTACCATATTATTTAACTATATAAATATTTAAAGGTTTATTTTCTTGGCATCTTTTTAAATATATAAGTTAATTCAATATTTATTAGGTAAACAAAGCTATAATTAGCATTCTTCATCAGCTGTTGCCCTACTTTTTCATTTTAAAAACAAGAAACATCCTCTAACTTCAAACTAAGTTTGGCTTGACTGCAAAGGTTTTGTTTTAATTTCTTGGGAAATAAATCAGGGGGTTATTAAGGAGTTTGGTTTTGCTTAACCCCCAGTTGTCTTTCACACGAAGCCAGCTTTCTGTTCTAATGCAGTGGAGCAGGGATGGGCTAAGAAGGGTGACATACCCCTAAGGTTAGCACCTTAGGGGACTAGCATAGTCCCAAGTGGGGAAAACTCAGAAGTGATTGTTGGAGTTCCAGAGAGTGGTTTCCTACCCCATCTAGAATAGTGAGTCCTGTTACTTTCAACCCACAGTTGGTGTGACCTGTGCCGGAAACACCAATGTGATATTTAAAGAAATATCACAGGTGATCAAAATCTATTTTGTGCTCAGAAACTTGGTTACACACAACAGAGCACTCTTAGACCACTGTGTCCCCATAAGCTCAGCTAGGATGCTGCCAGCATTTGAAGGATCTGAGGAAAGGTGAGGTGGCTTCCATGGCATTCATTGATCCAGCCTTTTCATTTCATTTTTCTTTTAAAAAAGAAAGTATCCATTTAAGCAGTATTAAGCCAGTGGGTCTATTTACAGCAAGGAGGGCCCCCTGGCTCACTGGCCTTTTTTGACTTGCTTTTAGTAAATAACTGTGAACCTTCTTGGTTGAGCAAATATTTTCACAGACCTGCTCTGCTCAAAGACTATGTATGCATTTGGTGATGGTGATTCAAAAACGAAGTAAAACACACTGAATTTCCAATTCTAGACTCATTCGTAGATTTCCAGCAGAGAAACACACAGTAAAGAATGAGATGTCAATAACTATCATATAATGTGATAATACTGAAATATGAATATGCCAGGGTTCTTCTTGAGCAATTCTAAGTGTTCAAGAATTACAAGCTATCAAAGTTGTCAGTCTATGAACATTGCTCTTAATTAGAAAGAGACACTATCCTAGATATTAAGATAAGAAAACATTTCTCAGATGGCACATTCTGTGTTTGTGGAAATACACAGAAAGACATTGGAATAGATGGCTGCACAGAAACCATCCAGTACATTTCCCCTGGAGAGATGAACGGTGCCTCACAAGTGAGGTGATGGACCCAGGATCCCACAGTGGCTTGAAGACAAGTTTAGGACAGCAGTTCAGTCCTCTATACAGTGGCCTTTCTCATAGCTCGTGTATCTCCAAGTATTTATCATTGGTGTTGACTTCTCAATAAGGATGGAACCCAAGGACAAACAGTGTAGGGGAGTGGAGGTTTCAACTACTAATAGGTTCATGGATGGGTGCAGAAGTGACGATATTGACAGTGTATTAGCCTTTTCATTACTGTGCTCAGAGTATCTGACAGACACAACTCAAGCAAAGAAGGATCTAACGTCATTTAGCTGTGAAGGCTTCACAGTTTGCAGCAGTGATTCTCAACCTGAGGGTCATGGGCCCCTTTTGGGGTTGAATGACTTGTTTCACAGGGGTTGCCAAAGATTATCGGAAAACACAGATATTTGCAATATGATTCATAACAGCAGCAAAATTGTCGTTTTGAAAATAATTTTATGCTTGTGGGTCACCATGATGGGTCATTAGGAATGTTGCAAATCACTGGCTTATAGCATTCAGTCAGTTAAGATGAAGCAAAAAATGGAGGAATCCCTAAGCTCACATCATGGTACACCAGGAAACAGAAAGTGACATTAAGTGTCACATTAAGTCTAGGGATAATATACTCCCACAGATCGTCTCTGAGTAACCTACTTCCTCTATCTAGGTCCCACATACTGAAACTCCTCACTGCTTCCAAAAATAGTACTCCCTAGGGACCAGCATCAGAATACAGGAGATTACCGAGATATTTCATATTCAAGCCACAATAGAAAAATTGTACAGAGATAATAATAGTTCTGTATGATACAGGAACCTTCAGCAATGATGGCACAAATATCAGGAAGGTCTGTAGTGAGTTGTGTGAAGTATGACTGGAGGTTGGAGAGGTGTGGGTTCAATAGTAATAAAATAATACAGGGCCTGTTTATTTACACTCTTCATAGATAAGGAAATCTTTTCCTCTGAACATTTTGGGTGGGCTCCTGTGGAAGGAAGATTTTTGTGACAGAGAATTGGTTTTGTGAAGTGGCTTCGGTGGAGATAGGGAAGGCCTGAGAGACTTTCTGGTGTCTATTGATTGTTCAAATGCCAAGGTGCCATATTTGGGGGTCAGTATGTCCTGAACTCCAGCTCATAGGGACACACATGAGCATCTCTTTGGTATCGATCTGAGTTTGCCGCTTCACCTCATTCCTGTTCATGTGGAATTGATGACAGTGAGCTTCTCCTCTTCCTCCTCCTTCTCCTTCTCCTTCTTTCTTCATGGTTTTGAGATAGGGTTTCTCTGTGTAGTCCTGGCTATCCTAGGACTCACTCTGTAGATCAGGGTGGTCTCTAACTCAATGGTGCTGGGATTAAAGGTGTGCACCATCAACACTGCGCAACCATTAATATGCTTGTTAAGGAACATTTGGCCAGATGTTTCCTTGTATGTTCCAGTCCTATTCCTGTTGAGTAGGAATGAGGACATGAGCCCTCTAAACACAGGGTACCCACTGTGTTCTTCTTTTGCCCTTATGGATCAGGGAGAATTTCTCATCATAGCCAATTCTAGCCAAAGGAACAACTACTACTGACATCTGTCAAGCAGGACACCAGTGTATCAGCTCTTCTGTGCTTGCTCATATGTCTTTCCTGAGGGATTGTTTTCTGTTAGGTCTGTGCCCTTGATATACTACTAGAGCCCGACTAAACCTAGAGATAACCTCACATTTTATTTTCTCCCCCCAACCCCTGTGGTGACCAGGCTATGCCTCCTAACTCCCTTTCCCAATAAAGAGTTCTTTTCGCTCCTACAAGTGGATTCTAGAAGGTGCAACAAAATAGACCCTCAAATCTAGACTCAAAATATAAAAAAGCACTTACTATTTATAAGAGCCTGTATACATACATGTTGTCAAGATTTCCAAGGAGAAAGAGGCTTATGGCTGCTGTAGACACAGAGTTTAGTAAATTAGATGGACTCCTTTTGAGTAGGGGTAGTTCTTTAGAGGTACTCTGTATAGATTACAGCAATATTTCCATGTCATATATCTATTCTTGGACACACAATTAAATGATTTTTTGTGAGTACATTTACCATTGTAACCTAATTTGAGGATGTTGTCATTTCTCCCGTTTCCCAATTCTGTCAAGTTTATTTGAAGTCAACATCCACTCCTACCTACCATGGCCCTAGACCACCCCTTATATTGTGGACTTGCTTATCCTGGATGTTTTATGTAAATGGAATGAGACAATCTGTGGCCTTTTGTAACTAGCTGGGTATCTGTCCAGTCTGTTGTATGTATCACTAACTTGGTCCTTCTTAATGTCTGCTCATACTGTACTGCCAGACACATGACATTTGATTCATGTGCTCATGGGCTCATGGGCATTTGTGCTAATCCCCCTTTAGAGCTGATGTAGATGCTGTGAACATGTATGTGCAAGTCTTTGTGTAAGCATATGTCTTTGTCTTGGGTACATATTTTTTTGGATTGACTTTGCTGGGGTTTCGTTAAATATATGTTTAATATTTTAAGGACCTGGCAAACTATTTTCCAAATGGGTTGAGCCATTTCTCACTCTCACCAGCGGTTTCTAATGGTTCTAGTTCATCACCGCCCAGCCCACACATGCTGTCATCTGTCTGCTGATTACATCTATACTAGTGGCTGTGTGGTAGTGTCTCTTTGTTGTGTTAAATAGGTTTTGTTCAGTTCTTACAGCTTTCAATCTGACAGTGTGGGCTGTGAGTCACCAAAAGAGAATCGTGAATAAAGGATGCACCATTTACCAAATTTATTTGCTCTTGGAATGCCCTTTGCTCTCTTAAATGGATATGTTCAAGTACTAATAGTGTTCAGACTTCTGGGAAGAATTGCATCATTTGATTACAGTATTGTTTGTAACTTTGTTCTAAACAAGTGTCTATGGCACAGTGATTCTGAACCAAATAGCCAGGCTAACATTGTAAGAGTTAAATAAAGATGACAAATGGATCAGTCCTAGGAGGTTTAGAAGTAGTTTGCAGTGAATATATAAATGGCACTTTGTTCTCTGTGCTTGGTTCGCTAACCCAGCCCAGATGGGTCCAGATTTCATGGGGAGAGAGCTGGGATCAAGCTGGAATCCTGGATATACATTTTAATCTCTAATACTCAGATAACAATCATTATATCACAGGGACGATAGTAAGATGGGATTTGTATTGTTGCTAGGAGCTGTGGTGACTGAGGTTCACAGATGGCTTATCAAATCCTCAAGGCGACTTTATGAATGGGTGTTATACTTATGATTCCCATTAACAAATGAGGATACTGAGTCTCCAAGAGGCTATTAGTAGCTTCTACACAGGTAGCAAGAAATAGCAGAATCAGGATTTGAATCTGGGTCCCCCATACACAATGATGACTGAGATATATTCTGCTACCATGCCAGATGGCAAATGGGTCAGGAAGATCCTTTGTTCTAATCACATAGAGATGACAGAGGTCTGGAAGTACTGGCAATCTAGCCTTTGGCTGTTTGGAATCATGGCTGGTTCATCTCCTCATCTTCTCACCTATAAGACATGTTCCACACATGTCTTCTGGCACATGTGTCTCCTTTGTTTCATTGTCCCCAAGCCCAAAATTTTGTTGCTCACATCCCCACCAGTGAAATCTCAGATCTTGGTTCTGCACTCCTTCTCTGCTCGTTTTCACAACCTCTGTTGCATCTTTAGTGAGGGAGCAGAGCACCTGATGTTTTATTATATCTGGGACTACAGACTATGGAGTGGTGCTGCCCTCATCAGTTAAATCTGTCTTGTAATGCCCTTAGACATTCCCAGAGATGTCTTTCCTAAAGGATCCTCAATCCATTCAAGTTGACAATGAAGATTAACCAGATGTAAGTTTCATCACCGAGGGATGATCTATGTTGTTTCAACTTTACTTTTCCATAATGGCTCAGCCTCTTGAGAATGGGGTTAAAGTGTGTCCATTTATGCAGGGCTTTAAGCACCAAGGATCCTGGGAAATGCAAGGTGAGGGTGGGGAGAAGAACTCAACTGTAGAAGTAGGATCCACTCTCTTATCAGGATGAGTTCTGTTCTTTCAAAGGGTTAAGTAATGGATACTACATATTTTGGATCAAAACTGGCCATGCCCCAGTTCCAGAGATAGGTGTCATCAGCTTGGTTCTTTCTGAGAACCATCAGGCAGAGTGTTCTCAGCCCACTTCACAATGGTTGGTGGCCTCAAGCCTGTTGTATCTTGCAGATGACACTGTCCCTGATTGTCTATATCATCCTCCCTCCATGCGTATCTGTCTCCCTGTCTCCACATCCAGATGTGCTTTTTCACAGGTCACAGTTACTTTAGGCTCCCCCAATGTCCTACTTGTGTGTGTGTGTGTGTGTGTGTGTGTGTGTGTGTGTATGAATGAATGAATGAATGAATGAATGCCTAGGCTAGAAAAAGTCACTGGATGCCTTTCTTTCTGGCTACCCCTGACACACACACACTTCTTTCCGTGAGGCAGGATCTCTCAGTAAAAGTGGAGCTCACAGAGGATTTCACTTTCCAGAGAGCTAGAGGCCAGCAAGTCCAAGAAGCCCCATTTCCTATCGCCCAAGTGCTTCCTGGGCATCTGACTCAGTCAGGTTCTCATGCTTGCCCATTAAGCACTAACCCAGCGATCAGCCTCTCCAGTCTTAGACTCTATTCTTAATGAGATTACACTCTGAGATCCTGAGGGTCAGGGTTCAGTTTATCCTTTGTGAAGGAAGCAATTTAACTCACAATGTTGCAAATGACTAATTGGTGTGTTCTCCAGAAAACATTCTGTTAAAAAAATAATTACTTGGCATTTCTCAATGAGATCGAACTGTCAAGACAAACTAAAAAAAAAAAAAAAAAAAAAAAAAAAAAACGCTGGAGAGGGAGGCCCCTGTTCTTCACTGCACTTGACATTCACAGCCGTTCTTTGAACCAGATTGGGTGAGTGGGGTTGGTTTTGACAAAGGCCTGTTTTCTTTTCACAGAGAAAGTCCCAGAATCTTTACCCAAAGTGGTATTTCCCACATATGCTTTCAGAATTGAAAATCTTTCCTTCCTGGCTCGTGACATTTTTGTGGGGCCTCCAAGAATAGAAATAACAGAGCAGATCTCAGGCAGTTGGCATTCCTTCTCCATGTGACAGCATCCTGCTAACATTTCTGCTGTTTGTGTGTGATTTATTGTCCTTCCAGGGTTCCTAAATGCATGCAATGAAAGCCGATTTAGAATATTAATCTGACACGGTCCTGACCAGCCTGGTGCAATCGAAGTTTATTTAGTGGAGATGGTGAACATTTTTGCAAGAGCAGAGTGAGAGTCATTCTTCATAGTATTTCTTGCTAGCTTTGTCAGTACTGTTTCTCTGAGTCCCCCAGGTGGGTGGAGGGGCTAATGAAAAATTATATTTCCAGGCCTGATTTTCACACTGCAGTTTTCGGTGTCTTTTAGAGAGAGGACCTAGAATTCCATTCTTTTTTCTTTTTCTTTCTCTTTTTATTGGATATTTTATTTATTTACATTTCAAATGTTATCCCCTTTCCCGATCCCCCTCCCAAACCCCCTTGCCCCAACCCCTTCCTCCTGCTTCTATGAGGGTGTATCCTCACCTACCCACCCACTTCTGCCTCCCTGCCCTCGCATTTCCCTATACTGGGGCATTGAGCCTTCATAGGACCAAGGGCCTTTTCTCCCTTTGATGCCTGACAAGATCTGCTACATATGTGGCTGGAGCCATGGGTCCCTCCATGTGTACTCCTTGGTAGGTGGTTTAGACCCGGGGAGCTCTGGTTGGTTGATATTGTTGTTCTTCCTATGGGGTTGCAAACCCCTTCAGCTCCTTCAGTCCTTTCTCTGACTCCTCCATTGGGGACCTTGTGATCAGTTCAATGATAGGCTGTGAGCATCCACCTCTGTATTTGTCAGGCTCTGGCAGAACCTCTCAGGAGACAGCTATACCAGGCTCTTGTCAGCATGTACTTCTTGGCACCCACAATAGTGTCTGTATTGAGAACCAGTGCTTTCTATCACCCTTCCGTGAGAAAATGCATTGTATTATTGGAGTTAGATAGTTCCCAGAGCTAGAGTCTCTCCAAGGGTGAAGGTGGAGAGAACCAGGTAGCAGGTATGGGGCAGAGAGCTCAGATTTAGAGTGTAGGCAGGGGAGCAGTCCAGCAGCTGCTGCATGGGCAACTGTGTGGGGTCTTTTGTGCCGTAGTACCTACTGAAAGTGGGGAAGGACAGTGGGTGCCATGTGTGGTAGGAGGCTTAGTAAGGGTTGATGGCTCTGAATTTGTTGGCAGATGGGCTTTTCTTTCCTTAATTTCCCCACCTTCTCTAGTTCTCTGTATATAGCTCATTTTCAGTCCACAGTTGGCTACATGGTAAGCATCATTTGGTGATGGCTCAAATCTTGTGAGACTTGAGATTCTAGAACAGGAGTTGTCAAACTTCCTAATGCTGTGATCCTACAGTACAGTTCTTAATGTTGTAGTGACTCCAAACCATTATGTTTACTCTTACTTTATAACTGTAATTTTGCTACTGTTATGGATCAGAATGTCTATATCTGTGTTTTCTCATGGCTTGAGGACACCTCTGTGAAAGGGTCATTTGATTGAAAACCACTTTTCTAAAAGGTAGCTTGGGCAGAGAATCTACCTCATGGGTGTTGGACTCAAGAGAGCGAACCTGTGATTAGATCTGGGTTATAAGATAATGTTTTGCACCTAGACAATACTGGTCCCTGGATTTCCAGAATGGAAGTAGGAACAATGATATTGCCTGAAATAATATTGACCTGCAGGCTGGATACTTGGCATATAATCTTATACATTAATATTGTCTCATGAAACATGACTCTCATGCATGACAGACTCTTTCCAAGCCTCAGGGTTCCCATAAAAATCTGGGAAATATGGCTCTGAGTCTCATATTTGACTCCTGTTCTTACCCATTAGAGCCAAGTACAAGGTCGTAGAGGCCTTTGAGCCACAGTGCTGATCTCAAAAGCAAGCTGGGCCCTAGAGAAAGCTATTTCTGCGTTCTACACTTCTAAATGTAAAGTGATACAATTATTTCATATTGAAGCTGGAAAAGCATACATTTTCACAAGAGAAATTGACCCACGGGATAGTTCTACTGTTGGCAAAACCTTGATAAATTCAAAGGAAACCCATAACACAAAATAGCCTTGTACTGAAAAATCCCTTGACCACTTCCTTTTGCATTCCTATATAAGATCTGATCTTTGACCTTCATCGGGTTCTTCAAAGCTCAAAGAGCTTCTCTACCCATGGTTGCATTCACCAACCTTACAATTCCTTCCTCACTTAGCTTATGTGAGTTCAAATGTCTAACCAAAATATGCCTCACTTTACACATGAAGTATGAGTATTAGTAAATATATTCATTTAATTCAAAGATCATGTCAGAATCTCAGACTTTTCTAACTAGTCTAACTATGCAGACTATTCTAACTATTTTTCCTGTCTCTATTCCTAGGCTATAACCTTCAGGAGAAGGACAAACATCACAGCCAGTGAGCTGCCAAGCACTGCCCCGACCTTGTCAAAGAGAGCAGCTGGAGCCATTTTTAGTTACTCCCAGCATAAGCCTCTGGGTCATATAAGAAGAACAGGCCAGAATTTGATACTTTCCAAAGACGTTTAACACACACCATCACAAAAGGCTACTTAGGTTGTCTTTGTATGAATTTGGTTGATTTGAGAAACAAATTGAAAGGGTGTTTTTATTGAAGAAGTCTCATGGGCATACTCACTCAATGATATAATAGATGATGGTTATTGGAACAGCCCAAATATTTACCACAGAGCAAGAGATATAGCTTGAGAGGCTACCAGACAACTTCAGAACCAAGGAATGGATGACTACAGGTATCGGGACAACTATGAGGGCTATGCCCCCAGTGATGGCTACTACCGTAGCAATGAGCAGAACCAGGAAGAAGATGCACAGAGCGATGTTACAGAAGGCCATGATGAGGAAGATGAGATCTATGAGGGCGAGTACCAAGGCATCCCTCATCCAGATGATGTCAAGTCTAAGCAGACCAAGATGGCGCCCTCCAGAGCAGATGGTCTTGGGGGCCAGGCAGACCTGATGGCTGAGAGGATGGAAGATGAGGAGCAGCTGGCTCACCAATATGAGACCATCATTGATGAGTGTGGCCATGGGCGCTTCCAGTGGACCCTCTTTTTCGTCTTGGGTTTGGCTTTGATGGCTGATGGAGTGGAAATATTTGTGGTGAGCTTTGCTCTGCCAAGTGCAGAGAAAGACATGTGTCTGTCCAGTTCCAAGAAAGGAATGCTTGGTAAGTAGGAACTTCCAAAGGTTATTTTCCTTGTGACATCAAGTATATGAAAGTCAAGGAGAATATAAATGTATATATTTACATATGTATATATTTACACATACACATATAAGCACACACACGCACACACACACATACACACACATATACTTTGTCACTGCTGGACATCCTGCAAAGTTATAAGTTTTATAGTCATTTTGCCATTAAGATGTTATATTATGGACATTAATTAATTTATTAACTCAAACTTTCATAGCTAATATCATAGCTTGTTTTTTTTTTTCAAGTTTTTTTTTTGATTCGTAGCTTTCTTTGATTCCCAAATCTTGTTTTCTCGAATGAGAGACTATTGTCCTATTAAACCATCTTCCATATCCGAGTAACAATACATTTTGGGAGGGGTAAACCAGAGGTCTTGTCCATCATTTCTTCATTATGTGTTTTCTGAGAATCCAATAGCATCTGCTCCCAGCTCCTCTTGTACTAAGAGTTAGTGGCTGAGTGCCCATGTGGCTTGGATGAATGATGGGCTTGAGCATACCCACATGCAGAGTCCCCGTAGGCAGTTAAGTACCATGGTGTGAAGCACAGATGTATTCTGAAGGATAGAGGACCAGCTTGCAAGTCAGTTAGCAGACCAGGACTGTCAGATCCAAGCCTCAGCCATCAGGGCTCGAGGCAGAAAGGATTTTGTGAAGTTATAAAGAGGATGAGCACAAATGGTGTGGAATAGAAGAAATTTATCATAATAGAGCCATGGGTTTGTCTTGATCACCAAATGGTCTGAAAAACATATGTACCCTCTACATTTAGTGTCCAAATAGAGCCCAAGATATATGAAGCTATTGAGTACTTACCATGAGCCAGTTTATCATTCAAGATAAAGAATAAGTATAGCCCCCAGGAGTTCAAAAACTTCCCAGCACCAAATTCATTGATTCAACAAATAGGTACATACATATTTCTGGTCTATAATATGCTGGTATCTGTGAAACAGTCTTGGATTAAAAATAGGTTTTGTGTCTTTAAAAAAATTATATATCATGAGACAAGAAAGTCTTTATAAACACAGATTTAATAACTTCAGGGATAAACATTGAAATGTGTCTTGTGTGGTTCTAGACCTTGACTTTGGCGAAGGAGTTAACAACCATTTATGAAAAGATTGAGATAGCAAACATTTTTGAAGCCCAGATGGCCTCTGTCACAGGTATTCAAATCCCATTCTGTAATCCAAATGATATGGAGACAATACATAAACTAGTAGACATGATTGTGTTTCAGTAAAACTGAGACTGAGCTTGGGTGGAAGCAGGACTGTGAACTTTGAACACCGCTTGTGCTATTTAGTGAGACTATCACAAATTCAGAAAGAAGTAAGAAATGCATATATAAAGAAATATGATGAATTCTCACCAGATGAACAAAACAACAGCAACCAAACCTCCAAAACTAGCTGAACAAAAAGCTTTGTCTCTGGTTCATTAAGCCTTGTCTTATACATTTATGCTTAATCTATAATGCCATTTGAATGATTAGGGCTCCATCAGGCATGACCGAGGAAATCAAAGGAGACTAAGTATATAAAAACAGATGCTTTGAGAAGCTGGAGTTTTAGTCAGCTTTTAAAAGCCAGTAGAATTTTTAGTTACACATGAGTGTCCCTGCATATGCATATACATACTACCCAACTTTAAATGTTGAATAGTAGGTTTTAAATCATTTATTTATTTTTACTTTTATGTGCATTGATGTTATGCTTGCATGTATATCTGTGTGAGTATCAGGTCCCCTGGAACTGGAGCTACAAACAGTTGTGCGCTGTCATATGGGCACTGGGAATTAAACCTGGTTCCTCTGGAAGAGCAGCCAGTGCTTTTAACTGCTAAACCATTTCCTCAGCTCCTGTGGTAGATTTTTGAAAAGGCAAGTGAAAAGAACAAAATTTCTAACTGAAACCAATCCATCTGTAACTGACTTAAGCATTTTTAAGTTATCAACTTGTTTTTGTGCTATGCCCAACTGAAACCCAAGTCCCTGTTTATTTTGGCAATGTCAATGATGGTTTCATGCCCATCAGTGTCTCTGGCACCACATGCCCAGCAACCTTAATATTAGACATGCAATATTGTGACAGCTCCTACTTCTCCCAGGGAAAACACTGAGCAGGCAATGAGCAAATGTGGTTATGGTCTAGAGAGCACACACTGGTACAGTTTTGCCCTCCATGTTACCAAGATGCTATGACTCAAACTGAGAAGGGCACATAGACCCTGAGCAGAGATTCCCATCTTGGGTGCCCAGAAGACTTCCTATGTAGTAAAACAAACAAACAAACAAAAAAACCCCATGAATCTAAGTTGATCAGCAGGGTGGATGACTGAGAGTCTTGGAGTCATCACCTTGTAGGTTAGCCACATGGAGAAAGATTTGGAGAGCTTTATCCAAGCCCACAGAGATAGCAAGTGCCAAACAGGGCATGATGGCAGGACTGCCTGACTTTGAAGTCTAGGGTAATTCTTCTGTGCTATCCTGCTTTTTTCTTAATCTTAGGCTACAGAAAAGAAGCCATGCCCTGTGCAGCCTTCTCTCCATATGGGATCATGCTACACTGGGTAATAACTTGAGCACTGGAGAATGACCATGAGAATTTGGCAACTAACTATGTTATTATCAGTCAGTGACCTTAGGCAAGTTCTAACTCCTGTAACTCAGTTTTCCTGAGGAATAAGTAAGGATAATGACCCTAATGTTGGAAGACCTGAAATGATGCAGACAGAGCAAGAGTATGGATGCTCTCTAAACAACTCAGCTTCCTCGTTTGTGCCATGACACTCTCCTGCCAGTGTGTGCATGGATTTTGATTGTACTGATACAATGGGGGCAGCCTGGATATCAAGGCCAGGCTGCTTAGGTTTGAAGGGTCACTGCTGACTCTTACTGGGGCAGCCTCAGAAAAGTTACTCAGTTGCTTTGTGCTCTGATTTCCTCACCTGTAAAACCTGGACTAAGGTGATGCCAACTCAGTAGGATTTCTGTACAGATGGACTGAATTCAACTGTACTAGATTTAATGTAGTTAACTTGGCATGCTTACTATCCAAGTTTACAGGTGCTCAAGATATCTTTACAGCTTTTTACTGAAGTTGTTGTTGTTGTCATTGTTGTTAGCTTGATTGCTTGGTAGTGATGAGCCACTCACACTCAGGACATCAGATTTGCTTCGATGGCATTGGACATATCCATCAGCCAAGTGATACCTTGTAGACTCTTAAGGTCAAGCTGCTTGACCTCAGCTGGAAAAGGCCTTTGTGTTCCAGAACTTTTCCTCCCCAACCTCAATTATTTTAAAAAGAATCTCTCATAAGTTCAGTCTCTTGACTGTCAGCTAATGGCCCAAGAAAACACAGAGCAACCCATGTCTAACTCAGAGGTCATTTTATTTTCTTTTTGAAAAAAAAAATCAGTTCAGAAGAATTAAAGATGCTCTTTTGCTATCTTAGCTGTTTTTCCTGAACATTATATTTTAGTGGTCCCCTCATGTACAGATGCCCTGATTCAAGATCGTATTGCTAGCATGAAGGTTCACCCTTGCTTCTATCCAGTGGTGGTTGCCTTTAAGACGAGTAGAGTGCATCCACTCGGTTAATTAAGCATTCCCTTCTTTCTTTTTATTAGATATTTTCTTTATTTACATTTCAAATGTTTTTCCCTTTCCAGGTCTCCCTTTTGGAACCCTCCATCCCTTACCCTCCTTCCCTGCCTCTATGAGGGTACACTCCCATCCACCCACCCACTCCCATCTTCTTGTCCTGGCATTCCCCTACACTGAGGAATTGAACACACTCACGCCAAAGGGCTGCTCCTCCCACTGATGTCCAGTAAGGCCATCCTCTGCCACACATTCGGCTGGAGCCATGGGTACTTCCATGTGGACTCTTTGGTTGGTGGTGAACTCCCCCGGAGTTCCTGGGGGTCTGGCCGGTTGACACTGTTTCTCCCTCCATGGGGATGCAAACCCTCTCAGCTCTTTCAGTTCCTTCTCCAACTCCACCATCAGGGATCCAATGCTCAGTCCTATAACTGGCTGAGAGATCTGCCTCTGTATTTTATCGGCTCTGGCAGAGCCTCTCAGGAGACAGTTATAATCAGGCTCCTGTCAGTAAGCACTTCCCAGCATCCATAATAGCGCCAGGGTTTGGTGACTGTATATGGGATGGATCTCCAGGTGCAGCACTCTCTGGATGGCCTTTCCTTCAGTCTCTGCTGTACACTTTGTCTCCATATTTCCCCCTGTGAGTATTTTGTTCCCGTTTCTACTAAGCACTGAAGCAAATCTTCTTGGGCTTCATCTGGTCTGTGAATTGAAATCTTGGGTATTCCAAAATTTGGGGGCTAATATCCACTTATTAGTGAGTACATACTATGTGTGTTCTTTTATGACGGAGTTACCTTACTCAGGATATTTTCTAGTTCCATCTATTTGCCTAAGAATTTCACGAAGTCATTGGTTTTAATAGCTGAGTAGTACTCCATTGTGTAAATGTACCACATTTTCTGTATCCATTCTTTTGTTGAGGGACATCTGGGTTGTTTTCAACTTCTGGCTATTATAAATAACACTGCTATGAACATAGTGGAGCATGTGTCCTTATTACATGTTGGAGCATCTTCTGGGTATATGCCCAGGAGTGGTATAGCTGGGTCCTCAGGTAGTACTATGTCCAATTTTCTGAGGAACTATGAGACTGATTTCCAGAGTGGTTGTACCATCTTGTAATCCCACCAGCAGTGGAGGAGTGTTCCTGTTTCTCCACATCCTCACCAGCATCTGCTGTCACCTGAGTTTTTGATCTTAGCTATTCTGACTGGTGTGAGGTGGAATCTCAGGGTTGTTTTGATTTTCATTTCCCTGATGACTAAGGATGTTGAACATTTCTTTAGGTGCTTCTCGGCCATTTGAGTTTCCTCAGTTGAGAATTCTCTGTTTAGCTCTGCTCCCCATTTTTTTTTTAAATATGGTTATTTGGTTCTCTGGAGTCTACCTTCTTGAGTTCTTTGTATATAGTGGATATTAGTCCTCTATCAGATACAGGATCGGTAAAGATCTTTCCCCAATCTGTTGGTTGCCGTTTTGTCCTATTGACAGTGTCCTTTGCCTTATAGAAACTTTGCAATTTTATTTATTTAGGTCCCACTTGTTGATTCTTGATCTTACAGCACAAGCCACTGGTGTTCTGTTCAGGAATATTTTTCCCCTGTGCCCAAGCATTGGAGGCTCTTCCCACTTTCTCCTCTGTAAGTTTCAATGAATTTGGTTTTATGTGGAGGTTCTTAGTTCTTGATCCACTTGGATTTGAGCTTTGTACAAGGAGATCAGAATGGGTCAATTTGCATTCTTCTACATGCTAACCTCCAGGTGAAGCAGAGCCATTTGTTGAAAATGCTCTCTTTTTTCCCCACTGGATAGTTTTAGCTCCTTTGTCAAAGATCAACTGACCATAGCTGTGTTGGTTCATTTCTGGGTCTTCAATTCTATTCCATGGAACCTGTCTGTTGCTGCCAGTACCATACAGTTTTTATCACTATTGCTTTGTAGTAAAGCTTGAAATCAGAGATGGTGATTCCCCCAGATGTTATTTTATTGTTGAGATATAAGATACAATTTGCTAAATGCATGGAACTCAAGAAGAACAAAGACCAAAGTGTGGACACTTTGCCCCTTCTTAGAATTGGGAACAAAACACCCATGGAAGGAGTTACAGAGACAAAGTTTGGAGCTGTGACGAAAGCATGGATCATTTATAGACTGCCATATCCGGGGATCCATCACACAATCAGGTTCCAAACGCTGACACCATTGCATACACTAGCAAGAGTTTGCTGAAAGGACCCAGATAGAGCTGTCTCTTGTGAGACTATGCCGGGGCCTAGCAAACACAGAAGTGGATGCTCACAGTCAGCTATTGGATGGGCCACAGGGCCCCCAATGGAGGAGCTATAGAAAGTACCCAAGGAGCTAAAGGGATCTGCAATCCTATAGGTGGAACAACAATATGAACTAATCAGTACCCCCCCCCCCTGGAGCTCGTGTCTCTAGCTGCATATGAATCAGAAAATGGCCTAGTCGGCCATCAGTGGAAAGAGAGGCCCATTAGTAGTGCAAATTTTATATGCCTCAGTACAGGGGAACGACAAGGCCAAGAAGTGGGAGTGGGTGGTTGGGGGAGTGTGTGTGGGATTTTTGGGATAGCATTGGAAATGTAAATGAAATAAATACCCAATAAAAAAAAGAAAATAGTTTTCACTATCCTGGGTTTTTTTGTTATTCCAAATGAATTTGAGGATTTCTCTTACCAATTCTATGAAGGATTGAGCTGGAATTTTGATGGGGATTGCATTGAATCTATAGATTGCTTTTTGGCCAGATGGCCATTTTTACTATATTAATCCTGCCAATCCATGAGCATGAGAGATGTTTCCATCTTCTGAGATCTTCTTCGATTTGTTTCTTCAGAGACTTGAAGTTCTTGTCATATAGATCTTTCACTTGCTTCGTTAGAGTCACACCAAGGTATGAAATATCATTTGTGACTATAGTGAAGGGTGCCATTTCCCTAATTTCTATCTCAGCCTGTTTATCTTTTCAGTATAGGAATGCTACTGATTTGTTTGAGTTTATTTTATATCTGGAACTTTGCTGAAGTAGTTTGTCAGCTGTAGGAGTTCTCTCATGGAGTTTTTAGGGTCACTGAAGTATACTATCATATCATCTGCAAATAGTGATATTTTGACTTCTTCCTTTACAATTTGTATTCCTTTGACCTCCTTTTATTGTCTAATTGCTCTAGCTAGAACTTCAAGTGTTATATTCAATAGATATGGAGAGAGTGGGCAGCCTCATCTAATCCCTGATTTTAGTGGGATTGCTTCAAGTTTCTCTCTATTTAGTTTGATGTTGGCCACTGCTTTGCTGTATATTGCTTTTACTATGTTTAATTATGGGCCTTGAATTCTTGATCTTTCCAAGACTTTTAACTTGAAGGAATGCTGAATTTTGTCAAATGCTTTTTCAGCATCCAATGAAATTATAATCTGCTTTTTGAGTTTGTTTATGTAGTGAATTACATTGATGGATTTCCAAATATTGAACCATGCCTGCATCCCTGGGATGATGCCTACTTGATCATGATGGATGATTGTTTTGATGTGTTCTTGGATTTGGTTTGTGAGAATTTTATTGAGTATTTTTGCATTGACATTCATAAGGGAAATTAGTCTGAAGTTCTCTTTCTTTGTTGGGTCTTTGTGAGGTTTTGGTAGCAACGTGACTGTGGCTTCATAGTGTTCCTTCTGTTTATGTTTTGTGGAATAGTTTGAAGAGTATTGGTATTAGGCCTTCTCTGAAGGTTTGATAGAATTCTGCAGTAAACCCATCTGGTTATGGGCTTTTTTTGGTTGAGAGACTTTTAATGAGTGCTTCTTTTTCTTTAGGGGTTATGGGACTGTTTAGATGGTTTATCTGATCCTGATTTAATTTTAGTATTTTGTATCTGTCTAGAAAATTGTCCATTTCATCCAGATTTTCCAGTTTTGTTGACTATAGGCTTTTGTAGTAGGAACTTATGATTGTTTGAATTTCCTCAGTTTCTGTTGTTATATCTCCCTTTTTATTTCTGATTTTGTTAATTTGGATACTCCCTCTGTGCACTCTGGTTAGACTGGCTAAGGGTTTATGTATTTTGTTGATTTTTATCAAAGAACCAGCTCCTGATTTTTTGATTCTTTGTATAGTTTTTGTTTGTTTGTTTGTTTCTACTTGGTTGATTTCAGCCCTGAGTTTTATTATTTCCTGCCATCTACTTCTCTTGGGTGTGTTTGCTTCTTTTTGTTCTAGAGCTTTCTGGTTTGCTGTCAGGCTGCTAGTGTATGCTCTCTCCAGTTTCTTTTTGGAGGCACTCAGAGCTATGAGTTTTCCTCTTAGGAATGCTTTCATTTAAGTATGCTTTCATTTTCATTAAAATTTAAAAGGTTCTTAATTTATTTCTTTATTTCTTCCTTGACCAAGTTATCATTGAGTAGAGTGTTGTTCAGCTTCCATCTGTATGTGGGCTTTCTGTTGTTTTTGTTGTTATTGAAGAACAGCCTTAGTCTGTTGTGATCTAATAGGATGCATGGGATTATTCAGTTTTCTTGTATTTGTTAAGACCTGGTTTGTGACCAATTATATGGTCAATTTTGAAGAAGGTACCATAAGGTGCTGAGAAAAAGTAACATTCTTTTTTTTTTTTTTAGGATGAAATGTTATATATATATATATATATATATATATATATATATATATACACACACACACACACACACACATATATATATCATATATATATACATCATATATATATATATATATATATATATATATATATATATATATACATCTGTTAATCCCATTGGTTCATAACTTCTGTTAGTTTCACTGTGTCTCTGTTTAGTTTGTGTTTGTAAGATCTGTCCATTGATGAGTGTGGGTTATTGTAGTCTCCCTCTATTATGGTGTGAAGTGCAATGTGTGCTTTGACCTTTAGTAAAGTTTCTTTTATGAATGTGGGTGCCCTTACATTTGGAGCATTGAGAATTGAGAGTTCTTCTTCTTAGATTTTTCCTTTGATGAGTATGAAGTGTCCTTCCTTATCCTTTTTGATAACTTTTAGTTGAAAGCTGATTTTATTCGATATCAGAATGGCTACTTCAGCTTGTTTCTTGAGTCCCTTTGCTTGGAAAGTTGTTTTCCAGTCCTTTACTCAGAGGTAATGTCTGTTTTGACACTGAGGTTCATTTCCTGTATGTAGCAAAATGCTGGGTCCTGTTTAAGTATGCAGTCTATTAGTCTATGTCTTTTCATTGAGGAATTGAGTCCATTTATCTTAAGGGATATTAAGTAACAGTGACTGTTACTTCCTGTTATTTTTGATGTTATTTTTTTGTCTGTGTGACTATCTTCTTTTGGGTTTGTTGAAAGAAGATTACTTTCTTGCTTTTCCTAGGGTATAGTTTCCCTCCTTGTATTGGTGTTTTCCATCTATCATCCTTTGTAGGGCTGGGTTTGTGGAAAGATATTGTGTAATTTGGTTTTGTCATGGAATATCTTGGTTTCTCCATTTATGATAATTGATAGTTCTGCTGGGTATAGTAGTCTGGGCTGGCATTTGTGTTCTCTTAGGCTCTGTATGACATCTGCCCAGAATCTTCTAGCTTTCATAGTCTCTGGTGAGAAGTCTGATGTAATTATGATAGTCCTGCCTTTATATGTTACTTGACCTTTTTGCCTTACTGCTTTTAATATTCTTTCTTTGTTTTGTGCATTTGGTGTTTTGACCTTTATGTTACAGTAGAAATTTCTTTTCTGGTCCAATCTATATGGAGTTCTGTAGGCTTCTTGTATGTTTATGGGCATCTCTTTCTTTAGGTTAAGGAAATTTTCTTCTGTAATTTTGTTGAAGATATTTACTGGCCCTTTAAGTTGGGAATCTTACTCTCTTCTATAACTATTTTCCTTATTTTTGGTCTTCTCATGGTGTCCTGGTTTTCCTGGATGTTTTAGGTTAGGACATTTTTTGCTTTTTGCATATTCTTTGACTGTTGTGTCAATTTTTTCTTTGGTATTTTCTGCACCTGAGATTTTTCTCTTCTATCTCTTGTATTCCATTGATGATGCTTGCATCTATGCTATGACTCCTGATCTCTTTCTTAGGTTTTCTAACTCCAGGGTTGTCTCCCTTTGTGATTTCTTTATTGATTCTATTTCCATGTTTAGATCTTGGATGTTTTTGTTCATTTCCTTCACCTGTGTGGTTGTGTTTCCTGTAATTCTTTAAGGTATTTTTGTGTTTCCTCTTTAAGGGCTTCTAGCTGTTTACCTGTGTTCTTCTGTATTTCTTTAAGGGAGTTATTTATGTCCTTCTTAAAGTCCTCTATCATGATCATGAGATGTGATTTTTAAATCAAAGTCTTGCTTTTCTGGTGTGTGGGATATCCAGGGCTCACTGTGGTGGGAGAACTGGGTTCTGATGATGCTAAATAGCCTTGATTTCTGTTGCTTATGTTCTTGCCCTTGCCTCTTATCATCTTGTTATCTGTGGTGTTAGCTTGTCTTGCTGTCTCTGACTGTGGCTTGTCCCTCCTGCAAGCCTTTGTGTCAGTACTCCTGGAAGACCAGTTTTCTCAAGGAGGAAGTTGGGTATGGGGACCTGTGGCACAGGATCAGCTCTGGGCACAGATGGAAACCAGAAGGATCCTGTCCCAGGCTGCTCCTTGGTTCCTGCCCCTTTATTCTTTTAATTGTCTATTTCTTTTATTTTTTTTATGGATGCATGTGGTTGTGTGTTAAAGTCTCTCTGTCTCTGTCTCTGTCTGTCTGTCTGTCTGTCTGTCTGTCTCTCTCTCTCTCTCTTTCTCTCTCTCTCTCTCTCTCTCTCTCTCTCTCTCTCTCTCTCTGTGTTGCATATAAATGTGCATATCCATGCTTTTGTAGGCTCAGGGTTTATGTAAGGTGGTTTTCTTTATCTCTCTCCATGTTATCTATTGAAGCAGGGCTTATTGCTAATCCTTGGAGCTCACCAATTCTGGCTTATCTAGCTGGCCAATTGGGAGTCTCTCTATGTCTGTCTCTCAAGCACTAGCCTTACAGGCAGCTACATGGTCACCACTTGCTTTCTGGGATCTGATCTTCAGTCCACATGATTGTAGAATAAAGACATTATACACTGAGCCCTTGCTTTGTTTTTTTTTTTTTTAATTTTTAAAAGGTGGTGTGGGGAGGGTGCTGGAGAGATGGCTTAGTTGGTAAGAGTACCTGCTGAACCTAGGTTCAGTTCCCAGCAGCTAAAATCATCTGGACCTCCAGTTCTACAGGATTTGACACTCCCTTCTGGGATTTCTGGGCACCAAGAATTCAGATAGTGCATTTATATGCATGCAGTCACAATACACATGCTCATAAAAAGAAAGCAATAAGCATTTTAAAAGTTTACAAAAGGGTTTTGGACATTGCCATTCATTGAACCTAAGTACTTGAGCCCCTTAAGCGTGTGTACCATTCTGAGTTCCATCCCAGTTCCTTTGTTTCTTCTATTTAGTTTTTTTTTAATGTTTTGATTACAGGGTCTCTTAAAAATGCCATAAAGCCAAGGATGGCCTTGAATCCCTGTCCCTTTTGCTTTTCCCTCCCCAAAACTGAGATTATAGGCATGTGTTTCCATGCTTCCCCTTTTACTCATTGGGAAAAGTTATTTTATTTTTTAACTCTGTGTGAGTGAGTAGATATGCACATGTGAGTGCCATTCCTGTAGAGGCCAGAACAGAGCATCAGACACCCTGGAGATGGATGCAGTTACATGTGGTTATGAGTTGCCCAATTTAAGTTCTGGGAACAGAAATTCACTTCTGTGGAAGAATTCCAAACACTCTTAACTACTGAACTATCTCTCCACCCCCCCAGTTTATTCATTAAAAATAATTATTGAACATCAATATGTGCTCGTGGTATCTCTGGCTGATAGAAATACAAGGCATAAATACAGTACAAGTTTTGGCATTCAGAGAGTTGTATTCTCACAATAGAAATTGAGGCCATATGTGAATAAAGAGCAACAATACAGTACAGTATAGCACAGTATGGTATGGTACAGTACATTATGGACCAGTTCAGTATGGCACAGTGCAGTATGACACAGTCCATTGTGGTACAGTAGAGTACAGTATACTACTACAGCATAGTATAGTATGACACAGTAAGTATGGTACAGTGCAGTATGGCATAGTATGGTATGACACAGTATGGTACCATATAATAGGACACAGTACAGTATGGTACGGTATGGTACAGTACAGTATGGTTCAGTGTAGTATGACATAGTGCAGAATCACACAGTACATTATGGCCCAGTATCATACAGTACAAAGTACATATTATGGTATGACACAATAAGTATGGTACAGTGCAGTATGACACAGTACGGTATGGCACAGTATGGATCAGTACACTGTGGTACAGTGCAGTGTGATGTAGTATAGTGTAGTCAGTAAGGTATAGTACAATATGATACAGTGCATTAAGACACAGTATGGTACTGTTCAGTATGGCACAGTATGGTATGGAGCAGGACAGTAAGGTATAGTATAGGATGATGCAGTACAGGATGGTACAGTATGGTATGGTTCAGTGCAATATGGTATGGCACAGTACAGTATGGCACAGTAAAGTATGCTATGGCACAGTATGGTAGAGTACAGCATGGCACAGTATGCTACAGTATGGCATGGCACATTACAATAAGGTATAGTATAGTATGGCACAGTGTAGTATGGCACAGCACAATATGTTATTATACAGTGTGACACAGAATGATAAAGTATAGTAAAATCTAGTACAGTCTAGTAAGTACAGTGTGGTGTTGCACATTATGGTATGGGGCAGTACAGTAAGGTGTAATACAGAACAATGTGGTACAGTATGGTATGGCACAGTATGGTATAGTATGATATGGCACCATGCAGTGTGGTGTCATTGTATGGTGCAGTATTCACTGGTGTCACTTTTACCAGATAGGAAAGAAAGGGGAAGGGAAGCTTTGGACTGAGGGCCTTTGCTTTTATTGGGTCTGTTCTGTTCTGAGATGGTTCTGTGACCTTGGGCTGATCTGAAAATTTCCTACTGAAATATTGATTTTGGGTGACTGATGAATGGAGACAATCAACCCGACCCCCCCCACCCCCTTACAGTTTCAAAATGAAGTATGTGTGTGTGCCACAGAGTGTGTGGTGGTCAGATGACGCCTTGCAGGAGTCCTTTCTCCTCCTCCATCATGTAGGTCCTGGGTACTGAACCCGGATCATCAGGATTGGAGCCAGTGTCTCTACCATTGAGCCATCTTACTGACCTTTTGCTATCTTTGGCATTTTCTTTTATTTCCCTTCTATTCTAACTTCCTTTTAAGTGATAGCTATGCATTTTTTTTATAGTCAGGGAAAACAGCAACACTCTCCAGGCCTCTTGGTGTAATATTGTAATTACTGCTGCTAGGAAGGTTGATGCAGGAGCATAACTAGCCTGGGTAGTTTACTAAGAACTTATCTCAAAATAAAAGATGGAAACATTATTGAGAATGCAGCTCAGTGTTAGAATGCTTGCTTAAAACATGAAAGACTCTGGGTTCAGGTCCTAGTACCATTGCAAATAATAAACAAACAAACAAACAAACAAACAACAAACACATAACGCAGTGGCTTTCACAGTAGAAAGTTCTAGACTTCCTGGTGGGATGAGGCATTGATTTGCTTCTTTCAACTGATATTGAAATGATTGACAGCTGTGTGTCCTATTTCTTTAGCTAATCTTACACTTAACAAGGGTGGCACAAAAGACAAACCACTAGTATAACCTTTCTGTGGGGGCTTGCTGGCACGGCACCTGCTCTTTACCTTATAAATGGGGTGCCCCAAGCTTCATGCCTGTCAAAAGAGAGGGGGCCTCACTTGTAGGCAATAATGTCATGTTTTTCTGCAGAGTCCTGATTTTCTGAAGAGTCTTTCAGTACACATTTCACTGTTTATTGCTTGGTAGTTTTTCTTGCTAACTGGAGTGGGAAGTCTTAGGGAGTAGCATGCTTCAGATACTATTTTGATCCTAATATGGGACCCCCTGGGATTTGGAGTCTGCCCTGACTAGAAGGAGAATGTAGAACAATTTCAGAGAGGTTAATCCACTGGCATAAATTGTGAGTTGAATTTTCATAGTATCTCAGAGACGAATTTATCACTCCGATTTCATGAAAATTTATCTTTTAATTATTTTATATACAAATGATTTCTGAGTGTCAGGGCAGAACAGTTGATTTATGATGATATAATATAAAAAGGTAAACATTTTTCTAAGTTTTAAAATTAGCTTATCAGTTACTCAGTGGAGAGGAACACTCCATGTCCAAAGGTCTAGCACTAGATTGTTTTTATGCATTCCTTTCTGTGGTCAATTTATTTTGTTCAGCTGCTCTTGTTTATCATCGGGTAGACCACATAATTGCTTAGGATAGAATGGGAGCTAAAGGATCTCTTACTTGTATGGCAGTGGCAACTTGATTCCACAGGCAATGGAAAGCTGGTCAATGTTAAACATTTTTGCAAGGCTACCCAGATCCTGAGCTGGATGGCAGCCATGGCTATCCCTTAGCACCACCCAAGAAGCTGTAAATGGATGCAGTCCTGAGGCTGGGGATGGTTCAGTTAGTAATATGCCTGCTGCATAAGCATGACGACCTGAATTTGGGTACTCAGAACCCATATAAAACTTAGTAATGGTGGGCCTATAACTGTAACCTTGGGAGTGGAGGAGAGCAGTGGTGGACACAGGTGGATCACTGATGTTCGCCAGCCAGCCAGCCATCTCGCCAGGTCAATGGACTTGAAGTTCACTGAGAGAGTTTGTCTTAAAAATTAAAAACAATATATATGTGGAGAGTGCTAGAGGAAAGATAGTTAATGTCTGCTTTTGACTTCCAACCAAATGTGACTGTGCACATGCAAACACATGCACATACTTATATTGACAAGTACATTCACTATTCATATGTGAACATTTACCCACACACATATACATATGCCTACACTAGCAAGTATGTAGACCACACACATGCCATTTATCCTCTCTCTCTCTCTCTCTCTCTCTCTCTCTCTCTCTCTCTCTCTCACACACACACACACACACACACACACACACACACATGCAGAATATATATCTGGCTCTAGGGAAGTCTCTCTGGCTATCATTGGAATCCCCAGTGGTGGGTTATGGGCACAGAGTGGTTTTCTTGTGCACTCTGGGGAAGCGAAGGTTATAATGGATACAGCGACTCTTTGTCAGAATGGACTAAAGAGATGCCAGGGCCTTTCTTTGTTCTGTGCTATGAAAGATGACATATGATTCCCTGGTGGTCTTCCTTCTTGTGTTTCCTTTGATAGTTTGTCTATCTACTGTCTTGGCCAGAATGAAAACATGGATATACATCTGAGTCATGTTCAGTGCTTTACAGATTTTCAACCATTTTACCGGTGATCCTCATTTGTCTTTAAAAGACCCAGGGATATGAGCAGAGTATGAATCCCCAGCTCCCCAGATGTGGAAGTGTTGCTTGGAGACCTTTAGTGATGAATGCCGGATTCCACCCTCTAATGAAGTTTTCTGGCCCTGTGCTCCCTTCATTGCTACTCATCTTTGCGTGGGTTGCTTTCTGCTCATGAGGTTGGAAGGTTGATTTTATCATGTACAGATCTCTTCTAGGGATGCTAAAGAAATGGAAACTAAAGAGATCACCGATTTCCCAGTGCCTGTACAATCTCTGTTGGCTTTCTTCTAATTTAAAAGCAAATTATAATAATCACACCACCATGCCCTAAAGCTGTGATTTGATAGGTCTCGCCTTGCATCAGCACTACACAAGGATCTGATGCATGACATCTCTAATCCTTATTGCAAGGCAAATATTGTCTTTATCACTTTACAGATGAGAACAGGTGGATTCTAAAATGTTAAAGCAACTTGTCTAAACTAGTTTGAAAGAAAACTAGGATTTGAAACTGGTTCTATCTAACTTGACCTAATGCTTCTTCTTTCCCTTGATTTACCACCCATGGAAGACTTTGCACTTGCTGTGATATGCATAACCTTAACCTTTTGTGCAAAATGCATCATCTAGTAAGTTGCAAGTGAGGGTGATGGACTTCTAGCCAAGTGCTGGAATCAGGAACAAATCACCTTGGTAGATAAGAGAAGTCACAGCCAGCTGTGTCACAAAAGCCAGGGGATAGGGTTTGCAGTATTTCCTTGAGATATAGACTGTCTACCCAGGACAGGCCTCCAGATAGTTGGGAAGCAACACTGCCTCCCTGCATCAGGTCATGAAAGATGCCCCATAGGTCATGTCTGTCACCATGGCTATACCACAGCAGCAAGGAACAAATGCCTCCTCCAAATTCTCTTTCAGCAGCCACAATTGATGAAGTACTTGGGTCCCACGTGGAGTTCATGACTACACAGTGAAAATGGCCCTGTGTAGGCTGATGGGTATAAAACCCATGTTTACTTATAAATCTTAAGCTGAACAAGCCCATATGATCTTATTTTTACTGTGCAGATGATTGATTTAGATTTTAGAGGAGAAAGGGTAAATGCCATAGATATTAACAGGAGAAGAAGGAAATGGAAGTAGATACAGGGTTTTAAAAATGTCATGCCCTTTGACATGCTCCCCTCTGGGTGTGTGTGTGTGTGTGTGTGTGTGTGTGTGTGTGTGTACCAACGGACTGGATGTGAACACTGTCTTCTCTGGGGGTGAGCTGACCAGGTTGCTCAGACGTGCGGAGTGAGCACTTTCTGTTTCACTGCGGGAGATTTGCTGACTCAGGGGCACACATTAATCTCTGTTGGAGATGTGCAGAAAATAACCCAAAGAAGCCACCTCCCTGTCCTGGCCTTCTGTCTCACCTCTCCTTGACTCTGTGGAAGGGAACTACTATTTTTGAAAGGGGATGTGTTAACTGAGTATAAGTCAGTGACGATGCCGAAATTACAGTGTTGTAGAACCATGTGATACAACACATGAAGAGGATGGGGGTGTGCTTCTAACATGTTCTTCATTACCGGCTTTAGGAAACTGAGCCCCACAGAGAAAATAACTAGGTCAAGGTCATGAGTCCTGAAACCAGAACATTTGTCTCCTCCTTACTGGCTTCTATTGCTGTGATAAAACACCCTGACCAAAGCAACTTGGAGAGAGAGAGGGGTGTGTTTCTTCTTAGAACTCTCAGAACACACTATCACTGAGGGGATAGTCAGGCTAGGAACTCAAGCAGGAAGCAAGAGCCAGAAACTGAAGCAGAGGCCATAAAGGAATACTGCTTCCTGGCTTGCTCCCTGTGATTTGCTTAGCCTGCTTTCTTATATACCCCAGGGCCACCTACTTAGGGGAGGCACTGCCCGCTCTGGGCTAGGTTCTCCCACACCAACCAGTAATCAAGAAAATGCCCTACAGATATGTCTATAGAGCAATTATCTGGAGACATTTTCTCAATTAAGAGTATATCTTCCCAAATGGCTCTAGCTAGTGTCAAGTTGGCAAAAACCTAGTCAGAACACAGAACTCTTTCCTCTACACCAAACTGTCTTGCCTTTGCTCATAAAAGAAAACTATATAAGTCAGTCAGACGATCTTTTGTTTGCGTGATTTCTTTTTATAGGAGACAATATGTGCATGGGATATATCCGGCTGCTTTTAACAGTTGCTTTGAATCATAAAGGCATCATTTGTTTACTGCTCCAGAATTCTCAAGGCATGTGGCTTCAAGCATTGATTCAGCGCCTTGCTGATGTCAGGGCTGTGAGGCTCACATCTTCATTTTTACCATTTCCTTAAGGTCACACGGCTGTCAACACAGTTTGATGCTCTCTACCCACCTCCCAGGGAATTTTCTAAGTAGAGAAGGGAGAGGGGTGGTGGGCAGCCTTCAGCTCCCTCTGTGTTCCCCTTTAATCTGCCTTGCTGTGTTACTCCAAGGCTTCTGCAGGATGCCCTATCTGCCTCCTTTCTCCTTGGATTATCACTCACAAAAGAACAGGAAGAAGATGGCTATCAAACTCTAAGTCATCTTTGGTGCTTAGGCATGGAAGATAAATTTCAGAAAACATTTCAATACCTGAAAACAAAAAACAAGCAGAACAAAAAACCAAACCTAACCAACCAACCAACCAACTAACCAACCAACCAACCAACAACAAAAAAAACATTAAAGCAAGAATATTCTAACAAGGAAGAAGAGAAAAGAAAGTTTGTGGGGATGTAGTAGACAGGGTTTGGTGCATGCACTATTATTTTTTTCAAGGTAGACTTGATTTCATAGTTTAGCTGTATAGCACTATAATCTCTGCCATCTTAGATTAGTCACTTAATCAACAAAATTAAGATATCACTAGCATTTGCTTTATAAAACATTTATGAGGATTAAAGAAGATAGTTCAAGGAGCAGTTGGAGATAAGGCTCAGTGGTTAAGAGCACTTACTCTTCCTGCAAAGGACACATATTTGGCTCCCAGTACCCACATGGTAGCTCATAGCCATTTTTAACCAATTCCAGTGTCTCTGACACTCACTCTGAACTCCACAGGCTCCAGACACACATGTGTGTACATGTATAGATGTAGGCAAATGATTCATATACATAAAATAAAAATAAATAAAGCTTTAAAAAGATAGAAAGGATCAGCAAAGTATGTAAGGATCCAACAAATATAATTTTATACCTATATTTTCTATTTATTTACTCTGTACAATAAGAAGTAAACATTTATTTATTGGGCTGTAGTTAATGGGGTATATAATTCTTTCTCCTCAAGGGACAAATATTTTCATGAAGAAATATAAGAATCAAAGACCACTGTCCTTCTGCCTTCACTGCTCTGTCCTCAAACTCACTTTGTAGAGAGGATGACCTTTGACTCCTTGCCCCCTGTTGTTAGTTCCCTGCAGTGGGACTTCAGGCATACACTGTGAATGACCAGGTAAAGCAGTGCTGAACATTGAACCCTGGACCTCAAGGATGCTAGATAAGCACTTGCATCCTCAGCCTCAAGAACTTAACACAATTTTGGTAGATTGCTCAGCATTTCTTTCTCCACAACACTGCCAGTCTTGCTACCAAAACCAAGATCATTTGTTATGCATTTTGTTTGGTATGTATCAGTCACTTTGGGTGTCTCATGTCTCCTAGGGTAACCCTTACCACCTATACTCTCACCCACTTATAATGATGTGCCTCCTTTCCCTTTTAAGCCTTCTCTGAAAACCATTTATCTTCTTTCTCTAATCAAAACCTGTTCTCCCCTCAGAGTGTTACTTAGCTGTCAAGTCTCAATGTAAACTGTTTTTTCTCTCCCTCCCTGTGGGCCAGCACTCTTGTCCCCTGCCCAAACCACTCTCCCTCTCTCCTGACTAAAGATGCTAGATTTTAATCTGCTGTCACCATTCTTATTACAAAAATCCAGTGACCTCTGCATCATGGTGTTTGGTCACTTAGGAATTTAGCTCTAGGATTACTGTCATATTCAATGCCATAATAATTCTTGGTGGTTTCAATGTTTACTTTCCAGTGTCTTGGCCTCTCAATTTCTTTGAGTCCTCTTCAACAAACATCTGATTACATGTCTCTTACTGTCTATTGTACTCACAACATTCTTCATTGAACTTCTCTTTCATGGCCTGTCATAGTCAGAGTTTCTATTCCTGCACAAACATCATGACCAAGAAGCAAGTTGGGAATGAAAGGATTTATTCAGCTTACACTTCCATATTGATGTTCATCACCAATGGAAGTCAGGACTGACTGGATATCAAGCAGGTCAGGAAGCAGGAGCTGATGCAGAGGCCATGGATAGATTTTACTTACTGGATTGCTTCCCCTGGCTTGCTCAGCTTGCTTTCTTATAGAACCCAGGACTACCAGCCCAAGGATGGCACCATCCACAATGGGCCCTCCCACCCTTGATCACTAATTGAGAAAATTCCTTATAGATGGATCTCATGGAGGCATTTCCTCAAGAGAGGCTCTTTTCTCTGTGAGAACTCCAGCTTGTGTCAAGTTGATACACAAAACCAGCCAGTACCATTGACCCCTTGTCATCTTGACACACAAACACATCACTATGATGCCTCAACCCTTACTTTCTTATTCATATACAAGATCTAAATAACATGAAAAGTCCCACAGTCTTTACAAATTCTTACATATTAAATTCCTTTAAAATATCCAATCTCTTTTGAAAAAGTCTTTTTCTAACTCAAATTCTCTTAACTGTGGGATCCATTAAAATACTTTCGTCCTTCAAGAGGGAAAAATATCAGGGCACAGAACAATCAAAATCAAACTCTAACTGTCCAATGTCTGGGATCCACTCACCATCTTCTGGGCTCCTCCAAGGGCTTGGTTTACTTCTCCAGCTCTGCCCTTTGTAGTATACACCTTTTCTTTGAGGTTCCAGCTGCCTGTACTCCACTGCTGCTGCTGCTATTCTTGGTAATTATCTCGTGGCATCTCCAATACATTGCTGTATTCCACTGCAACTAGGCTTTGCTGATAGCATCTCGTAGGCTCTCTTCATGATACCAAGCCTTAAATCCTTTGCATGACCCTGTCAGTCCTGGGCTGTCAACTGCAACTGGGGCTGCACAGTTACCAATGGCCTTCCATAGCCTCTCACAGTGCTGAACTTCATCTGCTCTTCATGACCACTTCGTGTCTTCAAAACCAGTACCACCTGGGTGGACTCTTACACATTACCAAGTCCAGCCACAGTGACACAGTCCAAGAAGGCTACACCACCTGATAGTCCCTGGCCCTAGGATATACAAACCATCACATGGCCAGTAATGAGGATTACTTCACACAGCATCAGTTTACTCGTGTGTCTTCCTATCTTGTATTCCCCAGTGCTTATTACATTGGTTTCATCATCAATCTATCTTTACATCCTACAGCTGAATGTGGCTGGTGGGAATCATGCTTGGTTGGGTGCTGGCCCCACTAAACTCCTGACTCAGGACATCTGAGAGCTCTTTGTGCCACCAGCCATTGACTTTTATTTCCTTTTCCACTGATAATAATTGCATTCCTTCTCCACCCTTCTCCATTCCTGGGGACCGTGAGCCTACACTCCAGCTTATGAACTCACTTCTTCTTTCCCTAAGAATAACAGAAGCAACCTGAAGGGAATACCTACAACTCCTAGTTCCATGGCTCCCTGCCTTCTTACCTCAATGCTGCCACTGTCCTCATGTGAGTGTGGGGATGGAAGCTAGTCATTGGCCCATCATCTCTCATCATTTCCCATTTCCCTGGGACATCACTTTAAAAATTCTCACTTCTATCTCATCAATAGTTTTTTTTTCTTTCTATGGATGTTTTTTTGCCTATTAGCACTCAGTGTGCTGAAGTTTCCTCAATGTTTACCCACAAATATCTTTCCTAGTCTCTGTTTTTGATAAAACCCACTGAATCCAATTCTCTCTTCCCATTCTCCCTTGAACCCATTCGAGCAGGTTTCAATCCCAATCTACCTCATAAGGTTGCTCTTGTGTACATCACCGGTGGGTCCCATGTGTTGACCTTTGTGCTCAACATCCTGACCAGGTCACAGCAAGTGCTTCCCGCATTGTTCCTTTCCGCACAGCACACTTCAGTCAATAGACTTCTCAACTGTCATTCTCTCCCATTTCTGTTTCTGCCCATTGTCTGTCCCTTTCACATTCTGCCCTGAGGTTCTTTTCATCTTTTTGGACTTTAAACACTGATTTATCTAGTGCTCAGTCCCCTGCTTTCTCCCATGCCTCTGGAGAACTGACTCAGCCTCTACTTTAATACTGACCTTAAACTGATGTTACTCTCGATGCATCTTTGGAACCCAGTTACTTCATTCCACCTCTCCTGCAGTCATGCTGGCCCACGTTGCCAGCATCACTCACTTGGAATCTATAGCAACAGTCTCCTTACTGGTTGTTATGACTCAGCTTGTTAGAAGAAGCTAGGGTGGATGGTTAGACATGGGAGGCCTCTCAGAATATTTGCTTGGAGTTTAAGAGGGAAACAACCATATGAAGAACTTCAGATTGGAGAATAACAGTATGTGCAAGTGCTAGAGGAGACACTGATGCAGAAAAGTGCATAAGACATTCATATCTAGGGGACCACTCAATGTAAATAACATGTTAAGAGTATTTGTTACAGGTTCAAAGAACAAGAGATTTGACCCATGAGTTATATTTTATCTTTAAAAATGGGAGTATTCACTTTATTAACATACTATTAAAGCACAAATCAAACAAGACACATGGGTTCTCAAACAATAGATAAAAATAACTGTTTTGCTAGTAGAGTGTTTGAAAAGCAGAGTTTTATTTAGCAATTCAAATTTCTCTTTCTCTTTGAAACTATAATAAGATCTGCCATACATAATTCCATAATTCTTCAGTTATTTGAGGTTAGGAGGTTGCTACTCCCTTTAGATGAAACATCTATCTGCCTGCCTGCCTGCCTTCCTGCCTATCTATCTATCTATCTATCTATCTATCTATCTATCTATCTATCTATCTATCTATCTATCTATCTATCTATCATCTGTTTCTATCATCCACATATGTATGTATATGTATGTATCTGTCATGTATGTAAATATGCATGTATATGTATGTATGTAAATATGCATATATATCATCTATTTATATATCTTTCCATCTATCTATAATCTCTCTACAATTTGTTTTCATATTTATATAAGAACACTCCCTGTATGTGTGTGTATGTATGTATGTATGTATGTATGTATGTATGTTTGCATGTGCATACAAGTGCCAGAAGAAGTAGAAGAAGGTGTCAGATTCCCTGGAGCTGGAGTTACAGGTAATTGCAAACCATCTGACATGGGCTTGCTTAGGAACTGCATTTGTGTCCATTGCAAGAGCAGAAGGTACTCTTAGCCACTAAGACAACTCTCTAGCCTCCATCTTCATATGCTTTGGTTTTCTACATCTCTGTCCACCGACTCCTTATCAATGCCTGGCTGGCTTCACCCAAGTGTGTTAATTATCTTGTTCTGTAAACATCTGGCTTTGAAACTTCAAGGTCATGATGTATAAAATCCATTTGCATATTTAAAATGATTCACGTGACTCATCTAAGTAAGTTCATGGAAGACTTCTACTTTAAGTAAAAGGATGCAGTGGATGAAGAAAAGAAAGTGTAAGACCAAAGAGACAGCTAGTCATGGACCTGTTTCCAGTTTGAACTACTCTTATATGTGCAAGAGATCTTAACTTTGGAAGCAAACAAAGCAGAAAGTGTCAAAAGGAATTTTCAGGTCAAGTCAGTTGCCTAACCAGTTGTGTGTGGTCAAACCAGTTATAATAATCTATTATGCCACCAAAACCCATCAATGAACAGTTCTAGAGGTTCCTAGGAGAGTTTCCAACTTTTATATCACAGATGCCCTTATGTTGACCAAGAGTCAACATCAGATGTCTAAATGTTCTCAGAGATGAAGGTCTATCTTTACATTATGTAAAGCAGCTCAACCTGAACACAGGCAATACTGACTTTCTAAAGACAAGACATTTGGTTCACTCACTGGATAAAAATGTGTCTAGATTCTTGAAGGACTGAAGTGACACAGGTCATGAGCTTGATTTCTTCTGGTTTCCAGCCTCATCACCTTCTGATCACATAATGTACCACTTAGTCCTAGTGTCTTCTTCCTTCCATGTTCAGATGCTAAGTCAGCCACTCTCAGATGCCACCCTCCTTCCAGGCAGAGTTCTTGTTGTGTCCCTTCTTTGGACTTTGAGCTTCTTTCAAATTCCCCTGGAATTTGAGTTTTCAGAAGGCAGAGGATTTTTTAAAAAGTACTGTTAAAGATTTTGTTTTTATTTCATCAGCACCTAACTTTGTTTCCTCGGATCTACATTCAGAGTTGTTATTTATGTTCTTAAATTTTGATTTTTAAAAATTATTTTGAGATTGCAATATAATTACATCATTTCCTCCTTCTCTTTATTGTCTCTAAACCATCTCATCTACCCCTCCAAGGTCTTTCAAACTCATAGACTGTTTTTTCATTAATCGTTGTAACATATATTCCTAAATATATAAATTTAAGCATTTAGAGGAATTTTGACTTGTTTGTCTCCATGTTGTTGTCATGGAATCATTACATGGGCTTAGCAAATTGCCATATAGACTTTGGCTCCTTCACCAGATCTCTTGACACATCCCTCAGCTTTACTCTGAGATTGGTCCCTTGTGACACTCCTAGACTGTTTTTAGATCTCACCAGACACAGGCTTCAGCCCTCTCAGCAAGGACCACAGCAGCCATCACAACATAGCCTTAAGACAAAGGGCTGAGGCATTGCTGAGGATCACTGGGTTGTGGTTGTATCTGAGATGTCCATTCACATCTATGGCTCAGGTGTTACCTCCCCTAACCTGCTTTACCTACATTTATTCTGCATATGAAGTAAGTTCCAAAAGAGAAAATGTGTCTTTCTAAGGTACTTCTAGTGTAGTGTGTGAACAAGGAAATTACAATTTTCCTGCAGTGTCTTCAGGGAATATTCTCTGGGGAATATGCTTCTTATTTTCAATGAAAAAAAATTAAAGATGATCCCTAAGTCCAGGGCTAGGGTAAGCCTTGGTTAAAGCCTAACTTAGGGTTTCTGCATCATATATGTTACAGTTGCTCCTATCATGGCTGACAGTGTGCCTCTGCTAACCACAGACATGGCCATGGATCTGGAGACTGTCTGCTCACAGAACACTGCTCAGCAGGAGGTTTCCCTGAGGTTGAAGTGGGTTATCCATCTTCTAGGATGATGAATTCTCCAGGTTGTCTTATAGGGTCATTAGCCTCCCATCGATTCCAGCTAAAAGGTCTGTCCTGGCACTATGGTGAGGAAGCAAGGGGCATCTTACTCTCAGATTCACTGCCTGCACACCTCTGGCCTTGTTGACCACACTGAGAGCTTCGATGTTCCATGAGGCTTAGCTTTGTTTATTCATGGAGCTGTGTCTTAACTGGAACTGAAGAGCTGCTGGTGAGTGACTAGGCTTCATTCTCAGACAGGATGACAAGGGTCTCACTCAGCCCTCATCTGCTCCATAGTACTGTTTTCTCACAGGCTATTCCATAATTTGGGGGCACTGATGGATCTCCTGACTGTATGCTTGGATTTCCACCAGATATTGAAAAGAATTCTTCACTCTCTTCCTCCTCCTCCTCTTCCTCCTCCTCCTCCTCCTCCTCCTCTCCCTCCTCCTCCTCGTCTTCCCCTTCTTCCTCCTCCTCCTTCCTCCCCTTCCTCCTCCTCTCCCTCCTCCCCTTCCTCCTCCCCCTTCTCCTCCTCCTTCTTCCTCTCCCTCCTCCCCTTCCTCCTCCCCCTTCTCCTCCTCCTCTCCCTCCTCCTCTTCCTCCTCCTCCTCTTCCACTTCCTCCCCCTCCTCCCCTTTCTCCTCCTCCTTCTCTCCCCCTTTTTGTCTTTTTCCTCCTCCTCCTTCATTTTGATAATATTTGTTAGGGAGGAAGAATTATTTAGATTTTAACTTAATTTTTAAACGTATTCACTTGACATCCTGCTCACTGCTCTACTCCTGGTCACCCCCCTCCCACAATCCTTTCCTCATCCCCTTGCTTCTCCTCTGAGTGGGTGGGGGCCCCTGGACATCCCCCTACCCTGGCACTTCAAGTCTCTGTGAGACTAGGCAGTTAGGGAAGAAAATTCTTAAACCTCAGTTTTCTCATGTTATCTGCTCTCTTCACCATGGGGATGGCTAAGTGAAAGTATTGCATAAGTTTTTGATGCTTAGTGGGGACTTCAGTTACCAGCCTTATCACTCTTCCTTTCTCTCCTTTGTTTTTAAATAACACATGTGACACTTAGGAAAGTTCCACCTTCCAGCAGACTATGGAAGACTCATTTATTTGCTTCTATTGCTCTTGTGAAAGGTCATAAAAGCCTAGAGTAGTGATTCCATGGTGGTTCCCACTAGACAAAATGGAAAGCTAAAACCCTTTACTATGGCATATACAAAGTTTTAACTTATCCAGAAGTTTTCGAGGTTCCAGATATTATATAAATAAAGCACCTGTCAAACTCAGCTAGCGCTTCTTATTTCATAGAGTGTACATAGAGATACCTTCAAGTTCTTTCTTGATTTGAAAGCAAGGTAAGATTTTTCTAAGGTATTGCAATGTGCATTAGAATTAAACCTTCACACATTTATCAACATTTAAGTCTATAAGCCCCAGACCCTTGGCCAAGAGGATATCTTCCTTTCAGAGTGTACATTTCTTTTATTTTTTTTAAAACACAACATCATTAATAGAAAATCACTGTCAGGAATTATCTGTTGTAAATGGTAGGTAGAATGGAGACAGTTTGGATGACAGGGGTTGATTTTTCTGTGAGACTATGCTGCTACAAATCAAATCCAGTCTAGTGTATACTATGCAGGTCTATCCTAAGCTATGCATGTACTCTACAATTGAACCCAGCCAGTGCTGAATATTTTTCTCTGCAAAGTGTGTACATAGAGTAAAATAAATGTTTGGAGTGGTTGCAGGGAAAGAGAGCTCAGAATACTCCTAGGAAAAATTTCCACTATAATTAGTACATTTAATTTCTATGTATTTAGGCAAGAAACAAAGGCTAGGAATGGCTTCTTCATCCTGGGTTAACTGCTAAATAATATGACCAACCATATAAGGTCCCCTTTTTCATATCACTTTAAGCAAATACAACCTAATTATACATCTCTTTATCACATTGCCTCCCCTGCTTAGAGGAAGAATCCTGTGTGTGGGACAAAACAAATCATCTAGCTAGTGGTGGTGGGGTTGGTAGATGCCTGCTATCTGGAACGCAATTTGGTCCTCCATGCTGGGAATCACAGACTTATTGATCCGCTGTAAATTCCATGATTTTGGTTCTTAGGACCTATTCTGAACAAACAACTAGAAATGCAGACAAGGTCATATGCACCTTTTCTGGGTTATTATTTATGAAATAGAAAAAATAATGGTCTCTGGATTTTCCAATGGTGAAGTGATTTTGACCATGTTACTACAGCACATAGCATCACATCCACAGACATAATAACAACCAGCTTCTAGTGGCACTAAGATGGATAGTTTTTCCTTTATTGTTCATACATTTGAGGGTACTGTTAATGTTTTCCTATGGCAAATATGAATTATTTTATATTACTTTATTTACTGAAGAAATATTAATGGCTTCCCTTTCTTTGGCAGTACTGGGAACAGAATCTAGGGCCTGAATGACACTTTCCCATTGAGTTACAGTCCTAGCCTCCAGCAAATATTAATAGGACACCTACTATGTGCCCACTCTGTGCTAAGTGCATGGAAAACAATGGAGAACTTCAGCAGAGTTGACAGAACTCCTGCAGGAGTAGACAGTCAAAAGAGTTTGACAAGCATCAGATACAAAGTTGTCTCATAGCAAATGGAATGGAGGAAGAGCCTGTCATAGAAAGATGAGCTGGGTGAACATGTTTGTTTGGGACAGGGGTCAGTAAAATATGGCCCAAAGCCCTGCAACCTATTTCTATTTGTACTGCTTAAAAAGATTAAATTGATGTACAATAATTGTACATGTTTATAGGTAATTATCAAATACAGATAATAACCCCCACTCTGTCTCTAAAGCAGGTCTCATTGTGTAGACCTGGATGGCTTGGAACTTGCCTGGTAGACTAGACTGACCTTGAACTCACATGGATCTGCCTGCCTCTGCTTCCCAGTCGATGGTACTAAAGTCATGTACTACCATATCCAGCTCTTTTCAGTCTTTATAAAATAAAATAAAATAAAATAAAATAAAAATCTCTACAAAGTATAGTCACCCTCCTGTTCTGTAGAACACTAGAACATATCCCTTCTATCTAACTGTGTTTTCACATAAAGTCCAAACTTAAAAGGGAGAAAGGAGGAGGAGGAGGAGGAGCAGGAGGAAGAGTCCATGAAAACTGCATGGCAAAGACCCTGGGATGTCTATGAAGCAACTACATGCAAGTGAAATATGTACTTTCTGACATCAGCAGAAAGTTTCGATGAGGCAGAGTTTAGAACATTGGGAATAGCTCCTTAATGGAATAACATTTATAATAAGATCTTTAAAAGTTGAAGAGTTGGTTTTGGGGAAAGCTTTTTCATTCATGCTCTGTTAGAAAAAACTGGAAATTATTTTAGTCAAAAGAAGCTTTATATTGGAACATGACTCCTCCAGGTCTGAAGGAAGGGATGTCTGCTTAAAGGGTGAGATAAATACGTACCTCCTGCAACTCTCCAGTCTTCTTTGTGATTCCTCTCATATACGGTTGGCTTGGTTTTAAAATGCCACTATTACACCTTCATTTCCCTGAGCCCTGGCTTCCTAAGGCAGTGTTCCATATCCAGATACACTATTAATGACAACAATAGGAACTTATGGTGGTTGTACATCTAGGCTGAGCCTCTACTCTACTCCTGTCCATATAATCCCCCATGTTATCATAACAGCTCTGCAAGAAGACCACTGGCCGAAGTTTATAAAGAAGTAACATTTTCTTTGAGAAAGTACCCAAGGAGCTGAAGGAGTTCTCAACCCTATAGGTGGAACAACAATATGAACTAACCAGTACCCCCCAGAGCTTGTGTCTATAGCTCCATATGTAGCAGAAGATGGCCTAGTCAGCCATTACTGGGAAGAGAGGCCCCTTGGTATTGCAAACTTTATATGCCCCAGTACAGGGGAACGCCAGGGCCAGGAAGTGGGAGTGGGTGGGTAGGGGAGCAGGGCGGACAGGGAGGGTATAGGGAACTTTCGGGATAGCATTTGAAATGTAAATGGAGAAAATACCTAATTAAAAAAAAAGAAGTAACATGGTCTGGGCTAAGGATGGCCATGTTGCTTGTCATTGTGCACAAGGAGAAGATGCCTCTGAATTTCTACCATGGCTATTACTGCAGACCATTTTCTTTTCCACACAGGTAGATTCCATGACTTTATTACATTGTCAACAGTTAAAAGGAAGGGCTCCCCAGCCATGCCCACCACCACTTGACATTATTGGCTCTAATCTTTAAATAGCAGCCATAATTTTTAATTTCTTTGAAAACACCTCAGTGTACTTGGGTGGGGAGGGGGACACTTTCCTAATCTCCCTGCAGCCTGTTGAATGGCTCGGGCAGGGAGGGGACACGTTCCTCATCTCCCTGCAGCCTGTTGAATGGCTCGGGCAGGGAGGGGACACGTTCCTCATCTCCCTGCAGCCCGTTGAATGGCTCGGGCAGGGAGGGGGACACGTTCCTCATCTCCCTGCAGCCTGTTGAATGGAATTGAAGAATGATAGTTTCCAGCTTTCTAAGTGGTCTCTCATCTGCTTCAGGCTAAAGTAATTTTTTGATAACTCCATCGCACTCTAATTTTCCAAATTTATTATCCTCATTTCTTCAACTAAAGATGGGTTTTAAATGAGTTTCATAGTATGCAGTCATTTCAGAGGTACCGTTAATTTCACATTTCTCTTCCCCTTGTGGATAGGATCATTTTTCTTCTATCCCTTCTCCCCTATTCTAAAAGGCAGCATGTGTGGCGTTCTCTTTGCTCTTCCTGATGCCACCATTAGCTTGGACAGGGAGGTTTGCTGGAGAAAGCCCCTGGCTTGGAGCCAGGAAACCAAGGATGCAGTGATCACAGATCCTTAGCCAGTGTCAAGGATCTGGGAAAGCCGTGAGCTTCTTGGGACTAAACAACTTTAATAAAATTGAGGGTGGGGTCGGTGAGATTCCATATCTAATTTCTAAATTTTTTGGATCCTGGTAAGTCTGGATCAGTCAAGGAATAGCAAGGACACCAAAGCAATACCAGTTATCTGAAAAGAGGGACTTTGATGTAAAACATTACTAATTGAGTAAGTGAAATGCTTTTGCTTCAAGTGGTGAAAGTGGGGTGTAGCTAGCTGTAGACATGGAGAGAAGGTCCGGAGATTATTATAACTAAACCAATGAGAGAAGGGATACCCTGGAGCTGCATCGAAGACATGGGGTCCCTGGCTGGCTCACTCTGGTGTGAGAGAAGAGGATGGGGGCACAACAAGCTTCCTCCATTTGGATCTAGCTACTACCATAAGAAGGAATTGCTGCTGTCAGGGTGGAGGGGATGAAACCATCATTAACAGGATAGAATGAAAAGGATTGTCATTTCTGCTCTTCACGACTCTCCCTATCATCTCCTGTGGGAAGACATTAGAAACAACACTGAGTAAGGTCCAGTATAGCTTTGGATTGGGAGATAATAGCATAATACCTGGTGGTTTTTCTGCTGGGATAGCAAATAGGTAACCTGGAAGTCACTTTTGTCACTCAGCATAGTTTTCTTTCTTTTATTATTATTAGGTATTTATTTCATTTACATTTCCAATGCTATCCCAAACGTCTCCCACACCCTCCCACACCCACTCTCCCACCCACCCACTCCCACCTCTTGGCCCTGGCATTCCCCTGTACTGAGGCATATAAGGTCTGCATGACCAATGGGCTTCTCTTTCCACTGATGGTCGACCAGGCCATCTTCTGATACATATGCAGCTAGAGACACGAGCTTTGTGTGTGTGTGTGTGTGTGTGTGTGTGTGTGTGTGTGTGTGTGTGTGTGTGTGTTACTGGTCAGTTCATATTGTTGTTCCACCTATACGGTTGCAGATCCACCCAGCTCCCTGGGTACTTCCTCCAGCTCCTCCCTTGGGAGCCCTGTGATCCATCCAATAGCTGACTGTGAGCATCGACTTCTGTGTTTGCTAGGCCCTGGCATAGTCTCACAAGAGACAGCTATATCAGGGCCCTTTAGGCAAAATCTTGCTAGTGTATGCAATGGTGTCAGCGTTTGGAGGCTGATTATGGGATGGATCCCCTGGTATGGCAGTCTCTAGATGGTCCATCCTTTCGTCTCAGCTCCAAACTCTATCTCTGTAGCTCCTTCCATGGGTGCCTTGCTCCCAATTCCAAGAAGGGACAAAGTATCCACACCTTGGTCTTCGTTCTTCCAGAGCTTCATGTGTTTCGCAAATTGTATCTTATATCTTATATATTTGGGTATTCTAAGTTTCTGGGCTAATATTCACTTATCAGTGAGTACATATCATGTGAGTTCTTTTGTGATTGAGTTACCTCACTCAGGATGATGCCCTCCAGGTCCATCCATTTGCCTAGGAATTTCATAAATTCATTCTTTTTAATAGCTGAGTAGTACTCCATTGTGTAAATGTACCACATTTTCTGTATCTATTCCTCTGTTGAGGGGCATCTGGGTTCTTTCCAGCTTCTGGCTATTATAAATAGGGCTGCTATGAACATAGTGGAGCATGTGTCCTTCTTACCGGTTGGGACATCTTCTGGATATATGCCCAGGAGAGATATTGCTGGATCCTCTGGTAGTATTATATCCAATTTTTTGAGGAACCGCCAGACTGATTTTCAGAGTGGTTGTACAAGCTTGCAATCCCACCAACAATGGAGGAGTGTTTCTCTTTCTCCACATCCTCACCAGCATCTGCTGTCACCTGAATTTTTGATCTTAGCCATTCTGACTGGTGTGAGGTGGAATCTCAGGGTTGTTTTGATTTGCATTTCCCTGATGATTAAGGATGTTGAACATTTTTTTCAGGTGCTTCTCAGCCATTCAGTATTCCTCAGGTGAGAATTCTTTGTTTAGCTCTGAGCCCCATTTTTTAATGGGGTTATTTGATTTTCTGGAGTCTACCTTCTTGAGTTCTCTCTATATATTGGATATTAGTCCCCTATCTGATTTAGGATAAAGATCCTTTCCCAATCTGTTGGTGGCCTTTTTGTCTTATTGACAGTGTCTTTTGCCTTACAGAAGCTTTGCAATTTTATGAGGTTCCATTTGTCGATTCTCCATCTTACAGCACAAGCCATTGCTGTTCTATTCAGGAATTTTCCCCCTGTGCCCATATCTTCAGTTTCTCAGCATTTTAATTAGACATCTTTGTTTAGGCTTTTTTCTATCTATCATCTATCTATCTATCTATCTATCTATCTATCTATCTATCTATCTATCTATCTATCTATCTATCTATCTGTGTGTTGTGCCATGGTACAGATGTGCAATTCAGAGGCCAACTTTGGGAACTTAGTTCTTTCCTTGAATTCAGGTCATCAGGCTTGGCAGCAAGCACCCTTTTCCTGCTAAACCATCTTGTAAGGCTTGTTTTTCACCTGATGAGCTTCTTTCTAGGTGAGAAGTCTACAGAACCTCATCTTTCGTGATTTGTAGTTCTTTTTTTTTTTTTAAAGCATAGGAAGATGGCTTGGAATTCAGAAACCATTTTATGAATGAGGTAGCTAAGACCCCCACAAGGCAAGAGCTTTTTAGTAAAACCATTTATTAGGTGAACGACATCTCTGGGTTCTGAGGTTAGTGTCCTGGTTGAGCCAAAAGGAAGTCAATCCTTTTGCTATTCAAAGTCTTGTTTCAGGGCCAGCAGGGCCACCTTAGATCATATTAGAGATATAGGAACTCACGCTCCCTCTCTATCACATATATAAACACAGCTATTTATGATTTGTCTTACACTTTAGCCTCATCCCTTATCAGGTACCTCTGCCTTAATAACACTCCACTTACTCTCAACTACATTCCAGTACTCCTAACTACATATCAGACTTTCTTTTTCACCTTCCTGGATCTGCACATGTCACTGGTCACTGTTTTGTGTGTGTATGATGTGTGTAGATATATAGATGTGTGTGCATTCAGATATATGACTGCAGGTATGTGTATACAGGCATCCGCATGCTGCACTGTGTATGAATGAAGGTCAGAAGACAGGCTGGACTTCCACCTTGTTTGAAATAGGGTCTTTTTGTTTCATTGCCCATGGCAGCCTAGCTGGCCTGCGAGCTTCTGAGATTCCCCCTCCTTGTCCTTCATCTAGGTTTACTAACGTGTGAGTTTATGTGTTTTTTGGCTATGTGAACTCAGATACTTACTCTTGTATGAAAAATATTTGATCACTGAGCCATTTCCTCAGCCCTAGGCACAGACTTTAATGTCTACTTCAAGAAGAGCAGAAGATATCTTTCTTGGAAGTCTTCCCACACTGAGAATCCTTGTCTGTGTTTTAACACCTGACACATACATTTTTCAGATTTTGTCACTGGTGATGATCATATATTTTATTATTTATTTCCTTGAGATGAAGGGACCATTTCACACTTAGCAGGTTGTTCTGGAAATGAGTAATTAAGAATAATAAACTAATATGGAGACAAGAAATCTATCCAATATGTATCTACAAGTGGCACTAAGGTAGAATAGGTGTAGGCTCAGTTTTTTCAAAGATAGACAAGACTGATAAACTTTTAGCTGATCTAAGGAATCACAGAGGAGACTCATAACCAGAAATGGAAGATGAGACATTGTAACTAATGCCACAGATATATAAAAGATACTAACAGACTGCTGTGAACAAGTGGATGTCAACAGATTAGATGAAGAAGAGCAGATAAATCCATAGAAACATACTGCTAAAACCAAACCACAAGAAACAGGAAGTCAGAAGAGACTAAAAGTTAGCAGAGACTGAGTTACTAATCAAGCACATGTCAACACCACAAAACATCAGACTTGAGGTCTTCTCTAGTGAGCCCTACCAAACAGCTGAAGAAGAATTAATGGCAAATTTCCTTAAACTCTTTTCCCCAATTTTAAGCATCTCCAAACTCCCTTTTATAAAGCCAACATCACTGTGATACTAAAACCATGTTACCCTCAACCCCCTCAATAATCCCCTCAACCGCCTGCAAAGACCAGCGCACAGACACTCTCAAAGCCAAAGAACTTCAATATCCCTGAAGAGCCATGATACAAACATTCTCAACAATGTATTACCAAATCATTATCAAATCAAGTATGAATGCAAATGTGGAAGATCATATAACATGATCATGTTATGCAAACACAGTTCAATATATGTGTCTTAGAGTTTCTATGGCTATGATACAATGCCATGACCAAAAGCAACTTGAAGAGGAAATAGTTTATTTGGCTTATGCTTCCACAACCACAGTCAGTCACTGAAGAAAGTCAGGACAGGAACTCACATAGGGCAGGAACCTGGAGGCAGCAGCTGATACAGAGCCTATGGAGGGGTACTGATTACGAGCTTGATCCCCAGGCTTGTTCAGCTTGCTTTCTTAAAGAAACAAGGACCGCTAGCTCAGGGTGGCACCATCCACAGTGATCTAGATTTTTTCACATCAATCACTAATTAATGAAGTACTGGATAGGTTTGTGAGCTTACAGCCCAATCTTACGGAGGCACTTTCTCAACTGGGGCTTCCTTCTCGAAGATGACTATAGCTTGCGTTAAGCTGACATAAAACTATCCAGCACAATGATGGAAAACTCACAGCAAATCAGGTGAAAAAGGAGTGTGCACCACCATGGATATGGTTGTGAGTGACAAGCCCAGAGCTGGTAATGTGCTTTATAGTAAACATTTTTCTAGTGAGATCAGGGGCAAGGTCCTTAATTTGCACTCAGTTCTGGGATATCAAATCAGAGCATTCAGGGAAGAAAGTGAAAGGAAGGCAATCGAAATTAGGAAGAAGCCAAAGTGTCTGTTTGCAGATGGTGTGACCCTATAGCCAAAACCCCCTACATACCATAAAAACAACATCTTAGAGCTAACAAACAAATTCAGTTAAGTTGTGGCATGGGAAATACACATGCAGAAATCAGTCCTGTTTCTATATGTGAGAAATGAGCTATCTGAGCAAAAAGAGATTAAAACCAGTGCCATTTACAATAGTATCAACAAACACTTCAGAATACATTTAAGCAAGGAAATAAAAGAGTCACACACTAAGAACTATAAAAACCACTAAAGATGAACATTGAAGAGCATACAAATAAATGGGAAGATATTTATTGCCCGTGGATTGGAAGAGATGATACTGTTAAGTGCTCATGCTAACTAAAATGATCCGTCATGCAATCCTTATCAAAATTCCAACGACATTTTTCTCAGTGTTAGAAAAAAATATAAAATCTGTATGGAACACAAGACACTGGCTCACCAAAGAAATCTCAAGATAAAAGGACAAAGTTGGTGTTATCACACTACCTACCTTCATATATGCTTCACAACTATAAAGATCAAGACAGAATTGTACTGGCACAGAAATGAAAAACCAGTAAAACAGAATCATGACCTAGAAATAAAACCACAAATTTATTTGTGATTTGTTCTTTGAAAATACACACACACACACACACACACACACACACACACACACACACACACATGTATGTATTTAAAGTTATTCAATGTCTATGGGTGTTTTCCTGGCATGTATGTATGTGCAGCAAGTGTAGGTCTGCTGCCTGAGGCAGCCAGAAGAGGATATTGGGTTGTCTGGAACTGGAGCTTACAGGTGGTTGTGAGCTGCTCTGTGGGTGCTGGGAGTTGAACCCAGGTCCTCTGGAAGAGCAGCCAGTGCTTTTATGTATGGAGACTTCTCTCCAGCTCAATGGTGGATTTGTCCTTAAGATGCCAATAAAGTACAACAGGGGTAGGACAGTGTGGGGACCCTGCATACCCACGTGCAGAGGAGTAAACTTGGGCTCATTATACATCGTTATAGATTATATAACTACATTTCCCCAAGACGTCCAAATGCTGTGGCTTGAAAAATGTTGCTCCCGAGTGTGGGTAAGTCAATCAATACTGTTGCCAATTGATGTTTGTCATTTACATTATTTTCATCCTATGCAGTGTTTCCCACACAGGGTACCCTGAAGATTCTCTCTTTGAATATCACATTTCATATGAGGGCCTTTAAAGTATGCTTTCTTTGTTTAAATGCAAAATTACAGCATTTACTCATGTGTGGCTTGTGAGACTCAAACAGTAGTCTTTAGAATGGGGTGATAGTCCTAATTTTAGTTGATCTGTGTTGATGTGTCTGCTTGTAAAGCTGGTGAGCTTATTATTTGGTTGCAATAGCATATGCAGAAAATCACCTTTGGATAGTCTCTGATTTTCCATGGGGGTCTTGGTCCATCCACCATTTTAATATGGTTGACACAGGATTTTTAGAATAGGGAAAATTATCATTGGATACCAATGCTCATAGTCTTGGGTTAGTTCACTACAAAGCCCAAGGGTGGAGGAGAAGGTAATTAATGCTCTCTAATGTCTTTTCTTCTTCATAGGGCTGATAGTCTACCTAGGAATGATGGCAGGGGCCTTCATCTTGGGCGGCCTGGCTGATAAACTGGGAAGGAAGAAGGTCCTCAGCATGTCATTGGCCATCAATGCCTCCTTTGCCTCACTCTCCTCCTTTGTGCAGGGATATGGAGCCTTCCTCTTCTGCAGACTCATCTCAGGCATAGGGTATGTACTGGCTCTCCCCACCACGAGTCTCTCACCTCTGGCCCTCTAGCTCCATCTGATACCTCACAAAGCATTTGGATTGAATGTTGTTGCTTGACTTTAAAGATACTATATTAAAGTTAAGGGCAGACAAGATGGTTCAGTGGGTAGGAGTTTTTCCTACCGAGCTTGATGGCCTGAGTTCAGTCCCCAGAATGTACAGTGTGGAAGTGGACAACTAACTCCCACAAGCTGTCATCTAATGCCCATGGACTGTACCATGTCTTGTGTGTATATGCACACATGAAAATAAACAAATAAACAAAAAACAAATAAATGCAATAACTTTTTAAAAGCCAAAACAACCCAAGATTGCTTTTTAAATGTAGGGAAAGCCTCATTGCTGGTCTACTTAATTAATGAGCTTTTCATACAGAGCACAAATGTACAGTAGAAGGCAATTTGGCTTCTGTTATGACATTTTTAAGTTTATGACTTGATGATATCTTTCTGGTGTTTTCTCTCTTCAGGATTGGGGGCTCCCTGCCAATTGTTTTTGCCTACTTTTCTGAGTTCTTATCACGAGAGAAACGTGGTGAGCATCTTAGCTGGCTGGGCATCTTCTGGATGACTGGAGGCATCTATGCATCTGCCATGGCCTGGAGCATCATTCCACACTATGGTGAGCCACAGACTTAAGACAGTTCCAGGTTCTCTGTTTCTATGGCAACCACATCAAATAAATACCAGCTCCCAACCTTATTTCCTATCTTGTAAACAGTTTCTGTGACTTAAAAAAAAAAGAATTTAGAATGTTACAGAGAAATTAAACATAATTTAGAAATAATGTCACCTCTTCCCCTCTCCTTTTAAAACTATTTTCTCCTCCTCCACCTGTTTCTTTCTCTCCTTTTCCTTTAAATTTTCTTTTACCTATGTCTCGGTGTGTGTTCTCATGTAAGTACTTGTGAAGGACAACCTGCAAGGCTCAGTTCTCTACTTACACAGCCTTCATTCCCTCTGGCCCTCTTCACTTCAATGAGTGGGCTTTGGGAGGCCTGTTTTATAGATGGCTAATGGGACAAAAATCGTGAGATGTGGCTGGCTTACCCTAGGGGGTGCACCAGAGCTGGGGTAGGGATAGAAACCTGGTGTTCCTCCAGGTATATTCCACTGCTTGTGCACTTTACACTTTCTTTCTATTTTTACGTTTCAAGTTACATACAAAACAATGGATTTCGTGGTGGCATCTTCAGTCTTATGTTTCATTACACTTGGTTCTTATTGATTGCCCTGCCCTTGGACCTCTTCCTCTGATTGGCTTGCTCTCTCCCCCTAGTTAGTGCAACCGCTCCAATTTCTTACCACCTGTAGATCATTGCTCTTTATAGCTCCCCACCATCTTTTCTTCCTTTCTCATGATCTGCACACATACATAAACGCATACATGCACATACACATACAAGCACACAAATATATAAGCATACACACACATACATATATTTTTCTTTTCCGTAGTCACAGTTCTTTCCTTTTCTATTATATTTTAATTTTTCATATTATCATATAATTACATCATTTCCCACTTTCTTTCCTCTTCTAAACTCTTTTATGTCCACACTGTCTCTCAAATTCATGGCCTCTGTTTCTTTAATTGTTGTCACGTATGTGTGTGTGAATGGATTTGTGCATTTCTAAATACATAAATAGAATCTTTTAAGTTCATATACTGTTACTTATATGTATATGTTTTCAGGATATATATTCATACCTTGTAAGAGAAAACATGAATTCTTTGTCCTTCTGGCTTATTTCACTTAACATAGTGATTTATAGCCTCCCTTTCCTTTTCCCTACAAATACCACAATTTTTTCTTTATGAATATATAACTGCTATTGTATATATGTTACACACTGTCTTTATCCATTCACATATTGATGGACATGTAGGTTGATTCCATTTCCTGGAATAACATTGTAGATGGAGGTCCATGGAGTAGGCCAGGAAATTATGGCCCTAGCTCTGGCTTGAGGCCCGTGCTTCCCAGCTGTCTATATGACCAGCCATCTTATACTGTGGCTGCCACAGCTGTGGACTGTCCCTACTATGCCTTCTCTGCCACATACTATGGGTTCTAAACTGTGAGTCAGAATGAAACTGATCTCCCTTGTTTCTGTTAGGTGTTCTCTCACAGGGATGTGAAAACTGGCTTTTCATTGTCTTTCACTTGAGAAAGAGCATGGGCAGTTCTGTGCAGGTTTTTAATCGAGACAGGGTTTCTCTCTGTAGTGCTGGCTATCCCGGGATCTCTCTTTGTAGCCCAAGCTGGCATGGAACTCACAGACATCTGCCTGCCTCTACCTCTTGAGTGCTAGGATTAAAGATGTATACAACCATGCCTGACCCTATGCTGGTTTTTAAAGGGCAGGAAATGGAGCTTATGATTTCCACTTACATTCATTTGTCCACATCTCTGTAGCAGAACAAATGCTACTGCAATGAATGCTGGGAAACACAAGCCAGCTGGGAATCTAGAAAATAGAAGAAAGGGGGTTGTGACCATCAGGTAGTTGTTAATTTTTAATATTTGAGAACCAACTAGATTTTATATCATTAGAAACACAGAAAGTTTTCTTCTGTGCTTTCAACACAGAAAGGTCTAGGGAAGAAAAGAGTTTCCTGGCAATTCTGTCAGTAGGCAGTTTTTAAAATGACTTTAGAAAGCCGGGCATGGTGCATTTATTCTTTAAAAAATATTTTCCATTAGTTAATTTATTTACTCACTTTACATCCTGATCCCCGTCTCCCTCTCCTCCCAGTCCTCCCTCACACAACTCCCCCCTCCCCTCCCCATCTCCTCTGAGAAGGGGGATGCTGACCCTGGGTTCCAACCCATCCTGACATATCAAGTCCCTGCAGGACTAGGCACATCCTCTCCCACTGAGACCAGACAAGGTGGCCCGGTTAGGGGAGCAGGATCCACAGGCTGGGTGCCACCATTCTTCCTATACGACGACTTCCTCTGTTAACTGGTCCAAAAGTGTTAGCACGATAAAACTATTTCCACATTTACATGAACTTACTGAAAAGCATTTTTTGGTGAGGACAAATCTGGGTAAAAATAGATGAATATTTCTTCTGAATAAATCTGAGTAAAGTCCGAGTTGTGCCGTATGAGGACCTGCCACCCCATTTTAGAGTTTCCTGGCAATTCTGTCAGTAGGCAGTTTTTAAAATGACTTTAGAAAGCCGGGCATGGTGGCACACTCCTTTAATCCCAGCATTTGGGAGGCAGAGGCAGGCAGATTTCTGAGTTCGAGGCCAGCCTGGTCTACAAAGTGAGTTCTAGGACAGCCAGGGCTATACAGAGAAATCCTGTCTCGAAGAAAAAAAAAATGACTTTCGATATCAAATTACATACATAGAAGCCATACAGCCATACTTCTATCTCTTCCAAAACAGGGAAAAGAAGTGAAAAGAATTCACCTTAGACTCCCCGCCAGCCCGAAGCACAGTGATTCCCAGGGTGCAAACCATCCTGAGAATATTTTCTAGATGATGATATTAATGGCGCTAGCTTTCCTCCTGGAAGCAGTAGGCATGGCAACCCTGTTTACAGGGCACAGGTACAAAGGAAGCCTGTCTTCTTCACCTCAGACAGCAAGCAGCGAGGCCATGACTTCCTCTGGTTGGATCAGCCTAAAACAGGCTCTCACCTCAACCAGGCACCACTTACTTGGAAGATGCAGGTCCTGGCTGGGTTAGAAAGTACGTCTTTCTTCACCCATGGAAGCGAGCACAGGATGATCCATGCCATGTGCCTGCAGCACAGTGGGTGAAGTGGGGCAGGAAGGGTGGAAATGGGTGATGTAAGAGGAGAGAAGAGTCACAGGAATCACTACCACCTGCATTAGTTTATAAACCTTACCTAAACACACACACACACACACACACACACACACACACACACACACACACACACACCCTCCTGAATGCATAGTTTCTTTTTTGACTTTGCTTTTTAAGCCAGGATTTCATGTTGTGGCCTTGGTTGTCCTTGAACTTGTGGCAGCCCTCCTACTTCTGTGTTAACTTGTTGGGATTACAGGCATGTACTAAATGGTGGGGAGCAGACGAGACCAAAATGAAAGGCCATGTGGAGGGACCACATGGTTTCTGTCTGGTCACTCCTGGCTGACGGTAGTGCTTGTGGCTAAATATTTTACCCCAAATGGATAGGAACTTTCTTTATTCTTATGCCTGTATGAAATCTGTGACTTTTATATTCTAATTTAGAAGTAGCGGTTTAATCAAAGTGGGCATTTGCTTGGAGGACAACTATTCTAGACATGATTCAGCAGAATCAGAATACAGCAAGAGCAATTACTTAATAATCCATTTAGTTGCTTTTGCAAGAGGGAATCATGGGAGTCCTGGCTCCAGAAATTTGGGCAACTGATTCAGAGAAAGAAAGTGGCAGAACTCAGAATCCTCCTCCTCCTCTTCCTCCTCCTCCTCCTCCTCCTTCTTCTGTGAACTCATTGGGACAGCCCACCAAACACTAAAATCAAGTGGGTATACGATGGAATAACGGGTCTTATTGTAGTCAGCCGCACCAGATGTTTGTGAAATCCTGACAGAGAAAAGTAGGGCAAGCCGAAAGCTCAGCTAGCAGAGCAGTCCATGCCTCTGAATTAACGTTGTTCCAGATATTTGGAGGCAGTTCACCATTTAATTTTGTTCAATTTAAGGTCCCAAAGATGTGCCTAATGAACGCAGTAATGCAAATGTCTGAAATCACCAGAAAAGCCACAGAAGCATGAGGGAATGATGGATATTAGGTATTTTACTCATATTATCAAAAAGAAAACATCTTTCTGATGCAGGATATCTTCTAAATATATTGGTGTTGGTCCCTTTTTCCTGGTCATCCATTTGAGTTTGACTCCTTGGGACGTTTTGACCAACTTGGCGTCTAAGGATGCCAGAACTGTGTTTGGACCTAAGCTAAGAATGTGTAAATAATGCTATGGTTTTATTTTTCCTTGACTAGTATTACTCCCAGGAGGAAATAAGGGTTTTTAAATTAAAATGAAAAGGAATCAATCAACCAACCCCAGTGAGACAGGGACGACCAAGCTGTGTGAAAAGGAAAAGAGGGTTGGTTCTGATGGAGCACACTGGATGAGGGATGAGTGGCCTCTCAAGGGGCCACATCTCACCCCCTGGATTCCTGATTTGCTACTGTTGCTCAGTTGTATGTGCAGTAGGAAGTGTCTGGAGGCATGGATGTGGGTTAGAGGTCAACTGTGGAAACACAAGTTGAAGCGTGATGAGAAATCAGAAATTGCAAGGTGTAAGCTTCCCACCACCTGAGCTAGCCATAAAGTGGTTTTTGTTTGGTTGGGTTTTTTAAACTAAAGAACTAGAAGTTTTGTATCCAGGTAGTTACTGTCTTCTAAATGCTAAGAGTGAGTGCATTTATTTCTTAGGTTTTATCTATTAAAATACTGATTGGGTTGTTTTCAGATAAGCCCTGAGAGGTATTGTAACTCTTTGCTTTTCAAAAGTAACTCATCGATTTTATTCAGCAGCTCTTACACTAAATGCCAAGTAGTTACTTCTAAAAGTGTCGAGTCCCGACTTGAAGCAGGTGAGTCATTATGGGTTTCCAGGAAAGGGCAGGCATAGCAAGTTTGTAGGGGACCATTAGCTGCATTCTGCAGCTGTGAAGACCCGTTGAGATAATGATATACTCAGGATTTGAACTCTGACCTACTTGACTACAAAACCCCAAGATCTTACCATTGTGTGTACTCCTTAAAAGAGGCGAGTTGGGCTATCCATGAGAACAGTCAAAGTTAATGCGTGGGTAAACTTGCACAGCCACTACGGCAATCACAACTGACAGTGCCCAAAGCAACGAAAACAAAATAAAACTAAGGCTCTGCTACAATTTAGGTATGCCATTCCTAGTTGTATACCCAAAGAAATCTACGCTATGATACTGAAGAGCTAGGTACACATCTGTGTTTACCATAGCATGGTTTACAATAGTTAAGATATGGACCCAACTTGTATGTCCATCAACAGATTGTGAATAAAGCAAATGTGGTGTAGATATAGAAAGAATAAGATTTGTTTGGCCATGAAGAACAGAATTAAGTCATTTGCAAGAAAATGAATAGAATTGGAGATTATCATAGGTAAAAAATAAACCAGGAGTTGCAAGACAAATATCTTATGTTTTCTTTCATGTGTATAGCCCAGATTTAACTATGGATGACATTGAAGTAGAAGGGGACAATCTGGGAAGACAAAGGGTACTATAAGAAGGAGGCAGATACAGAATAATAGGATGTGAATACAGACAGAGCACATGGCATGCTGGGATGAAAATGTCATGACGAATCCATCACTTCATGCTATGTATGAGTCTACACTAACAAAGTCTTAAAGTGCTTTCTCAATGTAAGCTCAGAAAAAGAATTTAGTAACACTTTGCAAAACAACAACTCATAGAGCTTAGTCACATACTCTTTCATTGGTGGTAAGATTTACTTGAGTGGGGAAGAACATTTGCTTTTAGAAACATATTCAGTCATGTCAGGATCTGTGATACTTTCCAACGTGTGGTCATGAAGCCTGCTTGCTGCAGTACCCTGGAGTTGGTATTGTTCTTTGACCTGAGTAAGAAGGAACACTGACCCCTGAGCCACCATGATGCCTCCTCTGGGATGTGTCGCTTGGATTCCTCAGATCCTTCTAAACAAGATCATGCTTTGGGCAGTCAATCCCACTGAATGCCTGTGATTGAGATAGGAGCATCCCCTTTCACCATGGCAGTCTTGGGTCTTTCTTCCATTTTGCAGGAGGGCACTTACTGAGTAGAAAGAAGAGAAGAGTACCCAGTGAGAGTGCCTTCTAGGCCATTGCTTGTGGACGTATGGCAGTAGAACGTCTCTAGTTAGCAGTTTGTTCACTAAAAATGAAAGGTCTATACAGGGCTGAGGATGCAGCTGCATTCACACATTGTTTGTCCAGCATGCACTAGGTCCTGAATTTATCTCCAGCACCACATAAACTGAGTAAGGTGGTGCCTGCCTATAATCCCATGATGTGGGAGGCAGAGGCAGGAAGATAAGAAATGTGTGGTTAGGGCTGGAAAGACAGCCCAATGGTTACAAGAATTTATGGGTCTTGTAGATGACTGGGGTTCTATTCTCAGCACCAATAAATGGTTGCCAACAACCATCCATAACTCCACTTCCAGGGTATCTGATAATCTCTGCTGAGCTCTTTTTCTTTTCTTTTATTGGATATTTTCTTTATTTACATTTCAAATATCATCCCCTTTCCCGGTCCCCAACCCAGAAACTCCTATCCCACCTCCCTCCCCCTGCTTCTATGAGAGTGTTCTACCCATCCACACATTCCCACCTCCCCACCCTGGGATTCCCTTACACTGGGATATCTACCAAGAGCCTCTCCTCCCATTGATGCCTGACAAGGCCATCCTCTGTTGCATATGTGGCTGGAGCCATGGGGCCCTCTTTTGTTGGTGGTTTAGTCCCTGGGAGCTCTGGGCAGGAGGCCTGGTTGGTTGATATTGTTGTTGTTCTTCCTATGGGCTCTTTATGTACTAGACATACACATGATGCATATACATACACACAGGCAAAACACTTACATGCATAAAATAAAGATAAATATTTTAGATAATGTTTAAGATGGCCCTTGATTGACAAGTTCCAGGCCAAGGTGGGCTATATATGAGACCCTGGGGGAGCAGAGAGATAAAGGCAAAAGTAAGACAGTTATTTCTTTTTCTTTTAGACAAAGTTTCATCCTGACTTACAGTCATCCTCCTGTCTCAGCCACCTGAATACTGAGATTATAAGCATGTACTCCCACGTTTGACTGAGGATGCTGTTTTTCTAGTATACATTTATATAAGGCTCTGTAAATGTCAGGCAGGCCCAGAGCTCAGCGTTTGCTAATATACAGACTCCCAGACTCGTAACTGAGAAGCTCTGGTACAAACAGGGCATCTGCATTTTTTCAGCAGCTTCTTGTAAAAGGCTGGCGTGTCCTTGAGCTTGAGCGCCGGTTCTCCCACCTCGTCTGCAGTGGGAAAGCCTAGTCTATAACCCTTCTGCTTCTTTCTAGGCTGGGGCTTCAGCATGGGGACTAATTACCACTTCCACAGCTGGAGAGTGTTTGTCATCGTCTGTGCTCTGCCCGCCACTGTGTCCATGGTGGCTCTGAAGTTCATGCCAGAAAGCCCCAGGTTCCTGTTGGAGGTGAGTCTTTACCAGCCACTGGAGTCCTGGCCTAGTTCACTCAGTCCCCAGCTGGGTGTCCTCTCCTCCGGGCTTGCTGCACACTCTCCTTCTTTGATGACCTTGCCTGTCACTAAATCTGGCTCCCTTCCTCTTGGTGATGGTGGCAGGTTATGGATTGGGGCTCATGGTGCAGTAGGCAGGGACCCTCCCTCAGGCTTGGAGGGTACTGAGTTATAGGCCCTGGCTTGCCTTATGGCACTGTCTCCTCACAGAGGTCCTGAATAGGAGACCCATGGTATTTTCATGTATGCTGGGTTTTGTATGGCCACAGTGAAGTCTTTGTTAAATCTTGTCACTATCCCAGGGCCTCCAGGACTCTTAGCTCTGTAGGGCCTCCACTCACTAGAAAGCAGCTGGGGACCTTCCTACTCTGGGGGTTCTTGTGCCTACAGTAGTCAGAAAGTGGGAGCTGGCAGTGGGTGATGGGACTCAGTCTCACACAGCCTCCATCCCTAGATCAGCCTTGTCATTGACCATTGCAAGAATGATCCCCATTTAATTCTCTCTTGCACCCCACTTAATCACATACATCCGGCAGTTTAAATGCAATCTTTGCCTGTACATTTGCCTGTGCCAGAGGCTGATGACAACAAGTTTGTCTCACAGTTCCATAAATGAGAAGCACAAAATAAAGGTCCCAGAAGTTCTGGCATCCCTCTGACACCTGCAGGCAAGGGTGTCCCTTTCCCTTTCTTCACAAGGGTGCTGCCAGTCATACAGGATTGGGGATCGACTCCACTCCAACATGAAATGATGCTAACTAATTCCATCTGCAGCAGCCTTCTTTCTGGATAAGGCCACACTCTGCAGGGCAGCGCCTACTTAGGGTGGTACCCAGGACCTCACTCATAACACATTACTTTTTGTTTCACCTCGTCCGTGAGGAACATGACTCCTGCTCCATGATCCATTCAGTTTTGTAGTGAT
>NW_028227263.1:71730306-71862806 GCF_978045245.1 Mus caroli
GGGCATATAAAGTTTGCAAGTCCAATGGGCCTCTCTTTCCATTGATGGCCGACTAGGCCATCTTTCGATACATATGCAGCTAGAGACAAGAGCTCCAGGGTTCTGGTTAGTACATCATGTTGTTCCAACAATAGGGTTGCAGATCCCTTTAGCTCCTTGGGTACTTTCTCTAGCTTCTCCATTGGGAGCCCTGTGATACATCCAATAGCTGACTGTGAACATCCACTCCTGTGTTTGCTAGGCCCCGGCATCATCTCACAAGAGACAGCTATATTTGGGTCCTTTCAGCAAAATCTTGCTAGTGTATGCAATGGTGTCAGCGTTTAGAAGCTGATTATGGGACGGATCCCTGGATACAGCAGTCTCTAAATGGTCCATCCTTTCATCACAGCTACGAACTTTGTCTCTGTAACTCCTTCCCTGGGTGTTTTGTTCCCAATTCTAAGAAGGTGCACAGTGTCCACACTTTGGTCTTCATTCTTCTTGAGTTTCATGCGTTTATCAAATTGTATCTTATATCTTGGGTATCCTAAGTTTTGGGCTAATATCCACTTATCAATGAATACATATTGTGTGAGTTCTTTTGTGATTGTGTTACTTCACTCAAGATGATGCCCTCCAGGTCCATCCATTTGGCTAGGAATTTCATAAATTCATTCTTTTTAATAGCTGAGTAGTACTCCATTGTGTAAATGTACCATAATTTCTGTATCCATTCCTCTGTTGAGGGACATCTGGGTTCTTTCCAGCTTCTGGCTATTATAAATAGGGCTGCTATGAACATAGTGGAGCATGTGTCCTTTTTACCGGTTGGGACATCTTCTGGATATATGCCCAGGAGAGGTATTGCTGGATCCTCCGGTAGTACTATGTCCAATTTTCTGAGGAACCGCCAGACTGATTTCCAGAGTGGTTGTACAAGCTTGCAATCCCACCAACAATGGAGGAGTGTTCCTCTTTCTCCACATCCTCGCCAGCATCTGCTGTCACCTGAATTTTTGATCTTAGCCATTCTGACTGGTGTGAGGTGGAATCTCAGGGTTGTTTTGATTTGCATTTCCCTGATGATTAAGGATGTTGAACATTTTTTCAGGTGCTTCTCTGCCATTCGGTATTCCTCAGGTGAGAATTCTTTGTTCAGTTCTGAGCCCCATTTTTTAATGGGGTTATTTGACTTTCTGGAGTCCACCTTCTTGAGTTCTTTATATATATTGGATATTAGTCCCTTATCTGATTTAGGATAGGTGAAGATCCTTTCCCAATCTGTTGGTGGTTTTTTTGTCTTATTGATGGTGTCTTTAGCCTTGCAGAAGCTTTGTAGTTTCATGAGGTCCCACTTGTCAATTCTCGATCTTACAGCACAAGCCATTACTGTTCTATTCAGGAATTTTTCCCCTGTGCCCATATCTTCAAGGCTTTTCCCCACTTTCTCCTCTATAAGTTTCAGTGTCTCTGGTTTTATGTGAAGTTCCTTAATCCACTTAGACTTGACCTTAGTACAAGGAGATAGGAATGGATCGATTCGCATTCTTCTACATGTTAACAACCAGTTGTGCCAGCACCATTTGTTGAAAATGCTGTCTTTCTTCCACTGGATGTTTTTAGCTCCCTTGTCGAAGATCAAGTGACCATAGGTGTGTGGGTTCATTTCTGGGTCTTCAATTCTATTCCATTGGTCTATTTGTCTGTCACTATACCAGTACCATGCAGTTTTTATCACAATTGCTCTGTAGTAGAGCTTTAGGTCCGGCATGGTGATTCCACCAGAGGTTCTTTTATCCTTGAGAAGAGTTTTTGCTATCCTAGGTTTTTTGTTATTCCAGATGAATTTGCAAATTGCTCTTTCTAATTCGTTGAAGAATTGAGTTGGAATTTTGATGGGGATTGCATTGAATCTGTAGATTGCTTTTGGCAAGATAGCCATTTTTACAATGTTGATCCTGCCAATCCATGAGCATGGGAGATCTTTCCATCTTCTGAGATCTTCTATAATTTCTTTCTTCAGAGACTTGAAGTTTTTATTATACAGATCTTTCACTTCCTTAGTTAGAGTCACGCCAAGATATTTTATATTATTTGTGACTATTGAGAAGGGTGTTGTTTCCCTAATTTCTTTCTCAGCCTGTTTATTCTTTGTGTAGAGAAAGGCCATTGATTTGTTTGAGTTAATTTTATATCCAGCTACTTCACCGAAGCTGTTTATCAGGCTTAGGAGTTCTCTGGTGGAATTTTTAGGGTCACTTATATATACTATCATATCATCTGCAAAAAGTGATATTTTGACTTCATCTTTTCCAATTTGTATCCCTTTGATCTCCTTTTGTTGTCGAATTGCTCTGGCTAGGACTTCAAGTACAATGTTGAATAGGTATGGAGAAAGTGGACAGCCTTGTCTAGTCCCTGATTTTAGAGGGATTGCTTCAAGCTTCTCACCATTTACTTTGATGTTGGCTACTGGTTTGCTGTAGATTGCTTTTATCATGTTTAGGTATGGGCCTTGAATTCCTGATCTTTCCAAGACTTTTATCATGAATGGGTGTTGGATCTTGTCAAATGCTTTTTCCGCATCTAAGGAGATGACCATGTGGTTTTTGTCTTTGAGTTTGTTTATATACTGGATTACGTTGATGGATTTCCGTATATTGAACCATCCCTGCATCCCTGGGATGAAACCTACTTGGTCAGGATGGATGATTGTTTTGATGTGTTCTTGGATTCGGTTAGCAAGAACTTTATTGAGGATTTTTGCATCAATATTCATAAGGGATATTGGTCTGAAGTTTTCTATCTTTGTTGGGTCTTTTTGTGGTTTAGGTATCAGAGTAATTGTGGCTTCATAGAATGAGTTGGGTAGAGTACCTTCTGTTTCTATTTTGTGGAATAGTTTGTGAAGAACTGGGATTAGATCTTCTTTGAAGGTCTGATAGAACTCTGCACTAAACCCATCTGGTCCTGGGCTTTTTTTAGTTGGGAGACTATTAATGACTGCTTCTATTTCTTTGGGGGATATAGGGCTGTTTAGATCATTAACCTGATCTTGATTCAACTTTGGTACCTGGTATCTGTCTAGGAACTTTTCCATTTCATCCAGGTTCTCCAGTTTTGTTGAGTATAGCCTTTGGTAGAAGGATCTGATGGTGTTTTGGATGTCTTCAGGATCTGTTGTTATGTCTCCTTTTTCATTTCTGATTTTGTTAATTAGGATGCTTTCCCTGTGCCCTCTAGTGAGTCTGGCTAAGGGTTTATCTATCTTGTTGATTTTCTCAAAGAACCAGCTCCTTGATTGGTTGATTCTTTGAATAGTTTTTCTTGTTTCCACTTGGTTGATTTCACCCCTGAGTTTGATTATTTCCTGCCGTCTACTCCTCTTGGGTGAATTTGCTTCCTTTTGTTCTAGTGCTTTTAGGTGTGTTGTCAAGCTGCTAATGTGTGCTCTCTCTAGTTTCCTTTTGGAGGCACTCATAGCTATGAGTTTTCCTCTTAGAAATGCTTTCATTGCGTCCCATAAGTTTGGGTATGTTGTGGCTTCATTTTCATTGAACTCTAAAAAGTCCTTAATTTCTTTCTTTATTCCTTCCTTGACCAAGGTATCATTGAGAAGAGTGTTGTTCAGTTTCCACGTGAAGGTTGGCTTTCTATTATTTATTTTGTTATTGAAGATCAGCCTTAGTCCATGGTGATCTGATAGGATGCATGGGACAATTTCAATATTTTTATATCTGTTGAGGCCTGCTTTGTGACCAATTATGTGGTCAATTTTGGAGAAGGTACCATGAGGTGCTGAGAAGAAGGTATATCCTTTTGTTTTAGGATAGAATGTTCTGTAGATATCTGCCAGATCCATTTGATTCATAATTTCTCTTAGTTTCACTGTGTCCCTGTTTAGTTTCTGTTTCCATCATCTGTCCATTGGTGAAAGTGGTGTGTTGAAGTCTCCCACTATTATTGTATGAGGTGCAATGTGTGCTTTGAGCTTTATTAAAGTTTCTTTAATGAATGTGGCTGCCTTTGTATTTGGAGCATAGATATTCAGGATTGATAGTTCCTCTTGGAGGATTTTACCTTTGATGAGTATGAAGTGTCCCTCCCTGTCTTTTTTAATGACTTTGGGTTGGAAGTCAATCTTATCAGATATTAGAATGGCTACTCCAGCTTGTTTCTTCATGCCATTTGCTTGGAAAATTGTTTTCCAGCCTTTCATTCTGAGGTAGTGTCTATCCTTTTCTCTGAGATGAGTTTCCTGTAAGCAGCAAAATGTTGGGTCTTGTTTGTGTAGCCAGTTTGTTAGTCTATGTCTTTTTATCGGGGAGTTGAGTCCATTGATATTAAGAGATATTAAGGAAAAGTAATTGTTGTTTCCTGTTATTTTTGTTGTTAAAGTTGGCATTTTGTTCTTGTGGCTGTCTTCTTTTAGGTTTGTTGAGGGATTACCTTCTTGTTGTTTCTAGGGCGTGGTTCCTGTCCTTGTATTGGTTTTTTTCTGTTATTATCCTTTGAAGGGCTGGATTCATGGAGAGATAATGTGTGAATATGGTTTTGTCGTGGAATACTTTGGTTTCTCCATCTATGTTAATTGAGAGTTTGGCTGGGTATAGTAGCCTGGGCTGGAATTTGTGTTCTTTTAGTGTCTGTATAACATCCGTCCAGGATCTTCTGGCTTTCATAGTCTCTGGTGAAAAATCTGGTGTAATTCTGATAGGCTTGCCTTTATATGTTACTTGGCCTTTTTCTCTTACTGCTTTAAGTATTCTATCTTTATTTAGAGCATTTGTTGCTCTGATTATTATGTGTCGGGAGGTATTTCTTTTCTGGTCCAGTCTATTTGGAGTTCTGTAGGCTTCTTGTATGTTCATGGGCATCTCTTTCTTTAGATTTGGGAAGTTTTCTTCTATAATTTTGTTGAAGATGTTTGCTGGTCCTTTGAGTTGAAAATCTTCATTCTCATCCACTCCTATTATCCGTAGGTTTGGTCTTCTCATTGCGTCCTGTATTTCTTGGATGTTTTGAGTTAGGATCTTTTTGCATTTTACATTTTCCTTGATTGTTGTGCCGATGTTCTCTATGGAATCTTCTGCACCTGAGATTCTCTCTTCCATCTCTTGTATTCTGTTGCTGATGCTCGTATCTATGGTTCCAGATTTCTTTCCTAGGGTTTCTATCTCCAGTGTTGCCTCATTTTGGGTTTTCTTTATTGTGTCTACTTCCCTTTTTAGGTCTAGTATGGTTTTGTTCATTTCCATCATCTGTTTGGATGTGTTTTCCTGTTTTTCTGTAAGGACTTCTACCTGTTTGATTATGTTATCGTGTTTTTCTTTAAGGATTTGTAACTCTTTAGCAGTGTTCTCCTGCAATTCTTTAAGGGATTTTTGTGCTTTCTCATTATTGTCTTCTGCCTGTTTAGCAGTGTTCTCCTGCATTTCTTTAAGTGTGTTATTAAAGTCCTTCTTGAAGTTCTCTATCATCATCAGGAGATATGCTTTTAAATCCGTGTCTAGCTTTTCCGGTGTGTTGGGGTGCCCTGGACTGGGCGAAGTGAGGGTGCTGGGTTCTGATGATGGTGAGTGGTCTTGGTTTCTGTTAGTAAGATTATTACGTTTACCTTTCGCCATCTGGTAATCTCTGGGGTTAGTTGTTATCGTTGTCACTGTTTAAAGATTGGAGCAGAAGCTGTGTCCCACTCACCAGCAGTCTCTAAATCCTGCGGCGGGGGTCGTGGGTAGCTGACGGTACCCCGGTGCTGGTCCAGCCGGAAGAGGCCTGTGGTCCTACACAGGCCGTTTTTCTGCTTCCCTAACTAATGCAGTCTCTGGTCCCGCGTGCAATTGGATTGGAGCAGAAGCTGTGTTCCACTCTCCAGAAGTCTTAAGATCCTGTGGTGGGTGTTGTGGGTAGCTGGTGAGTGTCAGCCGACCCTGCGCCCCAGCTGCCCCGGTGCGACTGGAACAGAAGCTGTGTTCCACTCACCAGCAGTCCCAAAATCCTGTGGCGGGGGTCGTGGGTAGCTGGCGGGTGTCAGGCAACCCTGCGCTCCCGCTACCCTGGCGCTGATCCGGCCGGATGAGGCCTGTGGCCCTACTCAGGCCGGTTTCTGCTTCCCTAACTAATGCAGTCTCAGGTCCCGCGCAATTGGATTGGAGCAGAAGCTGTGTTCCACTCACCAGCAGTCCCAAAATCCTGCGGCGGGGGTCGTGGGTAGCTGGCGGGTGTCAGGCAACCCTGCGCTCCCGCTACCCCGGCGCTGATCCGGCCGGATGAGGCCTGTGGCCCTACTCAGGCCGGTTTCTGCTTCCCTAACTAATGCAGTCTCAGGTCCCGCGCAATTGGATTCTATTTTTGGTTTTTCGAGCCAGGGTTTCTCTGTGTAGCCCTGGCTGTCCTGGAACTCACTCTGTAGACCAGGCTGGCCTTGAACTCAGAAATCCGCCTGCCTCTGCCTCCCAAGTGCTGGGATTAAAGGCGTGCATCACCACTGCCCCACACCTGCACTTATAACACCCTTTCAGACCAGTATGTCCTGAGAAGCCTTTCTGGACAAGGTCCCACCTAATTCCCATTCACCCACATTTCCCCTCTTTACCCTGTGGCTTAAAGCCCTGGATCCTTAGGTGGGATTACATGGGGGCACTTGAGTTTCCTCATGGGACAGGCAGATAGTGTATCTGTGAAGACATTATTACAGAGATTAAATAAAGACAATGCCTGCCTTGGAGTATGACAAAATATTAACAGCTGTGAAAAATGTTATGACATACATTTTTCATAAATTAGCGCATTGCTATCTTTATAGAAAATTGCTTAATGGCATGTTTGCCCAGTTCGAATGCTCCTAACATACTTAAAATAATAAACATTTTATTTTACTTTTAATTTTAAATTATTTTCCACATATTTATAAATATGTCTACCATATATATTAGCAACACTCTCATCCTCCCCACCCACTCCCCTCTCTCTTCCCCTCCATTACTTCTGTTTGCTCTCCTCAATACTTTTACTTATACTTTTATGGGACTAGTCAATTCATGACTAAAATGTATTACGAAGAGCAAACAATAGAAATACTCCAGATGAAGATATTAAGGGTCAATGGCTCTCCCAGCCTTCTAGCATACACACACACACACACACACACACACACACACACACTCTCACACACACACACTCACATACACACACTCTTTCATACACACACATTCACACACACATTCACACACACACATACTCACATACACACACTCATACACATATACACATATACTCTCTCACACACACACTCCTCTCTCTCTCTCTCTCTCTCTCTCTCTCTCTCTCTCTCGCACACACACACACACACACACACACACACACACACACACACACACACACACTGATGGACCATGATGCACAGGAAGGCTACAGTTGCAGAAGCCAGGCATTAGAGCAGACTCCCTGCCCACTGCCATCATCTCTGCAGCCCTCTCCTTCCTTGTTCCACAGCCTGGGCAAGTAAGAGCTCTGGGTTCCTCCTGGGAGGTGTGTCCTTAGCCATCTCTCTTCCTCCAGCCTCAGGTGCAATGGATTTTGAACCATATCAGCCTGGCATAGAATACACACCCAGACACCCACCCACCACTTGCAGCAAGCATTTGTGAACTTGGTGGAGTTACTGAAAAGCTGATGATAATGGAAATGATATCAGAGTGCATAGCTTGGCCCTTTCTCCCTTCCAGACCTTTCCCTCTTTTGAAACCTCTTTTTGTGCATGGATGTCCTCCTCCACACCATGCCAGAATGTGACAAAACATGTGCATGTGCACATGTGCATGCATGCATGCATGCATCCTTCATTTCTTGGGAATGCACTCACTGGGTTCTCAGCTTACACTTGGTCACCTTTCACACATACGCCTCTCCCAGGGCAACTGGACTGTGACTTCTGTAAGGAATACTTCTGGAAACCTGGCTCAGCTTCTGAGACTGGCTGTCCTTGGTAGAAAAGTGATCCCACATTCTCACTTGGCCAAGTGCAAAGAGATAAGATCCAGCACATTACCATTAGGCTTTTATCTGAACAGAAAGTGGTTTGCTGGTCTGCACCTCCTACCCAGAGGTGGTTGGGATTCCACTGTGGGTGTTCAGGGTAAAGCTTCCTCAGGGTGAGCTCTGGCAGTCAGCTAGTTCATATTCTTTAAGGAAGTTTGAGGTCATAAAACCAACAAGCACCCCAACTTCTAAAGGCAAAAGCTAAGCTGTTTACTCCAGGACCAGAGTTCTTCATGTCAGGGATGGGCGCACACTGGGAAGGAAGCCCATGGAGATCAGAGTGCAAGGAGCCTCTCAGACTCTGGGATTTTCTTACCCTACTGTGTATGCCACTCCCTAGATCTTAGGGCGTCACATCCTCTTTGAGTGACTTTCCCCAACTTTTTTTTTCTTCTTCTTTTTTAACCTAATAGGAAAGAGGAACTAAAAGGTTATAGGTTCAATGTTCCAAACTGACTTGTTGATCATGAGCTATGCTGAAGTGGAAAACTGGGTAGTCCAGGAATTAGGGGAAAGGGGAGCAGGGAAGGGGGGGAAGGGGAAGAAGAGGGAGGAAACAGAGAGGGAAGGAAGAAGAGAATGGGGAGAAAGGAAGTGAAGGAGGAAGGGACAGAGGGAGAAAGTGCAGGAGAGGGGAAAGTGGAAGGAAGAAAGAGAAAGGGGAAGCAAAGGATAAGATGGAAAGAAAGGGAAGGGAAGGAAGTAAAAACACCAGGATGAAGGAACTGAAAGTTGACCGACCTCAGAGAGCTGTCCTGACAGGTCAGCAGGGGCTTGCATACTCTACTCAGTCCACCTGGGCAGAGCCACCAGCTGGTTCTTGTGTGTCCCCTTAAGTAAAGCACTCCAAAATGTGCTTGCTCAGCCGTGGAGGTTAGCCCTGAAGCTGTTCATCCGAGTGCTCACCTCTTGCTTGACTCAGGAGCTGCAGGCTTTTGAAGCTCTGATATGCTCCTCCCACGCGCCTGGACAGCCACAGCTACAAGCTTTCTCTGCAGAGAAACCCTGGAGGGTCTATGGGACTTGGAGCATTCTACTAAGAACTTCAGCAGGGTAAACAGGAACACGGGCCATATGCTCTTCTCCGTGGCACCCAAGAAAGTGTTCTAATTAATTGTAAATTGGAGCAGTTGTGCTGGAAATCAACACGCCCACTCCCCAAAGCCCAGGAACAGAGCGTTATTTCCCCCAAGGAGCAAAGCAAAGAAAGTTTACACCACAGCGGCTGCTTTGGTGATTTGGAGCGTGCTTTATAAGGGGCTTTCAAATCTGCCATCATCCTTTCCCTTTGGCCTCTGGTGGCAGTAGCTGACGCCCAGAGGAAAAACTATTTCACAGACTGCTCAGCTGCAGCTGGCAGCAGGATTGGATTACAGATGTGACTGTCAGGCTGTTGTTGAGCAGGTGCCTGGCCATCCTGAAGATTATCTAGCCTCATCCGGGTTTCTCCTTGGCATCTTCACATTCACAGTTTATTGGCTGAAAGAAATACATGGAGAACTTGGCTCTATTTTATCCCAATTCAAACACTTCGTTAGAAGACCAATAGAAACTGCATGCTCTTCTTCTGGTCCTGTGAATTTGGGGAGCGTGTCTGCTTTGTGGACCTGGCTAACTCAACTAGAGGAATGTGCACTCCTACAATTCAATGATTAGTTTAAAAACCACAGTGACGTGAAAGTTGCTGTTATAGTGAGTGAGGGTGATTTACATTAGACTTTCCAGGTTTTTATAGTTTGAGGACACAGGACCTATTTCACTTTATCTGTCCTCAGAACTCTCATTTCTAGCAAGAAAATTGGGATGTCTAGGAAGCCACGTTTTCTCTCATTCTGTTCTGTCTCAAATAGCAATGTCCCTCCTCCGAGTTGTGGCTTTCCTGTATTCCAAACTGCCCTGATGTTTATACTCACTAGCTAATAGAAGTGTGGATTTTAATGCAATAGCAGCTTTTGTCAGTCAACATATTATAAACCTGGTAACACATATTTCTCAATGGCTTGATTTCCTGAAATGACTATAGTTCAAAATGAACTATAGTTCATTTTGCTTGCAGGCAGACATACCCACATGGGAAAGTTCACCGAGAGCTGCCATGCAAATCTTCATTTAAAAAGATCATAAAAATCAGAGGACTGTCTAACACTTTTAAAATTCTAGATAATTCAATAAAGCCAAATACATAAAACATTTAGAAGAAAAAAAGTTGAAGATAAACTGTGTTGAGATAGTCACATCCATCCTCGTTTTCCAGGTTTCCCACATCAAAACTCCCAAGCAAATGGATGAATTCATTGAGATCCAGAGTTCAACCGGAACTTGGTACCAGCGCTGGCTGGTCAGGTTCATGACCATTTTCAAACAGGTATGTTCTGTGAGCACACTTTTGGAGGGGAGGCTGTTTCCACAGGAGTCTATTATTTCAGTGGGTGAAGAATAAAGACCACACAGCATCCTTAAGCTAATGTGACATGATGGAGAAGGAGCAACCCCAAGGAAGGTGTCTGCTCTAGGCAAGGCCCCCTCTAAGCTTGCCTTGTATCTAGAGATGAGTGTGTTTAAACCATAGTGTCTTCTCCTGCTGGTCTTTCTTAGCATCAGGGGTTTGATAGTCTAAGTAAGCACCCTCTCTCCACACCTTTCTCTCCAGCAACTTCTCTTTAAGTAATCCATAGCAAGGAAGATAGGATAAAAATAAATGACTCTGGGATTTTAAGTGACTTTGGGAAGGAACACACTGATTCCGTTTCTGCAGGAGTGTTTCAAGATGGCTGTTGAGCACTGAGGTAGCCAGCTAGCTTCTCCTGAGACTTGAAGGGTTCATGCTTTGTGGTCAATAAATTTTTGAAGTGTTGCCCTGAATGCAGGGTAGGGAGTGCAGAACCGACTACTGTAGGTTACTGAATGCCTCAGAATTCCAACTCGGTGTGCCTTTGGTCACATTTACCAAAGTACCCTGTTCCTAGGGGAAATGCTATGTGGGTGTTGATGTGCAAAGGTGGCCAGAAGGAAGGGATGAACATTCCTTGTTATAAAGACAGGGCTCCTTCCTCTGGAGGAGGATGGGCCACCCCCTTCTTCTGTGATGTCCTAGACAACTTATTAAAACATCTGAGAAATGTGTTCTCTCTGTCACCTGTCCCTCCTGTTAACTCTTTTTCACTGGTGTATATCTTAGGTCTGGGATAACGCCTTGTACTGTGTGATGGGGCCCTACAGAATGAACACCCTGATTCTGGCTGTGGTCTGGTTCACCATGGCCTTAAGGTAAGTTCTATCTCACACTGGTCCCTGGTTTATAATTTGGTCTGGTGCACAGTTTGTCTCAGAGTGGATGCTTTGGGCCACAAATAACAAGCAACTCGATCTAGTCATGTCTCAGAGCAGAAACCTCGACTCCCAACCAGAATCCCTTAGAGCAGTCGGGAGGAGTTCTAGCCTCAGGCTAGTCTTACTGCTGCGTTTGCAGAATGCCTGCAGGCTTCCTGTGGACAAAACCTTTGCCTTTTCCTTCATCTACTCTGAGGCATAGCAGACAAATAGAAAATAGGCATGCTGATGGTGTACAACGTAGTCTTCAAGTATACATGAGCTTTGTGGAATAATCATAATGGTGACATTCATCACCCCCTCCTCCTCTTCTTCTAACACCAAAGATCTCCTGTGTAGGAGAGTTCAGGTAAGCGCTGACTGTTGACTGTGGACCGCTTTCTACCATTAGCTATAATTGTTAATTACTGAGCTTCTGGCTTTTTCTTTTTAAACCAATGGGACCTTTCTCAGAAGCTCTGGAGCCAATATTGCCTTTTGTTCCAGCAGCCAGATGGCAGTCTTCTTTCCTGTTACTGGCTAAGGAAGTGAGATTGGCCTGTGGGTTTTGACTCATTTGGATTTAGCCTGAAGCTGAACATGCCTGTACTTTCCTGAAGGTTGAGGTGTGGATAAAGTTTCAGCTTTTATCATACTTTGTCCAGCAATAAGGAAACAAAACAAAACAAAAAAGACAAAGCAAGGAGCTAGATCTGGTTCTTCTGCCTTTAAACCTCAGGCTGGCACCCCAGGCCGGCACCCCGGGCTCGTCTTAGCCTCAGACTTCAGCACCTTGCTTCCTGGCTGTGTTATGCACGATGTGTAAAGCTCTCAGAGATGGTTCAAAGAGCATCTGGAGTGATCAATTAGGAAGACTGTAAACTTAGATCTGTGAAAGTGCCTTGTTCTACAGTCTATGTGGAGGGAACCTCAGAACACCTCAGGACACCCTAAGACCAAGTCCCAGCACAAAGGGGATTTATTGGTTCCAGAGAGACAGAGGGCAGGGACAAGGGAGGAGGTAAAAGAAGAGGGAGAGGGGGAAGGGATCAAGGCGCAGGGCGGGGGAGGTGTGAGGGAGAGGAGGGAAGGGGTATTTGTTCAGTTGAGGTGGACAGGACAAAGGACTGTCTCTGGATAGAGAGAGGACAGAAGTAGCCCATAGGTAAGTGGCAATTTATAACGGTAAAGAGGGAAAACCCATGTTAGGATGAGGTGTTTGATTTAATTGGGCATGTTCATTACATGAGCCAAAGGGGGCTTTTAATTGCTGGATTTGGTAGCTGGACCTTGGTAGTCAACCTCAGAAGGAGGAAGAGGCTAAATAAAGGACTAGACCTTGAGGGCTAGCTGTAGGAATGTAATCTAACAGTTTTTAGCAAGGCCAAGGGAATGGGGAGAGGGCTTGGCCTGCCAGAGACTTGTTTGCCAGGCTTGAGCTGGCCATGGTCCCTTCACTATGGCCCCAAACAACTCCTTCACCCCAGAAAACCAACGAAGCTCTAGTGATCTCTTTGATAGGCGCATGAATATAGGTAAATTACTGTGATCCAGTACCTGGGTGGAAGGGATGAAAATGAGCTCTTCCAGACCCAAACAGGCTGATTGTAGAGGAAGCTTATAGAGGAATTATTCAATTCCAACACTTTGGAAGTCAAAGACACTGAGCACTAATATTCAAATCATCAAATGCTTAAAAAGTGAGCTTTATTTCTATTTCTTTATGTTGAATTTAATTTCATTTAATAGGTAATATATTCCAAATGTTAGAACACCAGGGAAATCTTACCTCTGCTCCCTCCCGTCTTCCACCCCCTCCCTTCTGCCTCCAGCATGCATCTTTTAGTTCCTGTTTTTTCCTGTTCTCTGTCTCTGTCTCTCTGTCTCTCTGTCTCTCTCTCTCACACACACACAAATGTAAGCAAATATATATATTTGTATATTTGTATATTTGTATCTATATATTTTTTCCCCAAAGTCTGTGAATATATGCAGGTATTTCCCAAGATTTGTAAATATGTGTAGCTGTTTCTCAAGGTCTCCATAGCCTATGCAGATGCTTTGTTCTCCTTTTCTTATTGAAGGAAAAACACTTTGCATTTGCTTGTCGTAGTCAATATATGTACCAAGTATCTATCCACGCTAATCAACTAAGGTTTGGGTTTCCCTCCCTCCCTCACTCCCCCACCCCCCCGTTTTGAGATGGAGCTCATGTAGCCCAGGATGGCTAGAAATTCACCGTGTAGCTGAGGCTTTCCTTGAATCCTTGATCCTCCTGTCTCCTCCTGCTAAATGCTGGGATTATCAGCATGTCCTACCGTTTGTGGACCTTCCTTCTTTGAAGAGGAATAAAATATCTGAGTAGTACCCCATACTACTTCCTCCATCACTCGTCATCAACCAAGGCTCCCTTGTAAGACTTCTGGGAGTTTCCAGATCTTTGCTATTGTGAACAGTGCCACAACGTCGAGACCGTGGGCTATGCAATTGCACAGGGAAATTAAGGACCCACAGCTTTTAGTGCTGAGATCCCCGAAATAATCTGTGGCCTGGGTGCACTGGGGCTGCTTTGTCAGTGAACTAGATTCCTGGAAGTGGCATTCAAGGGTCAAAAGAGATAAGCCACCAGAAATATTTTTAGGCAGCAGTAAGCTCTTCTCCACACGTGCTTTCCCTGCTATCAATAGAACAGAGCATCTTTGCTCTCAGTCAGATAAATGTCGCTTTGATGTAACATCTGAGGGTTTGGGGTATAATTTATATCACTCAAAAGGAGAGCTTAAAAAAAAATAATTTATATATCTCTATGTTTGTTTCATGTGTATATGTGGTGTGTATATGTATGTACCCCCCTCACACACTCTCTCTCTCTTTCTTTGTGTGTTTGTGTGCACATGTGCATGGAAGCCAGACATGGAAAGTTAGGTATCTTCCCAGATTGTTTCCACATTATTTACCGAGGCAGAATGTTACTGAACCTGGATCTTGTTGATTTTGTCTAGTCTAGCTAGCCAGCTTGCCCTGGGGATTCCCTGTGCTTACCTCTCCGGGCCATCTTGTCTACCTATGATTTATGCTGGAGCTGGGGATCTGAAAACCACCCTCAACCTTGCACAGTGGGCACTTTATCCACTGACCTCTTTGCTCAGCCCTCTTCCTCTTTTCTGTCTTTCATCTACTCAGGTTGTCTAAGTGCTGCTGAGTCAGCAGTGAGGAGCATGTGGTCCTCACCTAGTGAGAATATCTTTAGCACCTCCCTTTTTACGACAGTTCTGGTTTTTGAGTTAAGATGTGTTTTCTATAGGTTAGAAAAGTGTTCATCAGTCCCTAATCTACTGGTAGGTTTTGTTGTTGTGAACTTTTAATCAAGTATTTCAGATTATCATTTTCTTCTGTCTTTTAGGTGTGCTAATGTGACGAATTTTGTTTTCCATTTGGAATAATGAACCAGATTACTACATTAATTGTGGTCTACGTTAAGTCATGGATGCAGATTCTACTGCTGAAAGAATGAGCCAGTCAGGGGGGGTTCTTAGATTCTCCTCCTTCTCTCTTGCAGTTACTACGGCCTGACGGTGTGGTTCCCTGACATGATCCGCTATTTCCAGGATGAAGAATATAAGTCTAAAATGAAGGTGTTTTTTGGTGAGCACGTGCATGGCGCCACGATCAACTTCACCATGGAAAACCAGATCCACCAACATGGGAAGCTTGTGAACGATAAGTAAGTGTGCAACCACGGGCTTCCCTTGGGCCTGAGTGGCAGTCACTGGGGTTCCCTTGGAAGAGAGCATTGGGATGCTGAGAGTTCAGTGTGCTAAGGATGAACTCCAAGGATATAGTGGCCCTCACAACCCATCCTTACTGCTAGAGATACTATAGTTCCCTGATGGCTGACTCTGTACTGCACCAACCCCTCAGGGTTCCCCCTTGTGCCCTGACTATAAGATAACATGACATTTGGTAGAAGGTGACCAATGTGTCTGTCTTTTCTGGGAACTTGATCCTTTGATGAAAGGGTACTACAGAAAGCCACATTCCATCTGGTGCCACTGGGCTGAGTGTGTCCTCTTTTGAGCTTGAGCTGTGCTTAGCAAGCTCCTAGGGTGTGACTGTCATTGTGCGAGTGACCATGGGCTTTGCCATTGCACTGGGAAATAATGGATAGACAACTTTTAGTGCAGAGGTCCCTGAAAAAAAAAAAAAAAACAACCTGTGGCCTGGTCGTTGAGCTTTTCCTTTGATCCTGGAAGCTTCTCGGTGCTATTATGAAACTCATTTTTGTTATTCTTCATATAATACTACCTCAGAAGGTAGACCAGTATGTTCTGTGGTCAGTGGGAGTCTTGTCCTTAGGGGAGAAATCACTGGAGTTTTAGAAAGGTTCTGCTTATGTCTTTGTGAGATTGCTCAGTTCATTTGACTCATCTCCCTCCGTGCGGGACAAATGATGTGGATAGTTTAGACTGCTGTATCTCCTCTATGAGGCTGCCCCTGGAGGTGAAGTAGCAGACAGAGGCAGGACATAAAATAGGCTCCAGGTCATATTTTTCTCCAGGATAGCATGGGCCCCTTGAAGTTGCCCTCTGAAATTGTACCTAGTAAGGTCACTGAGGTAAGTGGTGGGTGAGTGACCATAGAATTATGCGGAATTTCTGGAGATGCTATGGCTTAGACACATCGCTCCCGGTGCCATTAACTCCCTATCCACTACATTATCACAAAATTGGCACTGTCACGGGGTCCCCTCTGAAGCTGATTGAATTCAAAACGTATCTGTCTTCATGGACAAATTTGAAAATTTGCCATGCTTGTCTTTTGTGTTATGCTGCCACCTGGTGGTCAGGACATAACAATACCTCTTCTTTCAAAGCCCCAAGCTGTTGATCCTCCAAGGCATCCTTTGTGCGCGGTATTCCCTGCCACTCCCCCCCCCCCACCCCCCCACCGCGCCTCCCCGCTCCCCCCCCACCCCCCGCCCCGTGACATCATGCACATGTTGCTGCTTTAAAATGTAGACGAAAATGCTTTATTTTACTGACTAAACACATGGCGAAAATGACTCTGTAGAAGGGCCTCAGACTCCCTCCGTGTATTGTAGGTCCCACTGAAAGCGAATCCTTATCCTTCTGAGAAACCTATTCCCTCGACCTCAAGAAGAAATCAAAGTGCACAGACCAGTTTTGGCCCCAGGCCAAGAGATCAGCCACTGGTACATTTTATGGGACATAAATGCTCTCTGCATTCCAACATAGTGTTTGCCTCAGAGTTCGTGAGATTTTCAAATTGCAAGAAAGGCAAAAGATTACATTCATATTTTATATTCTTAGCCAAAATGCCAGGTCAGGTTACCCTTACTAGTAATTAAGAGAAAGATCGGGCTCCCGTCTGAGTATGTATTAACTAAGTAGCTAAATAATTGAAGGGACTACTGTACAGGACTACTTCAAGGAGACAGCACCCGCTTGTGAGTGGGTTAGTGTGTGGAAGGGTACCAGGGAGAGGCGCCTGATTCCTGTCTGTGAGAGTTCAGGAAGCAATGAGCTGATTTCCACTTTTCTTTTGGGCAGAAGGGAAGTTGAAGCTGTACTCTGAACCTTTGGGGTTGTGCTTGCACTGGGACTGCACCTCCGTTCACAGAGGTGACTTGCCATTGAGGAATAGAAAGGCTTGTTATTAAAAAGTCATATGAAGTCAACAGGGCTTCCATTAAAGGTCAGCTGCGAGTAGCTCAGAGTGCAAATGAGGCTCGTGATTCACCATTAAATGAGGTAGGGAGCACGGCGGCAGGAAGCACGGAGAGCAGAGGGGGAGGCAGAATCAGGCAGTGAGCACAGGTGGATCCCATGCACTGCGTGAAAGGTCACTATGCCACCAGGGTCCCTTTTTAGTAGCACATAAATAAGATGTGGGTTTTAACACTAATGATGGCTAATTTCAATATAGTAAAGTCCCTTGCAAATGCCAACAGTAGGTGGTGAACATAGGCAATTGCTGCAATATACTGGGCTGTCCGTCTCACAGCCTGCATTTGAAGGTTAGCGTTCAGATATGGAACACATATTAGACTATGTGGTAGAATTTCTCAGTACCACTTCTTGCTTTGTGTGGATCACGTGTACATTCTTCTTGACAGCCTTTCTGGGCATTTTGTAATTTTTGCTGGGCACTGAAAACAGGATTTCTTTCTCCCAATAAAAGGTTTATGATTGAAAATACAGAAGAACCCTGTTGACTATCGGAGGCTTATTTTGTGCCTAATTGAGCTCCTAAGACTTTTCTTCATTATTGGTTCTGTAATCCTGTCACCTTTGAAGAACTACGGCCTTCTTTTTATGGTGGAATATTCTGTGCTTTGAGAGACTAGGGAACAATACAGACAACGCTATTTGGGGTACTCAGCCTTATAAACCATAACGACTAGGTCATTAGCTTAGGTTTTAAGTACTCACTTTGTGAACCGTGTTTCCTTCTTGTGAAGAGAAGTTACTTGGAGTTGATTCCAGCACCTCTTACATGTGAAGCATGTACTGTATGATAGAACAGCAGTTCTCAACCTGTGCTCACAGCCCCACTGGGGGTTGCATATTAGCTATCCTACACATCAGATATTTACATTGTGATTCAGAACAATAGCAAGGTTACAGTTATGAAGTATCAAGGATATAATTGTATGATGGGAGTCTGCACATGAGGAGCTGTATTAAGGGGTCACAGCATTAGGAAGGTTGAGAAAGACCGCCCTAAGCTACCTTCTTCAGATCTTGAGTTGAATTCTTGCTACTATTCCAGCCTCTCCGGAGGAAATGGTCACCATTGTCAGAAGTTGGTGCTATATATTTGTGTATGCCTCTGTGTATTTTCCAGTGTAATTCTATATCTGTAAGCATTGCCCAATAGTCTTCTGTATGTGTCAAGTTTCAGCTAAAATATATAATATACATTAATTGTTATTACTATTGTTTTTCTGAGACAGGGCCTTGTGTAGGCCAGGGTGGTCTCAAACTTGCCTTGTAGCTGAGGATGCTCTTGAATTCTTGATCTTCCTGCTTCCACCTCTGGCTGGGATTACAACTGTGCACTTCCATTCCTTGCTTTGCACATGCTTATGATACAACTTTTTTGTTTGTTTAGGATCAAACTCTTTTCAAAGTTCATTTATTCTGTGACAATTTCATCAATGCACAAAATAGATTCCAGGCACTTTCACCTCCCTCCATCCCTTACCCCTCTGACTCCCACTATCATCCCCTCCTTACCAGGTCTCTATTCTAGTTTCGTGTCTTTTCATTTGATTTTGTTTTTGCATGGTGTCTCACTGGGTGTAACCTGGGCATGTGTGCAAAGCTGTCTGCGGGAGTGTGACCAATCACAGAGGCCACGTCACTAAGGGCAATGCCTTTCTGTCACCTACAGCCATCAACTGCCTACAGCTTCCATAGGGAGGGCGGGGCGTGTGGGTCTCTTCTCTGTCTGACAGTTTAATGGGCCCACTCTTTGCTGGACCTATTCAGGTAGCTGCAGCTGTGGTGATGGTTAGCATAGCTATACAACTCATTTGTTTTTTAAACTTGAATTTCATCTCATGAATATGCTACTATCTATCTGTTCTGTTGCTGGCCATTTAGGTGACAATTGTTCACCATTACAATAATGTTGCAAAAAATTATTCTTATGAGAAAGAGTTTTTCTTGCTAGTATAACTGAAGGTAAAATTCCTGAGTAGGAAGGGTCTTGCTTAGATATGAAAACTCTGCTTCCTCTATACCAGTGGGTCTCAACCAGTGATTGAGAACCAACGTGTGGGTCTCAACCCCTTTCAGGTCAAATGACCTTTTCACAGGGGTCACCTAAGACCATCAGAAAAACATATATTTGCATTACAATTCATAACAGTAGCAAAATGGCACTTATGAAGTAGCAATGAAAATAATTTTATGGTTGGAGGTCACCACAACATGAGGAATTATATTAAAGGGGGTTGGCAGCGTTAGAAAGAGAACCACTGTTCCATATTTTAAATGAAAAGTTTCTATGTACATGTTGTATTTGTGTGTGTGTGTGTATCTGTGTGCACATGTGTGCGTATGTACATATGTACATGTGTGTGATGTGTGTTGGGGGAGATATGTGTCCCACAGCATGCACAGGACAACTTGGTGGAGTATTTTCTCCTCCCACTTTTACGTGGATTCTAGGGATTAAACACAGATTCTTAAGTTGTATAGTAAGAGCCTTTACCTGCTGAGCCATCTCACTGGCTCCTGCTACAGTTTTATCTGTCTGTCTGTCTGTCTGTCTGTCTGTCTGTCTGTCTTCCTGTCTGTCTGTCTATCTGATGTGATTTTCAAAATCTTCCTCCTTTCAATATTTTCTTCCTCTCTCCCCTCCAAGGCAGGGTCTCACACTGTAGCCCTGCCTGTCTTGGAAGTCACTGTGATACAGACCGCGGCAGCCTTGACCACACAGATATCTGCCTGCCTCTGTGTTCCAAGTGCTGGTATTGAAGGCGTGGCCCCACACTTGACCTTGACCTTGTATTTGCTATTTATCTGTGTGTGTGCACCACGCTTCTTCCTTCCTTCTCTTTCTTGTGCTTCTGGTACCTTTGTCTGTGAACTTCTCAAGTTATTGTTTTGTTTCCATATTTCTTTGGGAAAATCATTCACCATTGTCTCATATATTTATTCTGACAAATTCTGTCCCCTTTCCATCTTGAATTATGAATGCTACCTATATTAGATTGTCCTGTATGCCCTTGTAGTTTTAGATATTCTTTTCTGTCTTTATTCTTCTCTGTGTCTATTTGATAGTTTCTTTTGAATTATATATAATTTCAGCAATTTATTCTTTTTGTTATGACATGTGTCCTGGTGAGTCTATCAAACACATTTTTTTTTCAAAAAGAATGTTTTGGATTCATTTTTGACAATTTCCCCTATATGTATATACTGAATTTTGATCCTATCCATCTGTATTTTCCCCTCTTGGCCTCCCCCAATACTGCCCCCTTTCACCTCCCTCTTCCCTCCTCCTCTCTTTTGTTTTATAGCCCATTAAAGTCAAATTAGTGCCCCTGTATGCACATGGGTTTGGGACCCTCTACCACAGCATGGACAGCCTATTAGCAGGTGGGGCATACTCATGAAGATAAATGACTCTCCCTCCCCCAGCTCCTTAGCTAGAGTCCAGCCTCAAGAGCTCCTCTCCTATGTATGCTGAAATATTATCGGCTTGCTCTTGTGTTGGGAATCGTGGCTGCTCTTAGTTCCCGAGCATAATGGTTCTGCCACGCCCCCTACGCAGCATTTCATGGCACTCTTCCTGATCCTCAAGCTCTTACATTCTTTCTGTGTGCTCCACTGCAGTGGTTTTCTGAGCCTGGGTGGTGACTGGATAGTCTAGACTCTGTCTTGGCAATGATCACAGTCAATTATAATCATCAACTCTTTCTGTAGAGTCAGTCTTATGACAGTGACACCATCAGACCACAAACACGAGGGCTACATTGGTATGAATCTGGTGTCCTTTATATCCCTCGGTGGACAAAGCGTTAAGTCTGAGAGTGACTGAAATAGATTATCCCAATAATGATTCTTTTCTAAATTTATTATTTAGCCTTGTTCTTTGACAATTTCACACATGTATAAATTGCAATGCATTCAGACCACTCTCCCCTCTGCCTTGCTTACCTCCCTCTCACCCCGACAACCCTTCTTCACATGTTCAAATCTCTCTGCTTTGTTTGTCAATTACTTGGTTTAGCCAGGATTGCCCTTATAATCAGAGATTTGGGACTATCCACTGGAGCCTGCTGGGGTCAGCAAAGTTGTCATAATAATTTTGTTCCAGACTCTGCATTACCAGTGGCTTCTCTTTCCTTAAGGAAATAACATATACATTGTCTTTTGCTAACTCACTCCCCAACCCCAATCACTGTACTTAGAGACAAGATCTTACTATATAGCCCAGGCTGTCCCTGAACCCATAATATTCTGGGATTGAAGGTGGGTACCACTACACTTGGGTTTTGTGGTCATGTTGCTTTCAGCCTCTGAACCTTCCTAATGAGAAATTGTGAGATGACTCAACGTACAAGTTAGATATCGGAAGAGATGACTTATGGAGAGACTCATAAAATGTGTTGGTCCTTTCTCCTTTTATCTTTTTCCTTATAACGTTGGTTTTTTATAACCCACTTGGAGACATATTTTAAGGTCTGCCTGCGTCAGATTCACTTTTGATTTATGGCTCAGCTTTCTTAGCTACCCTTGGAAGAATATTAAAATACCAGCCCATTATTATATTAAAGAGAAGGATATCTTAAGAGAGGCAAAGACTGAGACAGGAATAGCTGTCCTATGTAAACACATCTGGTGTACAATATTTGAAACCATAGGCATCTTCTTGTATTAAAAATGTCCCAATTAGTTTTCTGTTTCTCTCTGTTCTTCCATTTCCCTCTTCTACTCCCCCAAACCTTTCCCCTCTGTGACACAGTCTTGAATAGGCCAAGCTGGCCACAGATTCCTACCTGAGGGTGACTTGAATTCTTGATTTTCCTGCTTGTATCTCCAAAATGGATGCTGGGATGCTGGGATGCTGGATGTGTGTGTGTGTGTGTGTGTGTGTGTGTGTGTGTACTTGAGATGAGGTCTCACTATACATCCTAGGCTAGCCTTGAACTCATGATCCTCCTGCCTTAGGACTCCCAGTGCTAGTATTACAGGTGCTCTACACCGTGTCCAGCAATGGAGACTGAATATTTAACAGTAGTTTCCCAGTTTCATTCTGATGACATGGACAGAGGCTATCACTGTGGCAATCACTGGCCCAATTCCTTTTTGGGGGAATTGAGGTCCATTTGCAGAAGCTAATGATGAGCATCTCTAGGTTAGGCTCTGAGCAGTGTGCAATGGAACACTGGCCATTACCCATGGCCAGAAAGTGCATCTAAGGTGCACAAGAGGAGCAATGACCCTCAGCATCCTGTGTTGCTCTGTCTCTGTGATTCCACTATCTGGCAGTAGGTCTACTTTGCTTAAAGCACCATTTTTTTCCCCATCACTTAGATTGAAGGTTGGGGAACATAGTTTTTCTCTCTATTCACAGGACAGGACCTAGTACCCATGAGTATTATTAGTACCATGCTCTGAAAAGGTTGGCTAAAGCTTAACTGTGTAAATGTATGAAGGTACAAGGGGCTTGTAATTGCTCATGAATGAGAACTTATTCAAAGGCTTCCAGCTTAAACATCTGACCATGCTACAGCGGAGATCTGCATGCTCTCTTTCTAAGTTGACAGGGGAGTTGGAGCTGTACCAAGCAGCTTCTCAATGTACCTGCACCTCATAAGTATCCAGATGCCTTGCCCACTTATTATTAATGGGACACTTTTAAGTGAAAACAAACAAATAAACCAAAATCAAAACAACAACAACAACAACATCCACATACCCTTGGTCTAAAGTGAAAATTAAGTTGATCAATTTCTATCCTTATCCAAATCCAGGCTCCCCAACCTGCTTTCATTTTGTGGTCTAACTCTGAAGATGTATTTGAAAACATGTATCATATTCTATCAACTCTATATTATATCTTGATTTAATTTTTTGCTTAATATATCAGTCCTTTCCTTCCTCCCTCCCTCCCTTCCTTCTTTCCTTTCTGGACAGAGACTTGCTTGTAGCCCAGGCTGTCTAGGAACTCACTAGGTAGTCCCAAACTCAAAGCAATCCTCCTGTTTCAACCTCCCCAAGATCTGATATTACAAGATCACATTTGGCTTATTTGACATATCTTAAATATTGTTCCATATTAATACATATAGATCTGCCTGCATGATGTCTGTCTGTCATCTATCTAGCTCTCAGGCATGCACATATACATCTGTAGTTGAATGCATTTAGTAATCTGTTGCTATTATAAGCAATGTTGTTATGAATACCAGCATGTATCTTTTTAAATATATGAGCAAATGCATATAAGATAATCCCTAAGTCAAAGGAAATGTACAAGTTAAATTTTGTGAAATTGTTCTCTAAAGAAGCTGGTTTGATTACATTCTGTGCAGAACAATGCTCATCTGTTTACATGTATGTCTAGCCTGGGGATCTGCACTGGTTCAAGGCTCATGGGAAAGGGAGCTGCTGAAGGCATCTCCATTTCATGCTTTCCACATTTTCTGTTGCACTGATGCGAAGGTTCTTGGATTGGAATTTTGGAGTTATGCCATGGGCACAAGCTCTTCCATGAACACCTAGGCCAGATGCTGTCTTCTATAGCCCCAGAGCCTATTGCTAGCAACTGAAAAGCAGCAGTTAAAAATGGGGCAGTGGGTCTGGCAGTGGGTCTGGCTTGCAATCATGTTCTGCTACTTTTGCCACACCGTTCTTGATTTTGTCCTTCTGTGCTTTTCATTTGGTCACAAGCATTCTTCTTTCCCTGGGACACTTCACTCAAGGATGCTGTCTTCCTCACAGGTTCATAAAGATGTATTTTAAACATGTCCTCTTTGAGGACACATTCTTTGACAAATGCTATTTTGAAGATGTGACATCCACAGATACGTATTTCAAGAACTGCACCATCGAATCAACCACCTTCTACAACACAGGTGAGAAGAAGGACACCCTGGGAGGGATACACAAAGATGGGCTGGGGCTTAGAACCAAAGCCCAGAGGCAGAGCTGAAGCAGGAGTGAAGGGATTCTTAGCCATCAGTGCCAGCTCTTGTGAGAGAGAAATGGCTTCTACCCCCAGGAAGGGCATACATTAGGTATCATTCTGATATTTCCTTAGTCTATACTTCGTTTTTTTTTTAATCATTTAAGCAAAAATTCTGAATGAGACTGATGCTATACAACAATACAGTATGGCATTCATAAAACCAGCATTCTGGGAGAGCTGTGGTTTCCACCCCTGATTCATTCCTGGAGACTGTGCATAATCGAAAACTTGCACAATTGAAAACCAGTTGAAAAAAATCAAAAGGGAATTGTTACGTCTGTACAGATTCAGTGCATAAGGCAAGACACAAAGATCATTTCAGAATCACACTGTTTCAGGTTTCCATGATTAAAAACAAAGCACAGAATTCTAGCGCTCCACCACTCTTGCTACTTTAGCTGTGCTCACCATGGCTTAAAGACCTCTCAGAGCAGCAGGGGACACAGGGACATCCTTGAGTATTGTCAGAGTTTCCCCCCACCAAGGCCTCAGTGGGAAATGTATTCTGATTATCCCTGCCTTAGAGCTGAACAAACAGACATAAGCAATTGATCGCGGCCACAGCTAGCAAGGAGATGGAGTTTGAATCCATTTCTCAATTACATGGTTCAAAATCTCTTTGCACTGGATTTCTTGCTTCGTGCCTATGTTTATGCTTCCTCCTAGCAGGGATAAGTGAACTCCAGTTTCAGTAAGGATCCCACCTCTGTAGGTAAATTAGAGTGATTGAGAAGGATATCCAACAGCTTCAGGTCTCAATATACACGTGTATACACATATATACCCCCACACATGTGAACACACAAACACACATGCACACACCACACAAATATACACATGCCAAAATGTCTCTAAAATTGGCATTAGTTTCATTTCTCTTAATTTAAAAAAATTTTTTTTACGGTTTTTCAAGACAGGGTTTCTCTGTGTAGCCCTGGATGTCCTGGAACTCACTCTGTAGACCAGGCTGGCCTCGAACTCAGAAATCTGCCTGCCTCTGCCTCCCACGTGCTGGGATTAAAGGTGTGCACCACCACGTCCAGCTTCATTTCTCTTTATTATAGGAACTTGAGCAGATTATCACATTTTTGGACAAACATCACTGTGACTTTGAGGTCACAGCTTGCCTATAAAGAGGGCATCTGCACGTCTGCTTTCTTTACCCAGGTCCCATCCACTCTCATGAACCAAGGCTTCTTTCTCTCCTCAGACCTCTACAAACACAAGTTCATCAACTGTCGGTTTATCAATTCCACCTTTCTGGAGCAGAAGGAGGGGTGCCACATGGACTTTGAAGAGGACAACGATTTTCTGATTTACCTCGTCAGCTTCCTCGGCAGCCTCTCTGTCTTGCCTGGGAACATAATTTCTGCCCTACTCATGGACAGAATTGGAAGACTCAAGATGATTGGTAAGTTGCTCACAATGGAGCATTTGGGTCTCCTGGCCACAACGGCTTGTTTCCTTTTCTTAAAGAAAGAAATGTTATATGTAGTAACGCTGGATCTGCTGCTGTAAAACCAAGGAGGCACATTTACAGATTCCTAGGGTTTCATATAAAGGATTTGAGTGCAGGGAAGGGGCTCTTCATCACTTCTAGAGTGTTCTATTAGCACTCTCATAACGATGATGAAACAGATCTACCACACCTGTTCTTAGCATTATGATGGGAAATATATACAATGTTATTTAATGATAGTTTGATAGTTTAAGGCAAATCATTTTATTTTTCTTATTTTGTCGTGACTTTCTGTTGTTTAATAGTGAAAGTGAGAGGGGCTAAAAGACATGATGAAATTCTATGATGTGTGTACAAAATCGTGAATGAATAGGTGAATAAATAAAAAAACTATTTTAAATTGCAGATAATTAGCTTAGTGTTTGTTGGACAGACTCTTGTTGAAATCCTTGCACATATGGCCATTTGATTTTGAACATATGCTTTTCTCTGGGTTTTGGTTTCCTGATAATATGAGGAATAATAACTGGGAGGATTTTGGGAGGGTTAAACATAATATAGCCCAAACATCTTACAACACTTAGTATGTTGCAGGCTCTTGGAGTGGCAGCTGTATTCACATCTGCCTTGCCTCCTTCCAGCAGGATGTGCACCACTGGATACTGAAACACAGCACTGTGAGGGGTCAAAAGAAGTGACATGTGTGCACTGAGGGTCAGTGAGAGTGTGCTCTAAGTGTGAGCCAAGAGCAGTGCTAGGAAAGTAGGAGGGAGGCACATTAATAAAGGAACCATTAAGGACCCGCCTTCAGGATGTTGTTGATTGAGAAAATGAACACTAAATTATCCAGTGTCAGAACACAAAGGGAAACAAAATCAATCACATTGTCATTTTATTGGAGAAGAGAAAACAAATCAAGTCTTGGTGGGAAGAAGCCTTCCTTGGCATGTGGATTGTACTTGATATTATTATTGTAACTAGGAGATGAATATTCAGAATGATGAACACAAGATGTGCCTGTGATCTTGGCTCTGGTATCTTATTAGAAAAATGGGAAGTGTCTCGTGGGTACTGCAGACTGAGCTGCCTCTGTTAGGGGGGAGTGTCCTTGTCAGGAGACTGGAGAGAGAGAGAGAGAGAGAGAGAGAGAGAGAGAGAGAGAGAGAAGGGGAGGAGAGTTGAGGGGAGAGGAGAGAAAGAGAGGAGGGAAGAAGTGGGGAGGGAGAGAGGGAGAGGAAGGTGGGAGGCATGTGCACATTCATATCCACATATATATATATATATATATATATATATATATATATATATATATATATATATATGGAGAGAGAGAGAGAGAGAGAGAGAGAGAGAGAGAGAGAGAGAGAGAGAGAGAGAGAGAGAGAGAGAGAGAGGAGAGAGCGCTCAGAGCAATAGATGCTCTGTGAAGCTACCTTTCTCCCAGGCCACCATGGGATGGAGAGAGATGCTTTGAAGCAGCTTTTTTTTCTGCGCCCCTCAGAGCAGCCTGGCTGCTGCAGCTTTGTCCTGATCCTCCTCAGAGCTCTCTTCTAGGAGAAGTCATTTCTTGTTAAGGGCAGAGTAGAAGTTTTCCTAATGAAGCTGTTAGCTACACCCTCATTTATTCATTTGATAAACATTATTTATACAGTCCTTACTCTGCATCAGACTGTGGAGGACGCTGTGGGAATATAACAGTAACTGAGACCATCAACATCCTCATGTTTAAAGAGCAAAAGATGAATTGAGAGACAGACACAATTAGGGATTTCATTTAACCAGGATGCTGGCCTGCCAGGCTGGGTTCCAAGCATCTCATACACCCCACGGGGTGGGTACGATTGATATTAACATTTTACAGATGGGAAAATTAGACACTGCAGGAGCGGGTAAAGGACATTTTCAGAGCCACACAGAGAGAAAGTGGTGAGGCTTGAATTTGAACTCAGACCTCTTAATTAGAAGAGGAATTGAGGTTATGGAAACGAAGGGGCAGTGGACCGTGCACGTCTACGGTAGGAGCAGTTAGCACGGAGTTGAGGAAGCTCCTTGACCACAGCATACTTTGACAATGGTGTTTTATTAGTCAGAATGTATTAGCTAAGCCTCACATTGATCTCTTGGAGCAGAGCATGTGTTTGGAGGGAATTGCTCTCAGGACTCTTGTGGCCCATAGCTTCCTTCCCTATGCTTCCTCCTGGCTGCTTACAGCCCTGTCCCTTCCCAGAGGGGGCGGTATCTGAGTGGATAGTTATCATTCATTAGCTCCTTTGCCAGACTTACACTTCCCACTGTTCTTACAGCCCTGAATCCCTGTGTGACTCTAGGGTGAGATCCCATGAGGAAGGAGGTTTCTGGATAGTCAGAAAAGCATTTGGATTCCAGGCAAGGAGGATCCTTGTTCCCATTGCCCTGATGGGGGTGGGAAGCTCACCCACTAACTCTTTGGCACTCACTACTTTTGCTTTACTTTTGGCCTCATCCGCACATTATTCCAGACCCTTTCAGGCCTGTAGTCTAGTCAGTCATGACCAGAGCCAACCCAAGACTTTCCAAGCTCCCCTGGGTGGAATTCTTGGGTTTGGAAAGGGTTTGCTACAGCCGGTTTTAAAATGGGGTCTCTTATTACCATCTCCGTCAGTGGGATTCTTAGTCAGAGAGTTCTCCCTGAATGGCGTAGTTTTCCCTACACTGTTGATGGACAGCTTTACACAGGTGGCCAGGGTCTGGACAAATGAGGGAGGCCAGACTCTCAGATTCTGCCAAAGTGGGAGGCAGCTGTCATCCTATGGTGGCAGGAACCAGGGGAGAAAACAGCATTCACAGAGCCCAGTGGGGTCTCAAACAGTAGTAGAAGAATAACCTGAAAGGAGCTGTGGTCCTGGAGGGACTTAGCCATTGCCAAAGATGGAGCTTCTTAAATGGGATGATGGTCACTGAGCAGTTCCACCCCTCTGTCTTCCCATCATGGTGACAATGGTTCCCAGCTTCTCAGGAGGTTGCAGTAGGTTCTGGGAGGGCAGAGAGATCTCTGTGGTGGAGATGAGGATGCATTAGTCCTGTTTCTGTTGCTATGACAAACACCCCAGAAGGGTGTTTGCCCTTAGAAGGAAGACATATTTATTTTGATTCCCGACTTTAGATTTTGGTTCGCAGCCTTTGCCTCCATTGTTTGAGCATTTGTGTTGTGGCGGAGCATCATGACAGGGAGAATGTGACAGTACAAGGCTGCTCACCTCATGGTGGCCTGGGAACAGAGGGAACTCTTCCTTCAGATGCTATTATTAAATGATGAATCCATACATGATTAATCCATTCATGAGCCCAGAGGTCCCCAGAGGCTCTACTTCTGAGTGTGGCTGCCTTGGGGACAACGCTTCATCCAACATATGTGCTTTTTGGGGGCTTTTAAAATTCAAACCAGAACAGGCCATAGGTGGAGAAGCAGAAGAACAGGCACTTCTGGAATTTTCCCTTTGTAGCTGACCCGCAAATGTGTTCACATCGGAATGTAAGCTTTGTGCGCTCTGATTCTGAATTTTATTTTTATATTTCTTTAAAAAAGCAGTTGACCCTTAATATCTTAACTTTTGAGTTGTATATAAATGTATATCCACCCTTTCCATGTGTCAATGTTTCTTTCCATGTCAATATTTACTTTTCCATTGTATATACTTGAATTTAAAATATGTGTGAGTTTATTTGTTCCATTTGTGCTCTTCCCAAGTGGAAGTTGGACCTAGTAACTCAAGTGACATGTGACTTCACCTGAGCCTGTGAGATTGGGGGCACGGGTAAATCCTCTGGGGAGCAGACTCCGGGACACCACAGGCCTCACATTTCTTTTCACCTTCATCTTGTCTCCACAGGCGGCTCCATGCTCATCTCTGCAGTCTGCTGCTTCTTCCTGTTTTTTGGCAACAGCGAGTCTGCGATGATCGGCTGGCAATGCCTGTTCTGTGGGACCAGCATTGCAGCCTGGAATGCTCTGGATGTGATCACAGTAGAGCTGTATCCCACTAACCAGAGGTCAGTTCTGACCTAACTTAAGTTACTCTGCTCAGAAGCTGAATCTTGGCCTTGGTCTTCTTGAAGTCCATGTTCCAAACGTCTCCCGGGCAACTGACTTTCTCTCCAAGATGATGTCAGTGGTCTGGGCCTGGGTAGGCTAGGGTTTGATAGGGTTGAGTGAGTGACAAGAAACAGAGGACAAGCATAAGCTGTCTCAGTGGAGGGGTAAGAGTGACTAAAGCCTTCTGTATCATGCGATCCTCATTGGAGCTGAGCTCAGGCCTGCCAATGGGAACTAAGGAGAAAACATGAAGACTTGGGACAACATGGATGGGGTGGGGCTCAACAGGAAGGAAGAGAAGGTGGATGGAGGCAGAGTAGTCCAGGGATGCCAGGGTTTATTTTCTCTTTGTTTAAAAGCAGAAGGTCAAGTTCATTACCCAGTAGGTGTTTCTCTACTTGAAGGGGATCTTGAACTATGTGTACAGTGGATAAATGCTCACGAGGATGGACATGGTATGGAGGATGGGTGAACTGAGTTCTGAAAAGTATTTTAGTGATATTCCCAAAGTCAACAACAGAGCTTCTGGGCTTTGGTTGGCTAGCATTACCATATTTCCCGAGTCAAAGAATGCTAAGTTTTATTAATAGTAAGGGACAGGATGGTGGTCATTGTTGAGTGGGCTATGTTTTACAGGTAGGAAATTTAGGAAAGTGAAATGAAAGGACACGTAGAAAACAATAGGTCATCAGAAAAAAAATCCTGAAATATGAATAAAACCGTAAACCTCTGCTACAATATAAAAGAAGACATAAAACAGAAACCAAGACGTGCTTCATTGTGGACAAGATAATTTACTCTTATAATAATGTCAGGTTTCCTTTAATTCTTCCCAATTACAATAGTTCATTCAAAATTCAGTGAGACTTCCCCCTCCCCTGGAAAGTTGAAAAAAAATCATTTTAAATTTTTCTTAGAAAAGCAGGCATATAGAGATAGAAAATAAAGCAAGCATACCGGCTAGGGTTGGGGCTGGAGCTTATAAACCCACCATGCTGCTCAGGTATAGATAATAGAGCCCAACCTCCAACCATAAATATATGCCAATATTTTAAACTTTTGATATAATAAAGTATTTTAATTGTAGCCCAGGAATGACCATCTTGAGAATACTGTCCCTATAGACCAGTGGTTCTCAACCTTCCAAATGCTGCGACCCTTTAATATAGTTCCTCATGTTGTGGTGACATAAAATTACTTTCATTGTTAACTCATAATTGTAATTTTGCCACTGTTATGAACCATAAAGTAAATATCTGTGTTTTCTGATGATCTTAGGTGAGCCCTGTGAAAGGGTCCTTTGACTCCTATAGAGTGAGAAACGGTGCTCTATACAGTCGTGGTCAGGTTAGGTTGTGTAGTTCATGAAGTTTATCACTGGAGTGTAATTTAGGGATAATAACTAGTACTGGGCTCTGCCATGGATGACAGAAGTTCCAAACACACTTGGAAGGTTTGGCATTGCAAGGACTCTTCATCAGCAGCCTGAGCAGAAGGTTCAGTTTCCTATGCTTCTAGTCTCCCGGGCCTGGACTCCACCACGGACCATCTCTGTTGCAGGAAGTAAGACAAAGGACAAAAAATAAAGGAACAGAGAGTAGAAGTCCACTCAAAACCTCTCTCAGGAAATTTCTCATGTGCACTTCTGTCTCATTGGCTGAAACTAAGTCACACTCACACAGCCAGCAGCAAGGGACTCTGGGAAATGTAGTCTTACAGTTGGGGACCGAAATTGCAGAGTGAGTTAGCAGTCTTTGCCACAAGAGAGTGTGCTCACACTTTCTTTCGCATGCAGCTTTATTTTTTTGATATTTTTCTATAAGCAAGTACTACTTGTAACTATTTTAATTAGAGGTGTGCTCGGGAAGATAAGGAAAGAGGCTTGAAGGCAATTCAAAATGTTAATAGCAGCTATTAGTCCAGATATCCCGACATCTTAATTTCATTCAGTATTTCCAGTGTTGGTTAAAATGAAATCGCTGTTTTTATATTTAGATAAGAAATTCAGGGCTGGTGAGATGGCTCAGTGGGTAAGAGCACCCGACTGCTTTTCTGAAGGTCCAGAGTTCAAATCCCAGCAACCACATGGTGGCTCACAACCATCCGTAACGAGATCTGGCGCCCTCTTCTGGAGTGTCTGAAGACAGCTACGGTGTACTTACATATAATAAATAAATAAATAAATAAATAAATAAATAAATAAATAAGAAATTCAGTCCCACACCTCCTCCTCTTACAACAAGGAATGAACATACAGCCGTTCACCTAGTGAATCCCAGAATTTCAGAATCCTGTCCTCTTCTTTTGCAGGGCCACGGCCTTCGGCATCCTCAACGGACTGTGCAAGTTTGGGGCCATCCTGGGAAACACTATCTTTGCTTCCTTTGTTGGGATAACCAAAGTGGTCCCCATCCTTCTGGCTGCTGCTTCTCTGGTTGGAGGTGGCCTGATTGCCCTTCGATTGCCAGAGACTCGAGAGCAAGTCCTGATGTGAACAACCCACTGGGAAAAGACAGATGGGAAGATCTTTTTCAGGACACTCCAGCACAGCCATGCCTCCTGCCTCTCACTGTCTACAGGATACCGCGGACAGCACGGAAGGAGAAATGGACTTTGTGCTCCCTAGTTTAGGACCCACTGCAGTTGTTAATACATTTTTAACTCAGGTGATTGACTAGGGGTGCCCAGAACCATCCTTGGGATCCCAGAGCTGTGTGCTTAGTTTCAGGTCTCTTCATCCCAGGCAGGGAGAGGACACTCCAGTAAACACACACACTAAGCAAGGAGTATATGCTTCTCTAAACGAGGTGCAAAAAACTATTTGCATTTCAGACTGAAGTTGAGGACAAGAACCACTTAAGCTCCTCCGTGCAGCTTCTGGGAGCCCAGTGACCTAGCAGATTGTCATAGTTGGGAGTGGGGTCAACACATACTGGGCTCAGAGAGCAGACTACATATTTGCATTTGAAAGTATCACCTATCATATTTTCCTTTTGAAAACTGGCACAGTAGTCTTGAAGATACTCTGATATAGAAAAACCCAATCTTTAAGCAAAATGTATATAGACGGACTTTTCTTCCCAAGCATCCTGAACTTTGCATAACGAAGAGGAGATACATTAAGAACTATATTTATTATGGTTTTGCTCTTGTCAGAGCAACGTGAGGATGGGTATTATGTAAACTAAGTTTGTATATGACAGTTTTGAGGTTTTATTCCCACAAATGGTGGCTGCTATGGTGGCCAACATTTTAGCCATATTTGGGGAGGACTCTCCATTCAAGGTCCCAGGAAACTTGATGCGAATGGGTAGCATCTTGCTTGCTGTCCGGAGGATGTACTTGGCAAGCCACATGCCATTTCCTTTACCTGGGAACTTTTCTTCAACTTGGTAGGGCAGGTACTTCATTCTCCTATGTTGGTCATTTGTGAAACTCAGGTCCATAGGTAGTTTGATGCTGTTTACCCAGAAAGAACAGGAAGAAATGACATGAAAATGTTTTATTTTTTATTTTTATTATTGGCTGCTTGCACTCCTTTTTTTAGAGAAAACCCCCCTCACAGATAACTGACTAAGGATGGGGAAATGTAACCACAGTTCTTCAAAATGTGAGTTCTTCCTGTTTGATTTCAAAGGAAAACACAATGTACATTTATTATAGTGTTTAGGACCTATGAGAAATGTATGCTCTGTGTGCTGGCTCGGGGCGTTTGAAACAGGCCATTAGCATGCACATTAGGAAATAAAAGGCATGAGATACATTCATTTCTTCATTGCTCCAAGGAAGCTTTTCCTGAGATCCAGGTTGGCACTTGAATGTGGAAAGGGGAGAGGGGGTCAGGGCTGCACTGGCAGGTGTCAGCAGTCTGGAGGCTAGGCTGAGGGAGTGGCTTTTGTTCATCAGTACCCTCTGCCATGGTAGAGACAGGGCTAGGAGTTCCTGCCACCTGAGCTGCTCTTACCTGGGCCAGCGGAACGACTGACTGGAAGAACTAGTTTGCTCACGTTATTTGCAGCACACACACAAGCTGTGATGTGCTAACCTTTGCCTATTAGAAATCTTCCCAAATCTAAACCAAACTAATGGCTACATTGAGTGTTTTCTCAGTTCTGTGGAAATACTTAGATGCCAGGCCAGTTCAAGCCATCGTTCCCTAATCCTCTGGAATATAAGTTGGCAGTGGGAAAGAGTGAAATCTTTGAGAACTTCCCATTCTCAAGTGTGGCTAACATGTTTATCTGCTTCTCTGGTCCCCACCTCTTTATTTACACCACCATTACTTTCTGTACAGGGAAGGAAGATGCATCAGGTCTGATGTGATAACCCCCATTACTCCAAATATAAATATATATAAATATACAGAATGTATTAATGCTTCTCTCGGTGTTTTATAGGAATTAACTGATAACGCTCTGTTGATAACGAGAAACTTTCTGTAATATAGCTGTGATGTCCTTTTCCATTTTCTTGTGATATGGAATGCATTGCCTAGGATCATGAGAGAATTGTGTAAACCTGTGGTTATGTATCCCTTATAACAGTATTCTTTAATGGGATAATAGACCTCAGTGCGCAGCTACCACTCAAAAAATGTACGAGACAGTTAGAATCCACATTTACAGTCAGATATATCTTGTAAACTTTAAATCTGACTAGTTTTTTTAAGCACAGGAGTGGCTGTAGTTACTTTAGGCTAACTGTTCTCAGTTTCTAAGCTCTGTCTTCTACATTACATTTATGGCTCCTTAACCTGTTTGCCTAACCAACCAAGGGCAATTCCCGTCCATCCATCACACGGGATGTGGGAAGGATGCAGCCATGGTCTGCAGACTCTCTGATGAAGGATTATCTGGCCATGGTACCTGGCTGCTTCATAACTTGCTGTCACTCCTGGTGAGATAAGTGTGTCTTTAAAAATAGTCCCCATGTCAGGTCACTGGGGTGTAATGTACAACATCCTTAGCCATCCATTTTTTCTTTTCTTTTTTCTTTTTTTGCCCTGAGAGACGCCCAATGGCATCTATAGAGGACTAAAGAAAAGAGCCGTTCCCTCACAGAGTCAGACTATTCACACTTCACTATGTATTTTATGATGGCTTGTTTGGGAGCCGATACTTTCAAGAGTCTCAACTGTGTTGTGGGATCTCCTGATGCTGATTTCTGAGCTTTTGCTTTATTAAAACTGATGAGTGAAAGAGGTGTCCTGGTTCTGAAATTTGTAGCACGTGAGCTTGAGATTATGTAATCATTCACTCGTTGGGTTCCCTGGGTATTGGCTCATGACAAAAGAATAAAAATTACCACGAGTGAATCTTTAGGAACCGAGGTTAGAGATCACGTGACCTCACTCATGTCTCGTCTGCATTCCTAATGTGATGGAATCCCTCTTCTAACTCTCTTCTTCTTCTATACGCAGACTTCAAATCATTTGGCCCAGGTACCCATGTGCTAGGACTGTGTAATAAGGCCTAGAATGACGCTGTCTCTTTTTGTGGACTAACCCTCCTAGTTGAACCAGGCTCCTTCCAATTTGCTCTATTAGAGGCCCCTCTCAGTTATAAACATGAATATCTTTGCTCTTCTTTGCTGTAGAGCATGCTGGGAAATATATTTACTGGATACATAACCATCATTTCTTCAAAGTGGAGTTCTTGGTACTGAAAGAAAATAGATCAATGAATCATTCCTAAGATTTTTTGTTGTTGTTGTTGTTCATCAGAACCACCTGGAATGGAGTCCGGGGCAGAATCTCAGTGAGGAGCTTACTTGACAAGCATGAGGCCCTGAGTTCTATCCCCAGGACCCAACTAAGCTGGAGGAAGTGGCCTTCTCCTAATACCACTACTGGGAGATGGAGCCAGGAGATCCCTGGTGTTGATGGCTAGCCAGCCTAGTCTAGTTGTCAAGTTTCTGGTGATGAAGAGACTCACATCAAGGACGAGGGGAACAGTGCTTAGAGAGCAACAGCAGAGGTTATCCTCTGTGCATGTGGACCCTCATGTGCCTCTGTGCACCCCCACAGACACCCACATGGCTCTGAATGTACTGCCTGGCCCCGTCCCCAGAGATTCTGATTTAGTATGTATGGGGTCGGTATGAGAATTAGCATTTTTCAACAAACGTTTACACTGCATGGTTGGTATTTGTCGCTCAAATCGTATTTGGAGAAGCACTGACAACCTGCCTATACGTAGGCACTTTGATTTGTTGGGGTGGGAGTGGGGTAGCAGAGTTTTTTTGTTTTAGTATCAGCTCAGCCAGAATCTCATTCAAACCCATGAGAAGTAAGAACATTAAAAAGCACATTTCAAAGGTATTGAGTAGCAGCAGACATCAATAACTCAATGGTGTCAGTGGTGACATTTTCATCCCTAAAGATCATGGTTTCCCCCAGGCCTTGGCCTTTAGGCCATATCTGGTGGTCTAGTTCTGCCTCTTCCTAGACGCACAGGGGTAGATTTCACCTGGAATTGCTGATGTCTGTCTCGACTATTTCCACATGGTATGCACGTGGTGGCTGTGTTTAATAGACTTTTGCAGACCAAGATGCCTTTGGCATATTATTACTCCCAGGGGTCTATAATGAGAGTTTGACTCTAAAAGCTTTCCCTTACCTGGTGACTGTGACAGAGTGAGGTGGAACATGGCCAGCTGACCATCAACTGACCTTGCTTGGTGATGCTCTTGACAAAGACAGAAAGATTTCTCCTTTAGAGATAAGGCAGGATAGGGCACCTTCCCCCATGCAGACCTCATGGGACATAGTTTACAGATTGCCCCCCCCCCAACCCTCCGTTCTTGCTCTTGTGTATGTACCTGATCCTATAAGCATTTTCCCGAGTTAAAATGCTGGGATACTATGGATAGCTTTGTCATCTTTGGACCTAGCCCCAGAAACATTTGCAAATCAATCACAAAGCACCTTTGAATTGAAGCAAGCTTAAAGCACATTTTGTTTAATTTGCAGAGGCATGGCGAAGAATTTATAAGCCTGGCTCTTGTGCGGCAGGGAGGCTTCCCCAAAGATTAATGACAGAATGAAACACAGACTAGAGCTGTCCCCAGATGCTAAATGGAAGAATAAAAGTTGTTAGTTATTGTAAGTTATGGGTCGGGCAGGGGATTTATTTAGCAGACCCATCCTATAACCTCTGCAAGGTTCAGTTCATGACTAGAGAGTGAAGACTCTCTGTGTCACCTCACCTTAAATATGCTTCAGCTGACCACGCACCTTTGGGACCATGGGCTTAAGATGATTTAAAAATTAGAGGTCATAAAGACATATTGAGATGTTGTCTCCTGCAGTGAATGTGGTCAGCATGCTTGATAATTTCCCTTAGGTAGGAGGTTTACTGAATCCCAGTTACTGTCCTTCAGAGGAACAAGAGAACAAGGCTTTCAAATGAGACAGCCCCGACCTTCACTTGTGATGTATGTGAGCCTTCGCTTAGATTTCTTCAGATCAGCACTTGTGGTAATTTCAGCAGAGTCTGAACATAAATGGCATTTTATTATAGCGGAAGGAAAAAAAAAGGATTAGTGTAGAGTTAAATAGCTTGAGTTAGCCACCTGGCAATGTATACATATGCATGTGGTGCTTAGCCAGGGAAAGAGGTGCATGCTGAGAAAAGAGTGTTAGGCAGTTCTGAAGTTGTGCAAACAATAGAGTGTGTGTACATACAAGCAAAACTAGGTACAGAGTTACCAGGCAACCCAATCTTAGGGGACTGTCATTGTCTCTGTAGTTCATTGTCATGTAGATCTATAGATCTATAGGCCTATAGATCAGAGAATGTTGCACCATACATACGTGTAACTTGGACTTGTCAGCCTAAAAGTAAATAAATAAAATGGCCTACCAAGAGCATCATATTACAAAAGAATGGTTTTTGAATGAATAGAAAACAAACTGTTAAGCAATTGCCAAATGGATGGGAAACAAGTTGCATTGATTAAAGTCTACCCAAAGCATTGTTAAATTTTACTTATCCACAGAGTCCTGAAAGTGGGAGAGCTCCCATTAGAATGCATGGGACGTGTTTACTGGCACTGTTCTAATGGTTTTCAGAAGGTTCCCTTTAAAAACAACCTGTGTTCTTCACTTTGAGCAGTGGAAATATGACACTGTTATAGCTCATGATTGTCAAAGCATTTTAGTAGTATGTTGCTCAGCTGTGACTAGTGAGCCAGAGAAAGCATGTTGCATACGGAACTCTGACTGTGTGCGTGCCCATCCTGGGTGATGAATAGATGGCTTGAAAGGAAGCTCAACATTTTAAAATTATATTGTGGGAAGCATAATATAGGTACTTATGACATATAGAATCAGGAAAAATGTCTCATATAATACACACACATACTAGACAGAGACATACAATTTTTTGTCTAATACACATGCTAAGTATAGACATGTTTTTTAAAGCTTAATTTATTTATTGAATCTGAGCTATTTTTACATAGGCATGAGACAGGAAAAGATACTTTAAAGACTGAAATATTTATCAGATACCTTATGCAAATTTCTCATTTGCTTTATTTTAAATGGGTCAAAGAGTAACATGGAAGGTAAGTACACTTAAGCGTCAAGAGTGGAGCTATTTCAGGTTATTTTTCTATGCAAAATCATGGCCCAGATGAATCCTGGAGCTCTGCAATCTTAGTAGACTAGAAATGTCCCCACGTGTTGTTCTTGGTGGGGTAAACAGAACAAGGTACCAGAAAGGACCCTGGAAGTTTGATGGTTTATCATTTATAGTAACACATGGTTGTGATCTTTTGCGTTCTCCTCCTTCCAAAGTCATGTCCTAAGTTTGCAAAGTTTTGGGCTCTACAGAGAAGATCTGAAGGGCTAACAGATTTTATTCTTTGGTGGGAGATAGTGCCAGTGTTTGAGAAAGGAGAAAGTATATTCGTATGACTGCCTTCTTCCGTTGTGTGGTTCTATAGCAGAATTTTGCTGACAGTTAATGTGTAGTAAGAAGAGATATCTATGGCTCATGGTTTGGGTGGTTGTAAAGTTTCAGCAGAATGGTGCTCAGGTCATCTTAGCTGGTATGGAAGGCCTTCCATATTTCAGTAAGCACGGAAGCACAGTGTGAATGGGAGATTGGAAGCTTTAGAGGCACCATGAGTCAACTCCACTGAGGTAACCTTCCTGGCAGTGTTTCCAAAGAGAAGCTACCTGCCAAGGCTGCTGAAGCACGAGGCTAATTAAAAACTCAAGTCTAAGGCTGCTTTATTCCGATACAAACACTAGAGGGCAGAAGCTACCTGGACCATGCAAGACAGTTTTTACTACGAGGTTGGTTAGCTTTGTCACCCAGTCCCTATCCAGCAGAAGAAGACAGCCTCGGGGAAATGCTTATTTCCCATCACTCTATTCTTTAGGATGTCTGTGAATGTGAAGACAATTCCAGAAGACATTTTCTGAAGGAATTCCTTCAGACTCCTTGTTTGTTCAGGTCTGAAATAAGGAAATTTCTCCGGAGGAACTGTAGACCAGTAACCATTTGTTAAACACTCGTGTGGACCTGCCCTGCACCACCATAGTATACAGCTGAGTTTGAACCGAGGTTTATTTCACCAGCCTTTTACTTTTTCCTGACATTGGTTAATTTCTTATACCAAAACCCTTTGGGTATCCCTGGAAATTCATGAGAATAATGTGCTTAAGCAAGAAGACCTCCCCTCAAAGCCTGAGCTCTTCCATATATGGGAGGAGGCTCTTGACATAGCTCTATTAAAAAACCAGACAGCTACTGACCTAGCTGATGGTCATCATAATGGCCATCATCGTGGGACATTTTTCCTCCCACAGCTGGACTGATTCATGAAAAGATAATATCATAGACCAGAAGAAGTTCCTCTTGGGAGCCCTAGCACAGTCTCTTGGGTGTGGGTGTACTTATATCATCTAGAGAAAGGCTTTGAGGTCTAGGAATGGTTACTTGATCCCAGTTGCTTTATATTTAACATAGAAAAGCTTTAAACAAAAAGGCTGGAACATGACCACAAGTTTGAATTTCTAGGGTGAGAACAATGCCCACCCAGGAATGGATACCAACCAAAGCACAGGCAAAGAAGGTTGATTGGATGCAAGAAAGTGCGCATAAGATTTGTGTGGATCTTCCCTACTTTCTTCTCTATAATTTTCAGTGTCTTTGGTTGTATGTGGAGTTCCTTGATCCACTTAGACTTGAGATTTGCACAAGGAGATAAGAATGGATCAATTTGCATTCTACTACATGCTGACCACCAGTTGAACCAGCACCATTTGTTGAAAATGCTGTCCTTTTTCCACTGGATGGTTTTAGCTCCTTTGTCAAAGACCAAGTGACCATAGGTGTGCAGGTTCATTTCTGGGTCTTCAATTCTATTCCATTGATCTACCTGTTTGTCATTGTACCAGTACCAGGCAGGTTTTATCACAATTGCTCTGTAGTACAGCTTTGAGGCCAGGGATGGTGATTCTACCAGAGGTTCTTTTATTGTTGAGAATAGTTTTTCCTATCCTAGGTTTTTTGTTATTCCAGATGAATTTGCAAATTGGCCTTTCTAATTCTGTGAAGAATTGAGTTGGAATTTTGATGGGGGTTGTGTTGAACCTGTAGATTGCTTTCGGCAAGATAGCCACTTTTTACTATATAATTCCTGCCAATCCATGAGCATGGGAGACCTTTCCATCTTCTGAGATCTCCTTCAATTTCTTTCTTCAGAGACTTGAAGTTCTTATCATACAGATCTTTCAATTTCTTAGTTAGAGTCACACTAAGGTATTTTATATTATGGACACAGGGGGAAAATTCCTGAACAGAACACCAGTGGCTTGTGCTGTAAGACCAAGAATTGACAAATGGGACCTCATACAATTGCAAAGCTTCTATAAGACAAAGGACACTGTCAATAAGACAAAAAGGCAACCAACAGATTGGGAAAAGATCTTTACCAATTGTAAATCAGATAGGGGGCTAATATCCAATATATATAAAGAACTCAAGAAGTTAGATTCCAGAAAACCAAATAACCCTATTAAAAATGAGGCACAGAGCTAAACAAAGAATTCTCAACTGAGGAATACCGAATGGCTGAGAAGCATCTAAAAGAATGTTCAACATCCTTAATCATCAGGGAAATGCAAATCAAAACAACCCTGAGAATCCACCTCATACCAGTCAGAATGGCTAAGATCAAAAACTCAGGTGACAGCAGATGCTGGCAAGGATTCGGAGAAAGTTGAACACTCTTCCATTGCTGGTGGGATTGCAAGCTGGAACAACCACTCTGGAAGTCAGTTTGGCCATTCCTCAGAAAATTGGACATAGTACTACTGGAAGATCCAGCAATACCACTCCTGGGCATATACCCAGAAGATGCTCTAACATGTAATAAGAACACATGCTCCACTATGTTCATAGCAGCCTTATTTACAATAGCCAGAAGCTGGAAAGAACCCAGATGTCCTTCAACAGATGAATGGATACAGAAAATGTGGTACATTTACAGAATAGAGTACTACACAACTACTAAAAGTAATCAATTTATGAAATTCTTAGGCAAATGGATGGATCTGGAGTATATCATCCTGAGTGAGGCAACCCAATCACAAAGAACACACATGGTATGCACTCACTGATAAGTGGAACTATCCAAGCCCAAGATTTGCAAAACACATGAAACTTAAGAAGAAGGAAGATCAAAGTGTGGATACTTCGTTCCTCCTTAGAAGGGGGAACAAAATACCCACGGAAGGAGTTAAAGAGACAAAGTGTGGAGCAGAGACTGAAGGAATGACCATCCAGAGACTGCCCCACCTGGGGATCCATCCCATATATACAACCACCAAACCCAGACACTATTGTGGATGTCAACAAGTGCTTGCTGACAGGAGCCTGATACAGCTGTCTCCTGAGAGGCTCTGCCAGTGCCTGACAAATACAGAAGTGGATGCTCACAGCCATCCATGGGACTGAGCACAGGGTCCCCAATGAAGGAGCTAGAGAAAGTACCCAAGGAGCTGAAGGGGTTTGTAGGTCCATAAGAGGAACAATAATATGAACCAATCAGAGTTCCCTGGGACCAAACCACTAACCAAAGAGTACACATGGTGGTACTCATGGCTCTAGCTGCATATGTAGCAGAGGATGGCTTAGTCGGTCAACAATGGGAGGAGAGGCCCTTGGTCCTGTGAAGGCTCTAAGACCTAGTGTAGGGGAATGCCGGGGCCAGGAAGCAGGAGTGGGTAGGTTGGTGAGTAGGGGGAGTGGGGAGGGGACAGGGGATTTTCGGTGGGGAAACCAGGAAAGGGGATAGATAACATTTAAATTGTAAATAAAGAAAATATCTAATAAAAGAAAGAAAGAAAGGAAGGAAGGAAGAAGAAAGAAAGAAAGAAAGAAAGAAAGAAAGAAAGAAAGAAAGAAAGGAAGGAAGAAAAAAAAAGACTTGTGTGGCACAGACATGTATTTGAGAATCTGTTTTGCTGTTGCTCACCAGTGGAGGGAGCAAGTGAGCAGCAGGTGATTTGTGTTTTGTGGAAGGAAACATGGGCTCAGGATTCATTTACAGGAAAAGGTCACAGAGGAAACTGAAGGGAGCTTTGAATGACACTTTAACTGAGAGAGGGAAGTCCTAGAGAAGGAGCATGTTTGGGGGGATGGAGGGATGGAGGGAGGGGAGAGAGAGAGGGGGGGGTGGTTTCTGAGATTTGTTTTCATCAGATGACCTATGAATATTGTTTAAACTTCCTTTGTCAGTCCTTGAATCTGCATTTCTTGAGACTTAAGTTTTATCTATCCAGTATTAGTAATTCTCCACAGACCCAAAGTTGTAGGAAAGTGTCTTAAAGCGTAGCAGAAGAACCAGGGCATTGAAGAAGTCACACTGCTTCCAGGAAGATGGGTGAGGGGACTTGGAAGTGTCCTTAATCCTACTTCTCTTATGTTCCCTAGCAATGAGCTTTCTGGCAGAATGGAAACAAAACGAAACAACAAAAACAAACAAGAAAATTCAGGCACACTCTATGGGCAAGAAGCACAGGAAAGATAACAGGACTTGAGATCCTTTCCTGGGTCTCCTCAGAGGAGCCTTTATGCACGACAGAGGAGGCTATAGGTATTATGGATTCCGAGGCTACAGACATAGCAATGGTGAAAGCAAGAAAGATCCATGAGCCAGGGCTTGAGGGTGCACTTTGATGACAGGAACCAAGGTTGGTACCAGGGCTGGAGGACAATACTTACAGGCTAACTATGGGACTCTTAAAAGTGTTTTTTATTGTTTGAGAATTTCATACTTGCATCATATACTGTATTTTGGTCAAATCTATGCCCATTCCCTCCCTTCTCATCCTTTCCCACTCCTCACCATGTGATCATTTTTAAAGACTCTTTGGGTCTGCTGAGTACTGCGTCTATGTGCATGGGTGTAGGGACATCTACTGAAGCTGGAATAGCTTATCAGGGTCTGAATCCCCAAAGGAAACTTACTTCCCCTCTTCCTGAAGCCATCGATTGCCAATAGCTAATCAGCTAGGGGTGGGATGGCATTGAGTGTTTCTCTGGTCCATGCTGGGGAGATATTTTGTAGGTCTTGCTCAGACAACCACAGCCACTGTGTGTTCATGTGTATAACCCCTGTTATGTCCATCAAATACTGTCTGACTGCGCATGCCCATTGCCTCTGACTCTTACAATCTTTCCACCCCTTCTCTGTGATGACTCTTCCAGGGAAGGGGTGTGGAATAGATGTCTCATTTAGAGCCAAGCACTCCACAATCTATTTTCCCAGCATTGACTAACTGTGTGTTTCTGTATTCATTTCTATTTACTGCAAAAAAAATGCTTCTTTGAGGGGGTGGTGTGGAAGTTCACCCCAGGTCCAGAAATAGATCTATGATCTAGTTATACTATTCTCAGGGATGTAGTCAAAGACTTCACACCCTACAACAGAGATACTCATTCTTCCGTGCTCATCGCTGCTTGCTCTATTGACAATAGTCAGGAAACGGGAACTGCTTAGATGCCCATCAACAGATGAATGGATATTGAAAATGTGCTACATTTACACAATGGAATATTATTCAGCTGCCAACAAAACATGAAACTTGCAAGTAAATGCTGGCTCTGAAAATAATCATTTTGAGTAAGGTAACGAAGACTCTGAAAGACAAATATTGCCTGTTCTTTTCCATGTGGACGCTAGGTTTGGATTTTTCTGGTATGTTTGAATTTGAGTACCCATGTGGCTCTCAATGACACTGGAAATTCCATGTAAACATTTCCCGACGTATACTAGATTGATTTACAACTTTCTTAGTTTATGATGGTGCAAAAGGAGACCTATTTTGCAGTAAATGTTCTTTAAATTTTGAATTTCTTTTTCTTTTTTTTTTTTTTCGAGACAATTTTGAATTTCAATCTATTCCTGGCTGGTGATATATGGTGTAATTACATTCTTGTTATGATGGGCATTAGGTGTAAGATGTAGGTCCTAGTCAGCCACAAACTGAGATGAGGTGCATTAAATGTGTTTTCTCCCTCTCTCATCTCTCTCTCATCTCTCTCTCTCTCTCTCTCTCTCTCTCTCTCTCTCTCTCTCTCTTTCTCCTCCTCCCCCTCTCCCTCTCTCCCTTATTTTCTCCCTCCCCCTCTCTCCCTCTCCCTCTCCTTTCTCTTCCCCCTCCCCCTCTCTCTCCCTCTCCCTCCTGGTGTGTGTGTGTGTGTAATGCATATGTGAATGCAGATATACATATGCTACAGCATGTTCACTGAGGTTTTGTGTGTGTGTGTAATGCATTTGTGGATGCAGGTATACAAATGCCACATATGTTCACTGAGGTTTCATGACCACTGTGGAGCTGTTTTTTTCCTTCTACTTTTACCTGGACTTGGGGATTGAATTCAGCTATCAAGCCGGCAGGAAGTACCTGTAATGCTGACCCATCTTGTCAGTCTCTCTTTGTGTTACACTCCGCTGCATTTCTATTGGAGGGTAACTCTACTCAGAGTTGACTGGCATCTGTATTACCAGTACCAGTGTAGAGAAGAACCTTTTTGTTGTTGTTGTTGTTGTTTTTGTTTTGTTTTGTTCTTTCGAGACAGGGTTTCTCTGTGTAGCCCTGGCTGTCCTGGAACTCACTTTGTAGACTAGGCTGGCCTCGAACTCAGAAATCTACCTGCCTCTGCCTCCCCAGTGCTGGGATTAGAGGCTTGTGCCACCATGCCTGGCTGAGAAGAACCTAAGAAACACTGGAGCAGATTGAATGTAGTCTGGTATATAGGAGACCTACAAATGTATAATGAGCAGTTACAGGTCAATGCCACCTGAAGTGACTGGAGGAAACTGGAGTGTCTCACATGGGTAAGGAAATGTGAAGAGACTGGACAAAATTCAGTAAGTTACTATGTCTCCAAAATTCTGGGCACTGAAGTTTTTTGAGGCAGCAATGGATGATTTAGAATCATGGGGCTTCATGAACTGGTCATTATGAATTTACTTTTAAAATATGGCAGCTTTGTTTTAAAGAACTTCTGCTTCCTGATTTCGTCAAAGAGCTTCCAGCAAAAAGAATAGAGTACCAGCAATTTGCATAATCTTGCTTCTGAAATCAATAACGTATTTTCATCAAATTCTCAGATTTAATTTACACTGCATATAGGATTTCCCCTCAGGAAACCAGGCCAAACAGAATGATGTTAAAGAGAAGTGAGAGAGAATGACTGAGATCCTGGGAAGAGAAGGAGACAGAAGGCAAGAGGGCCAGAGCCTGGAAGGAGGCCAAGTCAGAAGAGGGCAGCGAGTGGTTCACATGAAAGCAAGAAAGAGGTCATCACAAGAGATTCTAGAAGTCCAGAGAGAAAGTGTTCAGAGATCCTGAATCTTCCAAGAGGCTACACAAAAAGATCCAATCCTGGGTCTGAAACAACACTGTGCCTACCAACAGGTCAGAGGTACAGAAGTTGAGCCTGGAAGCAGGAAGACTTTCAGGTACATGAAAACCATCAGAGTACACAATGCCTGGAAAAGACATGGGTCAGAAATGGACCCTAAGCTATGACTGAGCATTCCGGGCTGGAGCTCCTACTCCCTTCTGTGAATGTATTGGCTCCATCCTTTGTGTCACCTGCATTCCTCTTGGCCTTGCCTCTGTTTATATGGTGGCTGCTATGGCTACCAGCCACATTAGTCCTTTTCACACACACACACACACACACACACACACACACACACACACACACACACACACACACCAAAGAACAGGGGAATGAATGCTCACATATAAAAATGGAGGAAAGTCTTATGTATAAGACTGAGTGGAACAACGGGGGCCAAAAGTCAGGAGTTACATGCCTTCGTCTTATCTCAGACAGAGCATCTAGTGCCAGGGCTCATGATGATGTGGTCTATCTAGAACAAGGCCACATAGATAACACCAGTGTGTGCTGATACTGGCTTTCTTTCCCAGCCTTTGTATCCTCCATATACTGTAATCATCTTCCCAGAGGATAAAAATTCACTTCAGGCTCTACTGTGGGTAACACTGGCTAGAAAAACAAGAGACTAAGAGAGGAGAGGTCCTTGGAGGGTGTCTTTAATGAGCCACTGCAGAGAGCAGAGAGTGAGCAAATGGGACTAACGATGTAAGACCGGCACTTCCTCCATGGAGGGCGGTCTCATGCTCCAGGAGTCATCCTGCTCTGTAGACAGAATGTTGTTACCTCTCAAGTCTCTCCCACGTCTGCAGGTCAGACTTTCACATTACTTATTTATATTTAATGAAGTGTGCGTGTGTGTGTGTGTGTGTGTGTGTGTGTGTGTGTGTATGAATGTGTGTATGTGTGTATGTGTGTGTGTGAGAGAGAGAGAATGTATGTGTGTACGTGAATGTGTGTGTGAGTGTGTGTGTTTGTGCGTGTGCACGTGCAGGCATTAGGCATGCTCATGCCGGGGCGCGTATATGTGATGGTCAGGAGACAGCTCTGGAGTCATCATCGTCTCCCACCACACAAGCTCTCAGGACTGGACTCAGGTTGTTCTGCTTGGCATCGGTTGCCTTTCCCACTGAGCCATCTCACTGTGTCTCCTCTTGTCTTTTTTTTTTTAAATTAATTTAATTTAAATCTTATTTTATTTATTCACTGTCCCCTCCTGGTCACCCTCTTCCATAGTTGTTTTCCCATCCCCCCTTCTTCTCTAAAGTGGGTAGGGGGTTCCCCCTGGGGATCCCCCTCACCCTGGCACTTCAAGTCTCTGCAATACTAGGCACTTTCTCTCCCACTGAGGCCAGACAAGGCAGCCCAGTTAGTAAAATTTATCCAACATACAGGTGCAGACATGGGGGGTGGGGGTGGCGGGGGCTGGGGGCTGGGGGAGAGGAGAAGGAGCAGAGACTGAGGGAACAGCCAACCAATAATCAATTGGCCCAACTTGAGACCCATCTCATGGGCAAGTACCAGTCCCTAACACTATTAATGATAAATCTGATATGCTTGCAGACAGGGGCATGCTGTCCTCTGAGAGGCTCCACACAGCAGCTAACTCAGAGAGATACAGACATCCACAGCCAAACAGAGGAGCCTGGGGACTCTTATGGAAGAATAGGAGGAAGGATTGCAGATCTGGAATCAGATAGGAACTGTACAGGAAGACAAATAGGGTCAACTAAGATGGACCCCTGGGACTCTCAGAGTCTGAACCACCAACCAAAGAACATACACAGCTGGACCTAGGTGTCCCCATTCATATGTAGCAGATGTGCCGCCTGGTCTTCATGTGGGTCCTGAACAAATGGAGTGGGGGTTTTCCCAAAAGCTGTTGCCTGTACATGGGATATGTTTTCCTCTTGCCTTAAAACAAGGTCTTTCAGCTCTGGCTCAGTCTCCTGTCCCCAAAGGTGGATCCAGCCATGCTTACTTCCCCAAAACCATCTCCCAGAGGACTCTCTTCTAACTTACGTGTGTCCTAACCACACATTCAGGGGGATTCTTATCTCCTATTGAAATTCAGCTTCTGGTCAAATAATGGGGACCCGAATCGGGTCGTAGAATGCAGCTCTTTTGATTCCAGGGAATTCAATTACTGGGTTGAAAGCACTAATTACTTGCCTTAAAAACCAACCTGATTCTCTAAGAATAATTATTACTGCAAGGAAAGAAAAAAACAATCAGGAGAGTGCACATCTTTAAGGCCATGCTCAATTTCAAGCTTCTTCTGTATTGTGGAGGATTGTATGAATTCTTCATTCCCTGCCCACAGGAAGTTTTCATCTGCAAGCCACCTGCCACCCATTTATGGTTGAATACTCGTTAGACATAGTGACAAAAACCACAACATATGAGGGTTCTGTGTCTCTTATTTTAAGCCCACTTGAAGGATATAAGTCATTATTGAAGTTGTTGCTAGAGTGAAGCTTGTGCCTGTGTTTGTGGTATGGCATGTGTATGTGTGTATGTGTGTGTGTGTGAGAGAGAGATACATGTGTCTATAATGTGTGCTGTGGTGTGTGTGTGTGTATGTGTGGTGTGTGGTGTGTGGTGGTGGTGGTGGTGGTGGGGTGTGTGTGTGTGTGTGTATGTGTGGTGTGGTGGTGGTGGTCCTGGTGTGTGTGTGTGTGTGGTGTATAGCATAGTGACTTTTAGGGTTACTATGACTACATCACATAATCCCCTTGCCACTTGAACAGCCTGTAAAGGCCACAACAGGGGGAGGGTCTTGGCAAGTCATATAAATGAAATCAGAGGGGGTTACAAATTCCCAATTTGGAAAACTGTATTTCCTTAAATACCTCTACCATCTGGGCACATTCTCTGGGAAGATGCTGTACTCCAGATGCGATTTTGTCCAACAAAGCAGAGTTATCTTTAGTCAAGTAAGATTAAAGGGGCTGTGACTGAATGGAACTATTCTAAAGAAAGCCAGGAACTGCTCTGAAGTGATGTTGCATTCAGTGGACACGGTGGGGGCCTCCGGCTACAGAAACAGGACATCTCTTCAGTGGGAGCTCTCCTTGCTGAAGTAGGGCAGATGAGCAGACAGAGGGAAGGTTCTCTTTATCAGTATCTCTTACTCCTGGAAGGCTGAGCTGTCCAATCCCCTCCAGGCCACTTGGGCCCTGTTCAGGCCACAGGCTTCCCCTCTCCCAAGAGATTGAGGGCCACTATATCTATTCTTATTATTTTTTCTTGTTTTATACTCTCCTTTCTTTCCAACTCCAGCCTAGAACAATAGAAACCTTCCAAAGAAAAGAACTAACTGAAAAATCTGACCTTTATACCACAAAATCTAAATAATGTATTAATTATGCTGCTTGTAGATTTATTATTATTATTTTAACTCACTATCCCCCCTTTTCTATTGTTCTTGTCCCCTCAACTGATCCCTTTTCTTCTATTTTTCTCCTTAATAAAAGTTTAATTGGAGAACAATATCCATGCAGAAAAGTTCATAGATTCCACGTGCACTTCATTGACCTTTTGTTACTCTGCATCCCCAGAACTCAAAGACACTCAGCCACTCTCCCCGGGATCCTGTCCCCTCCTACCACAGTAGCTGCCATCCTCCTCAGATCTGCCATGCCTGCTTTTGAAGCTTACATGTATGAACTTCTCCCGTATGTTCTGTGTCTTCATTTGCATGTCTGGGTCTGTGGTTTCACTATTCTGTATTGTCTTTCCTTGGGTGAATTTGCCTCGATTAATTCACTGGGTTTTGTCATTTGTTGTTTTGTCTCATCGATATTCCCTCTTCAGATTAAAGGATAATTTCTTTCCTCTGCTCTGCCTGCTGAGAACTGCATTGCCCAGTGTCCCACATGTCTGCTGGGGCAGGCACATCCAACACTGCAGACACTGCAAACAGGACAGCCAGCCTGTATACTCAGCCAGGCTCAGAACTCCTTGTAGAATAAGCACAGACCACATGACTGTACTCTAACCCAACAATTCCCCATTTCTGCCCAATTCTGTTTCTTTTCTCTCTGTGGTGACGATCCTGAGAACTCTTTTTAAAACATGCTGCAGCCTCTAAGGAGATAGGAACGCCACAGGAAGTCCAACAGAGTCAACTAACCTGGATCCTTGGGGCTCTCAGAGACTGAACCATTAACCAAGAACATACCTGAGCAGGACTCAGGCCTCCTTGCACATAAATAGCAGATGTGCAGCTTGGTCTTCATGTGGGTCCCGAACAACTGGAGCAGAGGCTATCCCAAAATCTGTTGCCTATATGTGGGGCATGTTCTTCTAGCTGGGCTGCTTTTTCTGGCCTCAGTGGAAGAGGATGCTCCTAGACTCATGGAGACTTGATGTGCCAGGATGAGCATAACTAAGGGGGACCCACCTGCTCAGTGGAGAAGGGGGGAATGGAGAAGGAATTATGGGGTGGGTGACTGGGAAGGGTGCAGTGAAATGAATAAGTAAAAAAAAATAACATACTTCAAACTACTGCAGCTTCTTGCAAAGCAAAGGAGTCTGGTCATTTTCACCTTTTTTCTTCTAGTATTGTCGCCATGGATACTCTTATAGTCCTGTTAAGTGTGAATCTTACATCTCAGTGGGGTCTATAGCTCTAGCAGAACGGTTGGAATTCAGAATTAGTATAGGCTAAAGTTTGACAGGCATTACCAAATATGTTTCCAGAGTAGTTGTAGCAATTGTTATCTTACCAGCAGTGTAGTTGCCTTATGTCCTCAGCAAGGCTTGGCATTGCTCCTTTATTATATTAACTATTGTAGCAGATGTTATGCTTTGCATATAAACATCCCCCCAAAAGGATCACAAGTTTGAATACTAGGTTTCCAGTTGGGGGTGTTGTTTTGTGAGGCTGTGAAACCTTCAGGAGGTGAGGTCCAGTTGAGGGATAGCTGCACTGGTGGCTAGGCCTTGGGATGTGTGTATAAGTCAGCTGTTTCTGGCCCACCGTCTGTTTCCTGATCTGGGAGAGGTGAGTGTGTCCCAAGCTTCTTAACAAGCTTGTTCACACTGTGGGCTGGAAATCCTGATTCCTTAAGCTGTCAGGTATCTGGTCACAGAAAGGAGAAAACTAGCCGATGGGAATGTCATGCATTTCAACACAGTGTTAATTGGCATTTCTATTCCAGCCTGAATACACTTAAAGCACCTTTCCTGGGCTATTAGGAAGACACTCCTTGGTTTTAAGACTTAATTTTGGGGCATACAACTTTAGAAAAATTGAGAGAAAGGCATACGAATTTGCCCACATGTACTCCTTAGAGACGGTTTCCTAGAATGACACATTGGGGAACCTACATTGACACATCATGTCACCCCAAGTCCACAGTTTGTATCTGTGTGGCTCTTGGCGTTGCAGTCTATGGGTTTTCACTAACGTACAGTGACATGCATCCATCATTAGAGAACCATGGGAGCACTCCTACCATGCTCAAAATCCTGAGCAATAAGGGCATTCTTTATAACAATCACATTGCTTCATCCAGGAAAGCACAGAGTTTTCTTGTAGAGAGAAATAATTTAACTTTAGTTCCTTTCAGTCCATTGATTGTAGTGAGGACTGGCACTGTTTTCTGTGGGCTGCTAATATTAGTGGGCTCACTAAATTGCTATGGTGCTCCAGAGTGAGAGGTGGCAGAAACTCAACAGAAAATCCTGGGGCATGTGACCTACAGAGCAGGAGAGGATAGTGAATACTTGGAGACTTGGAGCTAGAAAGGGAATCAGGATACCTGTAGAAATTGGATGGAGCAGCAGATGACCAGGGAAGACATAAGGAAAAGGATGCAAGTTTGAATTATATATTGATATGAGTCTAAGCCCTGCTGCTAGCTACTGGGGTAACCTTGAAATAATGACTTTGGGCCTCAGTTTCTACACCTATACATGAACAAGTCAGGAGCAAAATACTTTCATTCTTTTACTTATCATGTGTATATGATCTTGGATTGCAAACATTATTTATGGAAGGCTAATGACTGATAACAACTTCTGGTGCTGGCATGGAACTCTAGGGACCCACTCACTAGTGGGGAAAACTCTTGGAGGCCAATGGAGGAGATCTTGATGCCCAACAGTAAGTGCATAGACCTACTGGAGAGACTCTATGGCAGTGGTTATCAACCTGTGCTTTGTGACTCTTTTGGGGGTTGAATGTCCCTTTCACAGAGATCACTTAAGACCATTAGAAAAACGTAGATAATTACATTCTGATTCAAAATAGCAGCAAAATTAAAGTTATGAAGTTGCAACAAAAATAATTTTATGGTTTGGCATAAGAACAACATGAGGAACTGTATAAAGGGTCTCAACATTAGGAAGGCTGCTCTATGGGCATCAAATAGGAAAAGGGGTAGTGTCTACTTAACCCCTTCCTGTGACGTGGGCTCTCTTCTTCATCATGACTGTTCTTCAAATTCATTCCCAATTCTGAAAGTTGTGGCTAAGAACCCAGGAGTCCCTGTCTCTTTACTCCCTGTCAGAAGTCTTTCTTTTGGGAGGACAGACACTATCATTCCTTATCTTGTTCCTATCTACTTGCTGCTGAGACAGATACTCAGTTAGAGGCCCCTTTCTGCTTACCCTGCACTGTGGACCAGGGTGGGTTGAAGATATAAGGGCCTCCTATACACCTTCTATTTCAGATTGTAAGCCATGGTTCCATTTCAGCAAGCAAGCCACAAAGACCCAATTCTGTGGTCTCCTTCTCACAGAGCATCCATTCTAGAACAGAGAGAAGCTAGCAGCATGCTCACTTCACCTCCAGAGCCATGTCCTACAGAATTTGCAAAGCTGTCCATAAAGCAGACACTCCTAATCTCTTCCTGAAGCAGGTGATTTCATTTGGAGTGATGAGTTCAAACCTCTCAAATACTGTGGGGAGAGGCTGCTGACACACAGACTTAATTATAACATAGCTTACTACTATTAGTTGGCTAGTTTGCTTGTAATTGGGAAATGAGATCTCTCTGGTGGTCCAAAAAAACCTCCAACATGAACATCAGGAATCCAACTGGATTAGATTTGAGCACATTTCTACCTCAAGGGACTGTTGAAGGGAATGTACTAGCTAGATGTTTCTAGCAGAGTTGAACTTCTCAGAGAGGTAGAGAAAGGAAAGCAAACCCCTGCTAGGTGACTATGGCACATCTAAATATACCTCTCTGGGGAACACTAGAAGTGTCACACTCATTCAGATTAAATCCAGAAGCAACTGAACAACAAACAAACAAGAGAAAAACATATGCAAGTATTTCAGGGACACAGGTTTCCAGAGCTGTTACAATCTACCATCGAAAAGATTTAGTTTCCTTCAGGAAATTAGAAGGTACAAGAAGGAAGGTTCCCTACATGGCAGTTTAGATAAGCTGCTTTTCCATAAAATTTAATGGCTAGAAAATTATATGTTGTTTCTGTAAATCATTGTGTATAGTATGTTAGCTTTATAAATACTGTTTGCTTGATTCCAAGAAGCCACATAGATGTAGCTTTTCCAAATGGCCAGACAAATGAAAGGTACACTTGAGTTATAAACTAGCACTATTTTTGAGATACTATTAACTTCTGAAAATAAATACATGTGCCAAAAACATCCCAGGAAAACATTTCTCCATGTGTTAGAAGTCAGAGAGATGTAAACAACGTTTGTGAGACAGATCAGCTGCCATATATGTGGGTATGTATGTGTGTCTAAATATGAACAGAGGCAAACCAGCATGCTGAGGTCATACACAAACTATGGATATTGTTTGTAAGGGCTATTTTCCTTTATTATGATGATGATGATTTTTTGAGTCAAATTTTCTTTATTGACCTGATTTTATTTCTCTATTGACAAGTAGTCAGGCTGGTTGGCCAGGAAGCCTCAGCGATCCGTCTGTATTCCCCTTCACGGCAGTAAGGTTACAATGTGCACAGCTGTTTTTTTTTTTGTTGTTGTTGTTGTTGTTGTTGTTGTTGTTTTGCTTTGCTTTAATATGAGTTCTATGGATTGAACTCAGCTCCTTGTGCTTACAGGGGAGGACTTTTTCAAACAGACTCTCTTCCCAGGCTCAGATACCATATTCTGACCACAGAAGACTATTGTATAGCATGACTTTTGGATGTGAAGGAAGGTAGGATGTCAATGGTACATCAAATAAAGAATATTAACACAAAATATACATTATACAACAGAGCCGAATGGAATTGGAAAATACATATATCAAATAAAACATTTACCAGAGGAGGCTTGAGATTTGATCTATCTTGGAAGAAAACGCGAATCACCCAAATAAAGGGTTCATCAGTAGAGACTATGAAGCAAGATTTGAGAGAAAAAGAATAAAGATGAACAGGGCCTCAGACAGTCATGGGAGTTCATGCTACTCTGGGAGAATCCGAAGGAAGCAGAGAGGTATTAAAATACAGAATGGCTGATTGAAGCGATTGAAGAAGATGCTAACAGTTGAACAGTTGAAGCATTATAAAGATCTGCTAACTAAATGATGATAAGTTTTCTTCCCTGTTCTGGAAAAAACTCACCCAGTCCTAGTGTGTGAGAGCACAATGCAAGGGTATGTGAACTGAAGAAATAGGCAGAGCCAGGATTACACAGTTACCTCTGGGCAGTTTTCACAGTCACATCTCAAGGTGGCTGTCTCAGGGTTGTATTGCTGTGAATAGATGCCACAACCACAGCAATTCTGATAAAGGAAAACATTCGATTAGGGCTCGCTTCCAGTTTCAGAGGTTTAGTCTGTTGTCATGATGGTGGGGATCATGGTAGCATTCAGGCAGACATAGTGCTGGAGAGGTAGTTAATAATTCTACATCTGGATCCATGGGCAGCAAGATGAGACCGTGAGCTATTAGACAGACCTGGCTTGAGCTCCTGAACCTTCAAAGCCCATCCTCTGTGGCACACTCCCTCCAACAAGGCCACATTGACACCAACAAGGCCACATCTACACCAACAAGGCCACACCTCCAATAATGCCACTCCTTATGAACCTATGGGGGCCACAATGGCTATGGCTAGGCCAAGCTGGATCTGTATAAACTCTACAGCTGTGCTTCCCACCCAGGTTGATGTGATTAACATGATAGTTTAGTGTGGCTTCTCTGCTTCTCCCTGCTTATTCAAAAATAAGCAAATAATTACTTAGCCATTACATATAAAATAGAGAAGGCTATTTTACTGCTTATATGGACTGCAACCATCTTCCTGCTAGGATTTCTGGTAATAGTGATTCTACTCTGTTTAATAGAAGATGTTACATTGTAAAATCTATTTTATTCTAATCACATTGAACTCAATTTTAAACATTTATGGCAAAACTTGTCTTGCATTAGTCTAACAGCCTTATTATTTTTAGGGTAGGGACTAGTACAGTTTAGAGGGAGGATCTTGATAGGAAAACAAAGGATGACAAAGATTAACTCATTCAATATTCTTCTTAGTTAATTACAATTTGCCACACTTTAAATATACTTAGGTGGGCCTTTATGCATCCCTTTGATACCAGATCCCAACCATCTTGCTATAAGGGTTTCTCAAGCTATCAGAGCTCATCTAAGACCATAGAAAAACACAGAGATTTACATTATGATTTATAACAGCAGCAAAATTATAGTTATGAAGTATCAATGAAAATAATTTTATGGTTGGGGCTCACCACAACATGAGGAAGTATATTAAAGGGTTGTAGCATTTGAGAACTATTACTCTATAAGGTTGTCCTGTAGGTAACTCTGTGGGAAATTTTCTTAATTAGTGTTAGGTATGGGAGGACTCAGCCCATTGGGAACAGTGCCACCACTGGCCCTAAACTTTCTAAGAAAGCAGACTGAGCAAGCCACAGAGAACAAGCAAATAAACAGCTTTCTTTATGGCCTTTACATCAGTTCCTGCCTCCAGGTTCCCAGGCTGCTTGATTTCCTGCAATGACTTCCCTCAGTGTTGAGAAGTTTAAGCCAACCCCTTGCCCCCAAGTTGTTTTGGGTCATGTCATTTTATCTTAACAATAGAAACAAAAGACATAAAGGATGGGGAATGGATGTAAAGGGAGAGGTTGCTCACTGGGAACAGAATCATGGTCAAGTAGAAAGACTAAATTCTGAAGTTCTGTTACATGGTAGGGTAGGTTGACTCTGATCAGCAATTATGTACTGTAGTTTCAAAAGAGGTAGAAGAGAGGGCTTTGAATATTCTTTCACAAAGACATGATAAATGTTTGACTTGGTATGTTGTTGATGTTGAGTTATGGTATGATCAAATTGCCATAATTTGATCATTACACAGTAGATGTGTAGATGAAACATGACATCGTGCCCAATGAACTAGTTAGCTAGTTGTCAATTAAAAACAAAACGTTACCTCCTCAAACACTGTAAGGATCAGTTTACCTCATAATTCTATGGGACAGGATGAAACTAGGCACATCTGGGATGGGGGTGAGGGGTAGGTGTAGATAGGATTAACTACACTTCAGTCAGAGGGGGTAGCTCTAACTCCTGAGTATTTTGTGACCAGAAGACCGGATTGGTGAAGCCAGAGGGGTAAGACTGTAGATTCACCTGCAAAAGCACATTCCACATATCTGTTGCCTTCCCATCTGCTAACATCCGAGGAGCCCAAGCATGCTAGCTAATCTCAGAGTCAAAGAAGGACGGGCTAGTCTCAGGAACAGGTTATAGATGTTCAATCCTATTGCTGCAGAAGGAGTTAAGACCTGGGACATGATTTATTGTTGTCATCTGTTAGCAATTTCCCTTTTGTTATATGAGGAAGAAAAGGGAGATAGAGCTATCCACCTTGTAATTTTGTTGTGAGGGCTAATTGTAACATTGTAGGTACATCCCTTGACATCTCATATATAATCATTGGCTATTAACTTCCTTTCTTTACAAAAGCTATCATGGATAATATGGTTCTTTGATGTTCAAACTCCTAAATGATATTACTAAACTGATAAAATAGAAAAGGTACACTGCAATTTTCAAAGCCTTTCTCTCCAGTACACTTGTGCGTAATGGAATTTCACTCACTGCACCTACATGTTCCCATTAGGGACTCAATTAGTTCCAGTTTCATAAATACCTTTGCATTCAGGGTGTAAAGCCATTCTGGATTTTGATATTTAAATTTTTCTCACATCAAAACATCATCTGCCTTCTTTTCCCTTGTTTGTTCCTTGTGGTTGTGAGCCAATTTGCCTCTTCACAGTTTCACAGGTTACTGTTTTCATGGAGAGGGTTTGAAGCCTGCTGCCCGAGTATCCATTATCTGAGCTGGTGTCCTGCTGAGTGATGACAGGGAAGATTTGGGGCCCAGGGGCTCTCAAGCTCCCATAAATCCTCTCTTCTCTGAAAAGTCAAGCAACTGTTGTAGAAAAGCAATAAAGTCCTGTGTGCTATATTAGTGTGACTGCTGCCCCAGGAGAGGGAATACAGCCATCTGCTCTGTCAGTGACAGTCATACATTGCACCAGGGTCCAACCCTACTGACCGGACTTTGTGGTCTGAAATTGTTTTAGTGAGACATGGAACTAAAGCCGTGGCTTAGTGGATCTGATGGAGCCATTTAAGTCCATTTATTAAAATTTAAATCATAGATGAAGAGAGCTTAAGCTGGTTTACTGAAGATTCAAGGGCAGTCTGTGGTGGATGAGTTCCACCACATGGGCAGATTTACTTGTTAGGGCAGGCTCTTCAGGGAGCTGTTTCTCTCTTGGGGTTGTGTGTGTGTCACACAGCAAGTGCCTGAGTGCTGGGCCTAGTTCCATAGCTAGACTGGAGAGGGTCCATCATGTCAATTGAGAACTTCAGTTTTGGTAGGGAAGAAAGCACTTTTGTTTACAGGTGTCTAAGAAGAGTTTGGGACTCCTTGGGCCCCTGTGAATTTTACTTCTCTATTACATAATATTTGATTCTCCAGCAATAACTGTATAACGATTTGACTTTATAGGGATATCTGGATTGGAAAAATCTCAGAGAATGATCTATATTCATCCTTTTGGGTGATCATTGTTTTGTTTGGTTTGGATCACCTTAACACAAATTAAAATCATCTGGGAAGGGAGACGTCATCAGATAGGCCTGTCTGTGCGCTTGCCTAGGGGTGTATTTTTTGATTCCTGATTATTGTGGGAAGGTCCTGTCTATTTCGAATGGTGCCACCCTTGGGAAGGTGGTCCTGGGTTGTATGAACATTAGTCAGAAGATCGAGCCTGTAACTAACATTCCTCCATGGTCTCTGCCTCAGTTCCTGCCTTGGCTTTCCTTAATGATAGGCTGTGTATAACCTATACGTCAATAAGCCTCTTTTTTCCTCAAGTTGTTTTGGCCAGTGTTTCACCACCACAACAGAAAGCAAATAGGGCAGACGTCTTTCTAGGTCCACATGAAATGTGTCTTCATGCCTCACTCCATATACCCAGGGAGGGTTTCTAAATGGAAGGTCTTGATACTTGGCTTAGTCACTTTGGAGTTGTCAGTTTCAGCAAATCGTCTGACTTCATAGGCTTGTTCGAGCTTCGAAAGAGTATCAGGTTTCTGTAGTGTAGTAGCTTTCATGTTTATCGCACTTGGGAAAGGACTCTGGGTGGAAATAAATTTCTATTTGTGGCCAGTGAGCTGGCTCAGTTGGTAAAGGCCTTTTCCATCAAACCTGACACCCTAAGTTCAGCCTCAGAGCCCTCATGGTGGAAAGAACTGACTTCTGAAAGTTGTTGTTTGATCCACACACACACACACACACACACACACACACACACACACACACAGAGTTTCCCCACTCCATATACATAAACCTAATTTAAAAATCACTTTTTTTTTAAGAAAAAAGGAGAATCAAGAAGCCATGTAAAGTGCTTGAAGTAGTTTGTGACAGAAAGCATCGTGTAAATGGGTCTCTTATTATAAGACCTCAATGACCATGGACTAAATGAGATGGTACAATGAATGTTGTAGCATATAGAGTTGTACATTGGATTGTAGCTACTGATACTGAGACCCCTGCTCACCTCCCTTCATAACCCTGCTGTGGAAAATACCTTAGTGTGTGTGTGTGTATGTGTGTGTGTGTGTATGTGTGTGTAGTTCTATAACATCTTCATACCACAGAAATATTTTGCCTAAAACAGCTACTGAATTTTTTTCTAAAGCTTGGAATTTCAGATGAGACCAATTATTGGTGGTATTCTCAATCCTTCTAAAGTAATGCTAACCAAGAAACTTCCCTCTTCACCCATGGGAGATGTGACCACATTTATTAATGCCCCCTATATATCAGAAAGTGTTACACCGGAAGATGCATTATACCCAATAAAAACATATCCATAGCTATCATTTATTGACCACCTGAAATTTGGCAGACATTTTAAAAACAAATTTTCTCTAATTTCTCTAAAGTCTTTTATAAATTGTGATGATTATCTTTGATTTTTAAGAGAAGAAAATCGAAGATCTGTGGTTATAGCTCTGAAGGCTTCTGGTGATCACTTTGCAAGATTACGATGGAGGAATTTGGCGTTCTCTGTACCACTTAAGTAGATTAGGGGAAAAGAGGGAAGAAGCAGTAATGAACAGGGACACATTCATGTTACAATTTAGAAAATGCTTCCCAGGGGTATCTTACTTGATTCTTGGTATGAACAACCTGGGCCAGCCTGTCTCCAAGTCTGCTCCTTACCCTCAGCCCCTCTGGATTCACATGGCTGCTGCGGTCTTCTGACTTTTCTCGTGTTCCTTTTCCCACCATATGGTTTCCTTTCTAAGGCTGACTTGCATCTATCTTCTCTAAACCTCCTTTCCCCAACTCCTCAGGACAGGATCAGCCACTGCTTCCTTTTATACCTGTTTTATTGAGAAATAGAATGATGGAGCAAGAAGGTCCATCTTTCAGATAAATGTTAACACTATCTTAGCTTATTCTTATTATTGTAAGTATTTATTCCAATTTATGTGTATAGGTGTGTGCTCCTTCATAAGTTCATGTGCATCATGAGGCTGCAGGAATCCATGGAGGCCTGTAAAGGGTATGGGACTCCCTGGTATTGACATTTACAGACAGTTGTGAGATGCTATGTGGGTGCTGGGAGCTGAACCCATTACTCTGCAAGAGCAGTGAACACTTAGCCACACAGCCATCTCTCTGGCCCTACTGTCAGGTGGGATAAAGAGAGAAAGTTCATTGTCTTACTTTGAAAGCAATTGAGCCCCCACCAACCTTGCCGTGGTGGAGATTGACCATAGGGCCTTGCACCTGTGGATTGAGCACTAAAGCCCTGAGCTCCAGCTCCAGTTCTAAGCGATCTCTTACAGGATGAGCGAATGTGAAAAGGTAGTTGGTAGCCCCTTATATGCATGTTAGTTCACAAACTGCTTCTGTTCTCCCTGCTTCAGTGGCTATACCAACAGAGTTACATGGTGAGTATTTTATCCCTGAATTGACTGAAATCAGTAAATATGTCTCTTGGTGTGGTCTTTGTATTAAAAGGAAAACTCCCGTAACCAACATCTTAGCATCTCCTCTGTCTTTTGGTCAAAGGCTGGCTTTGCAAAGACTCTCTTTCTTTCTTTTCTTACTTTGTGGGAAATTCTGTATCTTCACACCTTTACAGAGGTCAATTAAAAGGAATCAATTACAGTCAGACTTGGGAAGGCAGTGATGCAACAAAGGGGGAATAAATGAGCCAGGGCACTTAGCATCACTGAAGCTGAGAGACTGCTCTGGCCTCAACAGTCTTTCTCAGGCATGAGACTGACAGCCATAAACAACCTAGGAGGGGGTGGCGAGGTGAGGGCTTTGCTTTATCTCGTGCAGGCTGGTGTAGAACTCAGATGTTCAGTCAGGAGAGACAGTGAGGCAGAGCGCACCCACTGAGGCAGGCAGGATGTCTTGTCTTTTCTGCACACTGACGTTCAAAGCAGTATCACCACCAGCCAGCTCAGTATAACTGTGATCTGCATGGCTAGCCTTCCTGATTGGTTTTGGTAAATTTTCTTTGGGGATAAGACAGAAACCATTAAATGCAGACTATGATTCACTGGTTCTAGGAAGGGTCTGTTCAGGCGGCATCCAACAGTGCTCTAGGCAATGCAAAAAGCAGCCACTGGACTTTGGGACCATACAGGGAGCTGCATCACCTTGCTGAGAGCTCCAAGCCAGGCCATGGCACTTCCTCATCCCTATCCACATGTAGAGGCTCACCTTCTGCTTGCTACATAAAGATAGTAGGAATGGGTCTTAAGACTTCTCAAGAAAATTTAAAAAACGGTGAGGCAAGAATGGGTGGGTGGGTGGGGTAGCACGCTCATAGAGGCAAAGAGGAAGGGGAATGGGATGGAGGGTTGCAGAGGGGAGACCAGGAGGGGGGACAACATTTGAAATGTAAATAAACAAAATAACTAATAAAAAATTCAAGGAGTATTTTGGGCTTTGTGTATGTGTGTATGTATGTGTATTGATGTTGTTGTCTTTCCCAGAAGGTATCAATTACAGATAACTTTTGGTTTAGGGGTGGGGCTTAGTGTCCACCTCCCCTTCGACATGCTGGGATTTCGTCTGGTTTGATCTTGTGCAGGTCTGCACGCTGTCACAGTTTCTCTGAGTTCCAGATATCTTTAATTTCATTTCATTTTTGAGGGCTTCAGTAAATTGCCCTGGTTCACCTTGAGTCACTCTGTCACTCAAAAGGCCTTGAACTTTCTATTCTCCCATTTCAGCCTTCAGTGAAGCAGAGATTACAGACCACTGAGCTAGCTCTCCATCCCACTTTATTTCTCATTGAAGTAGTTGGTTCTATGTTCCCATATACTGGAATAAGTCTTGAATCCGTAGCAATCACTGAAGGCTGATACATTGTTTTCTTATATTTAAGCCAGGATCTCAGAACCGATATGGTTGGTAAGCTTGGCTATGCCTGGATAACTTGTCTCTTCGTTAACTTCTCTTCATGCTAATGATTCAGACTTTGACCTCTGGCAATTTCACATTGATTTTGTTTTTCATATTGAGAACTGAACATCTTTTATGAGTACATCTTAAATAAACAGCATAAAAGTTGTCTGAATTTCTCATTTGTCATTTGTAAACATGAACTTTCATTAGAGGGTTCTGAGTAAGCTGCAGTTTCACCAAGTGAGTGATGACCCTTGGCAGCGAACCACTTAACGTCACTGGACATGTTATTGTTCAGACTCACTTAGGTACAAGAGAGACAATGTACCACTAGTACATTTTATGTCATGGGTGAGTTTATGTCTCTGATGTGTATCACAGAATCCAATCACACACATAAGGCCAGGTCTCAGGACCCTCAAGTCAAGAACTTATCTCTCAGGGCTGCCTCTATTCCTTTTATCTATAATTCGCTCACCATGCTAGCTATTTTCTTCTTACAGTAACATGTAATGATGGACTTTGTGTGCAATCCACGACAGGACTATAAATATGCCATGAGATCCCAACCTCACAGCAAGCATTCTGATGCTGACTTTCTTGGATCAAGGTCCAAGATTTCTATGCCTGCACTGTAGGTGACCTGCAGTAGATGGTGGCCTAACTAACAGGGATTACATCACATCAATCTTGATGGAGGGATCAGATGAGGGAGGAAGGCCTTGGAAGAGAGCCATGGGTTCTGAAGATGAAAATAGGCATAAAAGCAAGAAACATATCCATATATAAACCATTTCCTGAGCAAACATTGATTTCATTACTTCTGGTGAGTTAAGTGAATTTATTTCTAATTAACTAATTAATCTTATGTATTGGATTGCTCTGTTTTCATGTGTATCTGCTTACTATGTGCCTGCATGATATCCTCAGATCCTCTGGGGCTGGAGATTGCTATGATCTGCATGGAGGTGCTAGGCATAGAACCTTGGTTATCTGGAAGAGCAGGCAATTCTCTTAACCATGGAGCCATCTCTCCAGTCTCAAGTCATTACATTTTGTAGGAAATATGTTGTAGATATTTAATCTATGAGCTGTTAGTTTCGATTACTAATTGAATCTAGTTTCTTAGAGAAATCAATTATTTTCTCAGACAACTATTCCCTGAGAAAAATATCTATTTACATTGATCTTTTCCCTAAGCAACTTGCAGTAGTAGTAAACACTTGCAAGGATGACTACATTTGGACTCTGTCTCTCTCTTCTCTTTGTCTGGGTACGTGAATGTGTGTGTGTGTGTGTGTGTGTGTGTGTGTGTGTGTGTGTGTGTGTGTTTGTATGCATATGGGTGGATACCTTTTCAATCCTCAAACTTATCACATGAGAAATGTGAGTATGCAAATTTGTCCAAAGAGTTTGAAAAGTTGTTTAAGGTCAAGAGATTTTAAGTGGTGGAGCTTGGATTAATAAAGATATAATGGAGATATACTTAAATAACATGTGAAAAATAACATATTACATAAATGTGGTATAATGCCCTCTAATTTGGAGGAGGTTTAAGGATGACATAAACTAATTTCATAAACAATATAACATTAACACAGAGAGTTGCTACTGTTCCGCTACCAGAAAAAATGATTTAAAAAGTTCCCAATAACTTTTTATTAGAGGTATTTAAAAACTAGACTACTTAGAGGTAATTATAAAAGGGTAGGGAGAAATAAGAAAATTTGGGTAGTATTCAGATGTGAGAGGGCAGAATTCCTCAGGACTGTGCCAGAGAGTAGATCCAGTAAGAACTGGCTTCTGAGTTTGTTCTTTTGGGAAATCCTGCCAATGATTAATTCAGCCTGGACTCAAAACCCTGGGTCTTTCACAGCAGTAACATCCCAGTGGTCCCAAATCTGCAGTAACAGCATCCTCTGAGGGATCCAGCCTGAAGCTAATGTTTGATAATACATAGTGGGAACTGCTGCTGCCTGTCACAAGGTCACTATATGAAACACTGGCAGGAGGTGACTGTGCTGCCTAGAAAGACCTTATACAGTTCATGCAGTGATTTTGTTTTTGGATGGAGTTCTTTTGTTTTTGTCATGATAAAGTCTGTCTTATTTATTCTCAGAAAATATTATACATGCACAGCACATTTTGGTCATATTTACCCTTTCACTCCTCCCCTTAACTCCTCCCAGATCCACTCCCATGACTGCCTTCCAACTTTATGTCTTTTTTTTTCAAGTTCATCTAGTTCAATTAGGATAGCCTGTATATGCATGGGTATGGGGTCATCTACTGGAATACAATCAACCAACCAGGAAGCATACTTCTAAAGAATCCTGACCCCTCTGACATAAATAAAGAATTTAAAGACATTCTAGAATTCAATGAAAATGAAAATGAAACATACTGAAACTTTAGGGGCACAATGAAAGCTGTTCACAATGAAAGGAAAGTTCATAGCCAAGTGCTTACATAAACCATTTTGCAGAGGTCTCATACTAGCAAATTAACAGCACACCTGAAACCTCTAGAACAAAAGACGTAAGCACACCCAAGATGAATAGATGGAAAGAAATGATCAAACTGAGGGCTGAAATCAATAAAATACAGAGAACAATAAAAAGAACCAGTGAAACAAAAGAGTTGGCTCCTTGAGAAAATCAACAAGATAGACAAACCCTTATCTAAACTAACTAAAAGGTAGAGAGAGAATATCCAATTTAACAAAATCAGAAAGGAAAGGGGATATAACAACAGAGAATCATAAAGATACACTTTAAAAATCTGTACTCCATCAAATTGGAAAATCTAAAAGAAATGAATAACTTTATTAATAGACACCAAACAACAAAGTTAAATCAAGATCAGGTAAACAATTTAAACAGACCTATATTGCCTAAGAAAATAGAAACAGTCATTGGAAGTCTCCCAAAAATTATAGGCCCAGGGCCAGATGGTCTTTTTTTTTTTTTTTTTTTTTTTATTTTTTTTTTAAATATTTTTATTACATATTTTCCTCAATTACATTTCCAATACTATCCCAAAAGTCCCCCATAGCGCCCCCCACTTCCCTACCCACCCATTCCCATTCTTTTGGCCCTGGCATTCCCCTATATTGGGGCATATAAAGTTTGCAAGTCCAATGGGCCTCTCTTTCCAGTGATGGCCGACTAGGCCATCTTTCCATACATATGCAGCTAGAGACAAGAGCTCCAGGGTTCTGGTTAGTACATCATGTTGTTCCAACAATAGGGTTGCAGATCCCTTTAGCTCCTTGGGTACTTTCTCTAGCTTCTCCATTGGGAGCCCTGTGATACATCCAATAGCTGACTGTGAACATCCACTCCTGTGTTTGCTAGGCCCCGGCATCATCTCACAAGAGACAGCTATATTTGGGTCCTTTCAGCAAGATCTTACTAGTGTATGCAATGGTGCCAGCGTTTAGAAGCTGATTATGGGACGGATCCCTGGATACAGCAGTCTCTAAATGGTCCATCCTTTCATCACAGCTACGAACTTTGTCTCTGTAACTCCTTCCCTGGGTGTTTTGTTCCCAATTCTAAGAAGGTGCACAATGTCCACACTTTGGTCTTCATTCTTCTTGAGTTTCATGCGTTTATCAAATTATATCTTATATCTTGGGTATCCTAAGTTTTGGGCTAATATCCACTTATCAATGAATACATATTGTGTGAGATCTTTTGTGATTGTGTTACTTCACTCAAGATGATGCCCTCCAGGTCCATCCATTTGGCTAGGAATTTCATAAATTCATTCTTTTTAATAGCTGAGTAGTACTCCATTGTGTAAATGTACCATAATTTCTGTATCCATTCCTCTGTTGAGGGACATCTGGGTTCTTTCCAGCTTCTGGCTATTATAAATAGGGCTGCTATGAACATAGTGGAGCATGTGTCCTTTTTACCGGTTGGGACATCTTCTGGATATATGCCCAGGAGAGGTATTGCTGGATCCTCCGGTAGTACTATGTCCAATTTTCTGAGGAACCGCCAGACTGATTTCCAGAGTGGTTGTACAAGCTTGCAATCCCACCAACAATGGAGGAGTGTTCCTCTTTCTCCACATCCTCGCCAGCATCTGCTGTCACCTGAATTTTTGATCTTAGCCATTCTGACTGGTGTGAGGTGGAATCTCAGGGTTGTTTTGATTTGCATTTCCCTGATGATTAAGGATGTTGAACATTTTTTCAGGTGCTTCTCTGCCATTCGGTATTCCTCAGGTGAGAATTCTTTGTTCAGTTCTGAGCCCCATTTTTTAATGGGGTTATTTGACTTTCTGGAGTCCACCTTCTTGAGTTCTTTATATATATTGGATATTAGTCCCTTATCTGATTTAGGATAGGTGAAGATCCTTTCCCAATCTGTTGGTGGTTTTTTTGTCTTATTGATGGTGTCTTTAGCCTTGCAGAAGCTTTGTAGTTTCATGAGGTCCCACTTGTCAATTCTCGATCTTACAGCACAAGCCATTACTGTTCTATTCAGGAATTTTTCCCCTGTGCCCATATCTTCAAGGCTTTTCCCCACTTTCTCCTCTATAAGTTTCAGTGTCTCTGGTTTTATGTGAAGTTCCTTGATCCACTTAGACTTGACCTTAGTACAAGGAGATAGGACTGGATCGATTCGCATTCTTCTACATGTTAACAACCAGTTGTGCCAGCACCATTTGTTGAAAATGCTGTCTTTCTTCCACTGGATGTTTTTAGCTCCCTTGTCGAAGATCAAGTGACCATAGGTGTGTGGATTCATTTCTGGGTCTTCAATTCTATTCCATTGGTCTATTTGTCTGTCACTATACCAGTACCATGCAGTTTTTATCACAATTGCTCTGTAGTAGAGCTTTAGGTCCGGCATGGTGATTCCACCAGAGGTTCTTTTATCCTTGAGGAGAGTTTTTGCTATCCTAGGTTTTTTGTTATTCCAGATGAATTTGCAGATTGCACTTTCTAATTTGTTGAAGAATTGATTTGGAATTTTGATGGGGATTGCATTGAATCTGTAGATTGCTTTTGGCAAGATAGCCATTTTTACAATGTTGATCCTGCCAATCCATGAGCATGGGAGATCTTTCCATCTTCTGAGATCTTCTATAATTTCTTTCTTCAGAGACTTGAAGTTTTTATTATACAGATCTTTCACTTCCTTAGTTAGAGTCACGCCAAGATATTTTATATTATTTGTGACTATTGAGAAGGGTGTTGTTTCCCTAATTTCTTTCTCAGCCTGTTTATTCTTTGTGTAGAGAAAGGCCATTGATTTGTTTGAGTTAATTTTATATCCAGCTACTTCACCGAAGCTGTTTATCAGGCTTAGGAGTTCTCTGGTGGAATTTTTAGGGTCACTTATATATACTATCATATCATCTGCAAAAAGTGATATTTTGACTTCATCTTTTCCAATTTGTATCCCTTTGATCTCCTTTTGTTGTCGAATTGCTCTGGCTAGGACTTCAAGTACAATGTTGAATAGGTATGGAGAAAGTGGACAGCCTTGTCTAGTCCCTGATTTTAGAGGGATTGCTTCAAGCTTCTCACCATTTACTTTGATGTTGGCTACTGGTTTGCTGTAGATTGCTTTTATCATGTTTAGGTATGGGCCTTGAATTCCTGATCTTTCCAAGACTTTTATCATGAATGGGTGTTGGATCTTGTCAAATGCTTTTTCCGCATCTAAGGAGATGACCATGTGGTTTTTGTCTTTGAGTTTGTTTATATACTGGATTACGTTGATGGATTTCCGTATATTGAACCATCCCTGCATCCCTGGGATGAAACCTACTTGGTCAGGATGGATGATTGTTTTGATGTGTTCTTGGATTCGGTTAGCAAGAACTTTATTGAGGATTTTTGCATCAATATTCATAAGGGATATTGGTCTGAAGTTTTCTATCTTTGTTGGGTCTTTTTGTGGTTTAGGTATCAGAGTAATTGTGGCTTCATAGAATGAGTTGGGTAGAGTACCTTCTGTTTCTATTTTGTGGAATAGTTTGTGAAGAACTGGGATTAGATCTTCTTTGAAGGTCTGATAGAACTCTGCACTAAACCCATCTGGTCCTGGGCTTTTTTTAGTTGGGAGACTATTAATGACTGCTTCTATTTCTTTGGGGGATATAGGGCTGTTTAGATCATTAACATGATCTTGATTCAGCTTTGGTACCTGGTATCTGTCTAGGAACTTGTCCATTTCATCCAGGTTCTCCAGTTTTGTTGAGTATAGCCTTTGGTAGAAGGATCTGATGGTGTTTTGGATGTCTTCAGGATCTGTTGTTATGTCTCCTTTTTCATTTCTGATTTTGTTAATTAGGATGCTTTCCCTGTGCCCTCTAGTGAGTCTGGCTAAGGGTTTATCTATCTTGTTGATTTTCTCAAAGAACCAGCTCCTTGATTGGTTGATTCTTTGAATAGTTTTTCTTGTTTCCACTTGGTTGATTTCACCCCTGAGTTTGATTATTTCCTGCCGTCTACTCCTCTTGGGTGAATTTGCTTCCTTTTGTTCTAGTGCTTTTAGGTGTGTTGTCAAGCTGCTAATGTGTGCTCTCTCTAGTTTCCTTTTGGAGGCACTCAGAGCTATGAGTTTTCCTCTTAAAAATGCTTTCATTGCGTCCCATAAGTTTGGGTATGTTGTGGCTTCATTTTCATTGAACTCTAAAAAGTCCTTAATTTCTTTCTTTATTCCTTCCTTGACCAAGGTATCATTGAGAAGAGTGTTGTTCAGTTTCCACGTGAAGGTTGGCTTTCTATTATTTATTTTGTTATTGAAGATCAGCCTTAGTCCATGGTGATCTGATAGGATGCATGGGACAATTTCAATATTTTTATATCTGTTGAGGCCTGTTTTGTGACCAATTATGTGGTCAATTTTGGAGAAGGTACCATGAGGTGCTGAGAAGAAGGTATATCCTTTTGTTTTAGGATAGAATGTTCTGTAGATATCTGCCAGATCCATTTGATTCATAATTTCTGTTAGTTTCACTGTGTCCCTGTTTAGTTTCTGTTTCCATGATCTGTCCATTGGTGAAAGTGGTGTGTTGAAGTCTCCCACTATTATTGTATGAGGTGCAATGTGTGCTTTGAGCTTTACTAAAGTTTCTTTAATGAATGTGGCTGCCTTTGTATTTGGAGCATAGATATTCAGGATTGATAGTTCCTCTTGGAGGATTTTACCTTTGATGAGTATGAAGTGTCCCTCCCTGTCTTTTTTAATGACTTTGGGTTGGAAGTCAATCTTATCAGATATTAGAATGGCTACTCCAGCTTGTTTCTTCATGCCATTTGCTTGGAAAATTGTTTTCCAGCCTTTCATTCTGAGGTAGTGTCTATCCTTTTCTCTGAGATGAGTTTCCTGTAAGCAGCAAAATGTTGGGTCTTGTTTGTGTAGCCAGTTTGTTAGTCTATGTCTTTTTATCGGGGAGTTGAGTCCATTGATATTAAGAGATATTAAGGAAAAGTAATTGTTGTTTCCTGTTATTTTTGATGTTAAAGTTGGCATTTTGTTCTTGTGGCTGTCTTCTTTTAGGTTTGTTGAGGGATTACCTTCTTGTTGTTTCTAGGGCGTGGTTCCTGTCCTTGTATTGGTTTTTTTCTGTTATTATCCTTTGAAGGGCTGGATTCCTGGAGAGATAATGTGTGAATTTGGTTTTGTCGTGGAATACTTTGGTTTCTCCATCTATGTTAATTGAGAGTTTGGCTGGGTATAGTAGCCTGGGCTGGAATTTGTGTTCTTTTAGTGTCTGTATAACATCCGTCCAGGATCTTCTGGCTTTCATAGTCTCTGGTGAAAAGTCTGGTGTAATTCTGATAGGCTTGCCTTTATATGTTACTTGGCCTTTTTCTCTTACTGCTTTTAGTATTCTATCTTTATTTAGAGCATTTGTTGCTCTGATTATTATGTGTCGGGAGGTATTTCTTTTCTGGTCCAGTCTATTTGGAGTTCTGTAGGCTTCTTGTATGTTCATGGGCATCTCTTTCTTTAGATTTGGGAAGTTTTCTTCTATAATTTTGTTGAAGATGTTTGCTGGTCCTTTGAGTTGAAAATCTTCATTCTCATCCACTCCTATTATCCGTAGGTTTGGTCTTCTCATTATGTCCTGTATTTCTTGGATGTTTTGAGTTAGGATCTTTTTGCATTTTACATTTTCCTTGATTGTTGTGCCGATGTTCTCTATGGAATCTTCTGCACCTGAGATTCTCTCTTCCATCTCTTGTATTCTGTTGCTGATGCTCGTATCTATGGTTCCAGATTTCTTTCCTAGGGTTTCTATCTCCAGTGTTGCCTCATTTTGGGTTTTCTTTATTGTGTCTACTTCCCTTTTTAGGTCTAGTATGGTTTTGTTCATTTCCATCATCTGTTTGGATGTGTTTTCCTGTTTTTCTGTAAGGACTTCTACCTGTTTGATTATGTTATCATGTTTTTCTTTAAGGATTTGTAACTCTTTAGCAGTGTTCTCCTGCAATTCTTTAAGGGATTTTTGTGCTTCCTCTTTATTGTCTTCTGCCTTTTTATCAGTGTTCTCCTGCATTTCTTTAAGTGTGTTATTAAAGTCCTTCTTGAAGTCCTCTATCATCATCAGGAGATATGCTTTTAAATCCGTGTCTAGCTTTTCCGGTGTGTTGGGGTGCCCTGGACTGGGCGAAGTGGGGGTGCTGGGTTCTGATGATGGTGAGTGGTCTTGGTTCCTGTTAGTAAGATTATTACGTTTACCTTTCGCCATCTGGTAATCTCTGGGGTTAGTTGTTATCGTTGTCACTATTTAAAGATTGGAGCAGAAGCTGTGTTCCACTCACCAGCAGTCTCTAAATCCTGCGGCGGGGGTCGTGGGTAGCTGATGGTACCCCGGTGCTGGTCCAGCCGGAAGAGGCCTGTGGTCCTACTCAGGCCGTTTTTCTGCTTCCCTAACTAATGTAGTCTCTGGTCCCGCGTGCAATTGGATTGGAGCAGAAGCTGTGTTCCACTCTCCAGAAGTCTTAAGATCCTGTGGTGGGTGTTGTGGGTAGCTGGTGAGTGTCAGCTGACCCTGCGCCCCAGCTGCCCAGGTGCTTTTCTGACCGGAAGAGGGTTGTGGCCCTATGTAGGCCGGAATTCTCTCTCCCCAACCAGAGCAGTCTCAGGTCCCGCGTGATTGGACTGGAGCAGAAGCTGTGTTCCACTCACCAGCAGTCCCAAAATCCTGCGGCAGGGGTCTTGGGTAGCTGGCGGGTGTCAGGCAACCCTGCGCTCCCGCTACCCTGGCGCTGATCCGGCCGGGTGAGGCCTGTGGCCCTACTCAGGCCGGTTTCTGCTTCCCTAACTAATGCAGTCTCAGGTCCCGCGCAATTGGACTGGAGCAGAAGCTGTGTTCCACTCACCAGCAGTCCCAAAATCCTGCGGCGGGGGTCGTGGGTAGCTGGCGGGTGTCAGGCAACCCTGCGCTCCCGCTACCCAGGCGCTGATCCAGCCGGATGAGGCCTGTGGTCCTACTCAGGCCTGTTTCTGCTTCCCTAACTAATGCAGTCTCAGGTCCCGCGCAATTGGATTGGAGCAGAAGCTGTGCTCCACTCACCAGAAGTCTTAAGATCCTGTGGTGGGTGTTGTGGGTAGCTGGCGAGTGTCAGCAGACCCTGCGCCCCAGCTGCCCAGGTGCTTTTCTGACCGGAAGAGGGTTGTGGCCCTATGTAGGCCGGATTTCTCTCTCCCCAACCAGAGCAGTCTCAGGTCCCGCGTGATTGGACTGGAGCAGAAGCTGTGTTCCACTCACCAGCAGTCCCAAAATCCTGCGGCGGGGGTCGTGGGTAGCTGGCGGGTGTCAGGCAACCCTGCGCTCCCGCTACCCTGGCGCTGATCCGGCCGGGTGAGGCCTGTGGCCCTACTCAGGCCGGTTTCTGCTTCCCTAACTAATGCAGTCTCAGGTCCCGCGCAATTGGATTGGAGCAGAAGCTGTGTTCCACTCACCAGCAGTCCCAAAATCCTGCGGCGGAGGTCGTGGGTAGCTGGCGGGTGTCAGGCAACCCTGCGCTCCCGCTACCCTGGCGCTGATCCGGCCCGGTGAGGCCTGTGGCCCTACTCAGGCTGGTTTCTGCTTCCCTAACTAATGCAGTCTCAGGTCCTGCGCAATTGGATTGGAGCAGAAGCTGTGTTCCACTCACCAGCAGTCCCAAAATCCTGCGGTGGGGGTCGTGGGTAGCTGGCGGGTGTCAGGCAACCCTGCGCTCCCACTACCCTGGCGCTGATCCGGCCGGGTGAGCCAGATGGTCTTAATGCAGAATTCTACTAGACTTTCAAAGAGGAGTCAATACCAATATTCCTCAAATTATTCTAGAAAATAGAAATAGAAGGAACATTATCCAGGTCATTTTGTGAGGCCACAGTTACCATGAAACCCAAACCACATAAAGACTCAACAAAAAGGAGATCTAAAGCTCCCTTATAAGAAGACCATAGATTCAAAAATACTCAATAAAATACTTGCAAAGTGTAACCAATAACACATCAATGGGCAGTGGTGGCGCACGCCTTTAATCCCAGCACTTGGGAGGCAGAGGCAGGCAGATTTCTGAGTTTGAGGCCAGCCTGGTCTACAGAGTGAGTTCCAGGACAGCCAGGGCTATATAGAGAAATCCTTTCTTGAAAAACAAAACAAAACAAAACAAAACAAAACAAAACAAAACAACAACAACAACAAAAACAACAACAAAAACACATCAAAAGATCATTCACTATTGTCATGTAGGTTTCATTCCAGAGATGCAGGAGTGGCTCAACATACAAAAATCAGTACATTTAATGCACTATATAGACAAACAGAGAAAAGCCTCTACATGATCATCTCATTAGATGGAGAAAAGACCTTTGACAAAATCTAATACCCTTTCGTGATAAAAGTTCTGGAGATATTAAGGATACAAGGGACATGCCTCAGCATAATAAAGGCAATATACAGCAAGCCTATAGCCAACATCAAATTAAATAGAAAGAAACTGAAAGCAATTACACTAAAATCAGGAACAAAACAAGGTTGGCCACTCTCTAAATATCTATTTAACATAGTACTTGAAGTCATAGAGCAACAAGACAACTAAAGGAGATCTAAGGGATACAAATTGACGAGGAAGAAGGAAGAAAAAAAATCAGAGGATCAAATTATTTGTAGGTGATATGAGAGTGGTATTTAGTCACACTTAAGCGACTCTAAAAATTCCACCAGGGAACTCCAACACCTGATAAACATTTTCAGCAGAGTAGCTGGTTACAAAATTAACCCACAGTAATCAGTAGCTCTCCTATATTCAAATGACAAATAGGCTAAGAAAGAAATCAGGGAAACAACACCCTTCACAATAGCCTCAAATAATGTAAATTATTTTGGTGTGACTCTAACCAAGCATCTTAGTCAGAGTTTCTATTCCTGGACAGAACATCATGACCAAGAAGCAAGAAGGGTAGGATAGGGAAGGTTTACTCAGCTTACACTTCCACACCGCTGGTCATCACCAAAGGAAGTCAGGACTGGAACCTAAGGAGGCCAGGAAGCAGGAGCTGATGCAGAGGCCAGGAAGGGATGTTATTTACTGATTTGTTTCCTTGGCTTTCTCAGCTTGCTTTCTTATAGAACCCAAGACTATCACCCCAGGGATAGCACCACTCCAATGGATCCTCCCACCCTTGGTCACTAATTGAGAAAATGCCTTGCAGCTGGATCTCGTGGAGGCATTTTCTCAAGGGAGGCTTCTTTCTCTGTGATAACTCCAGCTTGTGTCAAATTGACACACAAAAGCAAGTCCAAGCAAGTCCAAGCAAGTGAAAGACTTGTATGACAAAACTTTAATCTCTGAAGAAATTGAAGAAGGTAACAGAAGATGGAAAGATCTCTTATGCTCATAGATTGGTATGTCTAACACACTAAAAATGGCCGCCCTACCAAAAGCAATCTACAGAATCAATGCAATTCCTATGCAAATTTCAAAAGAATTTTTACAGTTCCTGAAAGAAAGTTTCTCAACTGTATGTGGAAAATCAAAACCCCAGGAGAGATAGAACAATCCTGAATGCTGGAGGTCTCACCACTACTGATTTCAAATTTTACTACAGAGCTATACTAATAAAAGGAGCATGGTATTGGCATAAAGACAGGCATGTTCATCAATGAAATTAAGTTGAAGACCCAGACATAAATCCATACACATACAGACACATGAGTTTTTTTTTAAAAAGAAGCCAGAAATACACACTGGAAAATAGACAGCATCTTTAACAAATGGTGCTGGTCTAACTGGATGGCTGTGTGTAGAAGAATGCAAATAGATCTATACTTATCACCCTGAACAAAACTTAAGCCCAAGTGAATTAAAGACCTCAACCTAAGGCCAGATACACTGAAGCTGATAGAAGAGAAAGTGGGATATAGCCTTGAATGCATTGGGACAAGAGCAACTTTCTGAATAGAACACTAAAATCTGCAATTAATAAATGGTATCTTATGAAAACCAAAAGTCTTCTGTAAGGCAAAAGACACCATTAAAAAAAGTCACATAACAAATGGCACCCTACTGAATGGGAAACGATTTTCACCAACTTTGCATCTGTCAGAAGGCTAACTTTCAAAATGCATGAGAATAGTTAAGATCAATAACACTAGTGACAGCTTATGCTAGTAAGGATGCGGAACAAGGGAAACACTTTTATATTGCTGGTAGGAGTGCAAACTGGTATAGCCACTATGGAATCAATATGGTGGTTCCTCAGAAAATTTGGGAATTGATCTACCTCAAGATTCAGCTAAACTACTCTTGAGTATAGACCCAGAGGATGCTTCATCCTATCACAAAGACCCTTGCTCAACCATATTCATTGTGACTTTATTTATAATATCCAGAAAGTGGAAACAATCAAGATATCCCTCAATAGAAGAAAAGAAATAAAGAAAATGTGGTACATGTACACAAAGGAGTGTTACTCAGATAAATATGGTATATATTTGTTTATAAGTGGATATTAGGTATTAAGTAAACAGTAGCTAAACTATAATCCAAGGACCCAGAGAGGATAGATAAAGATGAATGGCCTAAGGGCAACACATGGACTTCACTGGGAGAAGGGATTAAAATAGGTTTTATGGGCAGACTATAAGAAACTGGGCATGGAAGCATGGGAATCAGGTATGCAGTGGAGGAGAGGGAGTGGAGGGAGAGATTTCAGAGAGAGATGGCTGGAATTGGGTGGCATTTGGGGGTGGTGTGGAAACCCAGTGAAGTGGAATGTATGAAGGTGATTCTAATGACGATGAGTAATGGGGGATATGGAGTCTCAGCTGGCCGTCTTTTGTCACTAGGCAAGGCTTCAGGAGTGGGTTGCATTCAATGGAGCTGTTGGCCTAGGTGGTCCATGGAAATCCCCAAACAACCCAGGCTGATGCTAAGTCAAAGGATTGCTGTCCACAAACTGACAATGGGCCCCATGGCTGAGGATAACATCCACACAATTCATTGAACTCAGAGAAATCAAGTTGGTGCCTACATGGAGCCTTTATCCCTAATCTCTAGTCAATTTGGGATAGGAAAGTACTCTGTAGTCTACCAAAAGAGAAATGTGGACTCCAACCCAGCCACAGATTGTTGGCTGGCTTGGTCTGTGCAGGTCCTGTGCAGACAATGACAGCTGCTGTTCATGAGCACAGTGATTGTCCCGGCAGTCTGTGCAGTGTTCTTCATATCACAGGTCTCGGAGCCTGTGTTGGAAAGGTCTTCATTTCCCATCGTAACTTGGAATCAGAACTGAATTCAGTTACATATCTGCCAGTGGGTCGCAAATCAATGAGTGATATCTAAGTCATTTAAACATGCACCTCAGGTTTCTGCGGAGCTTGAGGGGACCACTGACTAGGGAAAGGCATATTCTGTAATCAAGAGAATTTGATTTTGGTTCAAGCACCTCTACTTACAAGCAAGTGAATTTAATCTAGTCATAAAATAGGATGATCACAGAAGTCATCTAGTTTAGCTCAACTTACTCATTTTGATGATGGAATAAAAAAAATGAATGAACATGGTTAAGAACACGTGGCTACAGAATGCCAGTCTCTAGGTTTTCAGAATTGTCTGAAAAAATTCCTCTTTCCATTGCTTCTTGTCAGTGCCCACTTTATCTCATTGTTCTCGTTTCCATAATAGATATAATGACATTTATGTTCCTACCTAAAATAGAACTTGCTAGAGATGAAATGCACATCAGTTAAGAAGCATTTTTGTAGATTAAAATGTTGCAGATTATTCAATGCTATTATCTTCACCATTGATTTTGTCATAACTTCTGTCCTGTATATTAAATATACTCTGGGAATCGGATTTTAATGCCAGGAGGACCATTCCTTCCACAACCTCATTTTGGATGAGGACACCAAGGCCAAGGGAGACCTGTGTGACTTGCAGAAGGTCACAGGTAATCAAACACATCCTCCTGCATCGTGATTCCCTGAGGATTCACATCTCAGGGAGTGGCTCCCTTGAAATGCTTCTCTGAAATGTGGCTGAGGCTGCTGTCTACGTCCCATGTAATTTCCCCTCTGGTATTTGACACCACAAACGGAAGCACAAGGCCAGATGCTTAATAGCTCCTAAATGGAGCTGCTGAATGATAAAACGACCTTTCCCCATCTTTTCTGTGGGTCACTGTGTCTCCTACAAAGTCATTGATTTTTGTTGTGTTATTCCCTTATTTCCAAACTGGGAATTTCATAAATGATATTGAAGCAGCAGACTACTTATGGGAAACTGGAATATAACATGTCTAGATTTTTATTTCAGGAATTGGCAGCTAAATGATGATAATTGGTATATTTCTAGCAGAACAGAAAACTATAAAATATAAAGGGAAAGTTATTCATGGTCATATTATCCATTCTTTCTTTAAATGGTAGAATTTGTTTCTCTCATATCATATACAATGTTTTATCATTGCAGAAAAAATTTAAAAGTATTTTTCATTTCTATCTTTACCGAATGAATATTCCAGATTCATTTTGTGTATTTTCTACTTCAGCCATAAAGTCAGCTATGTCTCCAAGGAGCTCTGGTTCTTTGGAGTGGGGAACAGGTTTAAAAACCAAGATTTGGCCTTTAAGTTTTGTCCTTGGCTAACACAGCAAAAAAATAGGTTATGTGTGTTTATGTATCAATAAGCATGGCTCTTATGCCTATATTAGAAATGGCATGAGCTTTTCTTAGTGTCTACAGCTTTAAGTCATTACCACATAGATCACTGTAGCATTCTTGCTTGAATTTCCCACTCCAATAATGAGAAACTTGGCTGACACCATCTGCTATCCATTTATGTAATTGTTCAGTTCTTGATGATATATGTAGCAATGCTACAACTCTTAACTCAGTCAATGCATTTTTATTATATGTCATTTTTTTTCTGTTCATATTAGTAGTTAACACAACAATGGTGGCATGCATACCTAACACTAAATAGCAAAATTTGATCAACTTAACTTACATCCTGATAAACCTTGGAACACTTGAACTTCAGATCTCCTCCAATCTTATTCATTACATGGCACTTTAATTCTCTGTGTATGCGTGTGTGTTCATAGGTATACATCACTGCATACTGTTTAGTTTATGTTTAAAGAGAATGTGTTTTCTTCATTCTCCATTCCTTCTTAAATCCTGGCTTTTAATCTGAGATACCCTTTTCTTCGTTTGAATATATCTTTTAGCCTTTCCTTCAGTGAGAATCTTTTGATCATGAATTCAACTGAAGCTTGTGTGAAAAGTTTTTATTTTGCCTCTCACTCTTCTTTGCAGATAATCTTCTTAGGTACAGAAACTTTGACTGCTATGAAGTTCCTTTCAGCTCTCTGAAAGCAACTGCTTTCTATTTTGGCTTTGCTTGTTGCTACTGAATGAAGTCCATCTCCAGTTTACTTCCACCCATCGAGGGTGATCTATCTCTAGGTCCTTCTATACATGTCTTTTGGTTATTATTGTTATTGTTATTATTATTATTATCTCAGTTTGGCCATGTCACATCCATTTCCACAACATGAATGTGTATATAAATATATGCATGTGGGCACACACTGGCACATACACTCACACACTCACACACACACACACACACACACACACACACACACACACACACACACCTCTCCACACACAGAACTCTTCCTATTTATCCCGATGGATATGCTAAGCCTGTGGGGGTCAATTTCACACATTACGTCTAAGCATCTCAGTCGTTACTGCTTTAAACACTGCCTTCGTTTCCTTTCTTGTCTCTTCTTCTTTAGCCATTCAGGTTATACTTCTCTGTGTTTGTGCTACTGTCCTGTGTCTGGGAAATGCCATTTTCTTTTTAATCTCTTTCTGGCTATGTCAAATTTGCTGTCCAGCATAACCACTGAGTTCTTATGTGGACGCCTGACTCGCCAGCAAGGAAGATGCCACAACAGGATTCTTTGCACACATTTATTGGGAGAGCTTGATAGCTAAGGTGAAAGACCCTGAGCCCCAGAACTGGCGCTGCTTATATAGGCCTAGGAGTGGCATGTCTATACCCGATTGGTTGTGCTTTCAGTACCTCATTTACATTCCCCGGGATGGGCTGTGACTTGGCGCGAAACCCTTATGCACATGCACACATTGGTTGTTTAACTGAACTTACGGGCGGTGGCCAGCGGTAGCCTGCACCATCTTGTAATGGCATATGTGGCTTCCCACATTCTTACATTTGTTTGTTTTGTCTTTTATATTCAGAAGTTCTAAGTGCTTCTTTCAAATATATTATAACAAGCTGTTTTTAGTGTCCTACTAACATTTAAAAAATCCCTGCCTCATTTTGTTCAACTGTAGTAATCATGGCTATTTGATTAGTTTATAGTTGAACTGCCTGCTTCCTGCTTCTTCTTATTCTCCATGTCCACCTGGTTACCTGTGATCACTAGCTTGTCACTGCTTTGGGAAAATTATTTGACCAGACTCCCCTAGCTCAAGGATGAATGTACTTTCTGGGTTCCCTACAGAGGGCCTTTCACTCATGTTTCTGGCCCATTTCAAGTGAGTCTTGCCTGAGAGAAGGATAATAAGTAGTTTTTAGCATATCACCCCAACCTTAATGCTCCCGGTCTTAAGGATAACTTGGGATGGAATTTCCTCCTCTACCTCTGCACAGCCAGATAATGGATTCTAAGAATTTACCATTGGCAAATAGACCCAGGCACACACTCTGCTTACTACAATCGTGATTTATACAACATACAATAATAGATATTTTGACATTTTTGTCTTAACATTATAGTTGTTTCCTTGTCCTATCAAAACTGTTTGTATTTTTATATTTTCAATCACATTGATAATGTGAACAACTTTTAACACAATTATAAACCATCAGTAAATTGTGATTACTCTTTTAGATGCCTCATGACAGAAAAAAAAATGAAAATTTCAAAAGGGCACAATTAAAACTTCAACTTGCAAATGGAAAACAGAAAATTGAATTTAGTAATTATAAAAGATGAATTACAAAAACGAGGGCATGTCAATCCCACTCAACATAGCCAAGAAGTTAAATATTAATATTAAGAGATGCCTATTACTTGCTAGATTTTGATTTCTGGTTTACCTTTCTCTGGTGAGTGCTAATGTGTGTGTGGGGTTTGTGTGTGTGTGTGTTTGTGTGTGTGTGTGTGTGTGTGTGTGTGTGTACCAGATAACAATATCAAGTTTCATCTTAACAGACATTCACCTTATTTTCTTAGGGTCTCAGGTCCTTGGGCTTGCCAATTATGCTAGGTTTGCTGGCCATTGAGCTGCAGAGACTCACCTGTCTGCCTTTTCAGTGAGGAGATTACAAGTGTTTGACACTGTGAGTAGCTCTTTAAAATAGGTTTTCTGGGTTGAACTTAGGTATTCATGCTTGAATGAAAAATATTTCAATAGCTGAGCTTTCTCCTAGCCTTTGGGCTACATCCCTCTGTTCTAGATGGGCATGCTCTACAGTCTCTTGCAGTTCGAATGCTAGCAATCACAAGAGAATCAGTCCTGATTCAGTGTGAATCAGGTAACAGTTTCCAGGTCAGTCTGCCTTCGTTCTAGGGGTGTGATTTGCTACCATGATTCTGAAGACCAATTCAACAACACGACATGCAATTAAGTGTATGGATAGCCTGCAGCCTGCAATTTTCCTTCTGAATAGGGTTTCCAGAGAAACGCTCACATAGGCAGATCAAGATATGTACATGAGTATGTTTGCCGAGGAAAAAACTGGAGGCAGTCCAACTGTTCATTCCTAGAAGAATGGAGAAGTAAAATACGACATGTGCGGATGACAGAATGCCACCCAGTAGCCAGAAGGAGTGAAAAGGAGCTACAAATAGAATTTCTCAAGTACACAGTGTTAGGTTGAATAAACAAAGATGAGATCTGTGGCTTCATCATATCAATTCTGGTAACAAACCACCCCAAACTTACTGCTTTACAACGCTTGTTTACTACTTCAGGATTTTGGTCTAGCCTAACCTAAGGGGCAATTCTGCTAGTCTCTCCTGGCCTCACACAGTGTCCCTAAAGTTGACAGACAGTGTGCTATCTGCCTTTGCTGTGTAAAATGGCTTCATCCACAACAGTAATCATTGGCATTAGCTCTTTGAGTCTGGGAGGACTTCATGCATGTAGCAGCGTAGCTTAGGTTTTCTCATGCCATGCCAGCCAATGTGCCAGTACTGAGCAAAAGAAGACATCAATGAACAAGATATTATCAAGCCTTTGCCCAAATCATGTTTGCTAAAGTCCTATAGAATAACTATGTTTCAAGCCTTTGGAGCCCATGATAGACCGGTAAGGAATGTTGTTCATTGGGTACCGTGACTGCCATATCATCTATACTATTAAAGAAGAGTTTTTAGAGTCTTTTTTTTTTTTTAAGAACTGCATCATTTCTCTGTTCATATACTGTAGGTCTCTGGACATGGTGGAGGTGGAGGCAGGAAGATCAGACGCTTCAAAGGCTATATAATGAGTCTGAATTAATTCTAGGCTACAGAGCTTCTGACTCAATCAACCTCAAAAAAATAAAAACCAAAACCCAAAACCAACCAACCAACCAACCAAACAAACAAAAAAGCCAACCAACCAACCAAACAACCAACCAAACAAAAACCTAGCATGGATGAAGAAGTGTGTCATGAAGTCCTACCTGAGGCTTAGTTTTTATTGGCAGTTGGTGGCTACTTGGAGAGATGGTATCAATTTTCTTCAGGAATGCGGTCCCTAAGAGGCTTGCCCATGCTCCAGTAGAGGGGCCTGCACTGAGGCACATCCTGGCAGTACTAACTGGACTCAGTGGGCTTAAGAAACAAACACATACAATTGGAAGGGTACAGTGGTGGGTGATATGGGAGGAATTAGAGTGGAGTGAATGGGGCCTGAGTTGGCTCAAAATTGACTATATACGTATATCAAATTCTCAAATAGTAAAACATAACTATTGGAGCTTTAACCCCACTAGCTCAGAATATAATAATATTAAAGATAAGGTCTTCAAAAAGGATGATGTTTAATATGAGTATCTTAGGGTTGACTTTTTTTTTCTTTTTTGAGACAGAGTTCCACTATTTAGCTCTAGCACGTCTGAAACACACTTTGTTGATGAGACTGGGCCTTATACTCATAGAGATATGTTTGCCTGTGCCTCCTGAATGTTGGGATTCCATCTTACCTGGCAGAGTAGACTCTTAAATAGTAGGCTTTAATCTAGTGTGATAAGTAGCCTTATAAGGAGTTAGCATTAAAACACAGAGGGTGCCCAGGGTTGTACCCACAGAGGCAAGATCAGGAGGATGCAGGGGGGTGTCCATATGCAAATCAAGGGCAAGGGCTTAGTAGAGATCAACCCTATGAACACTTGGATCTTGGACGTCTATTCTAAAGAACTGTGAGAAAATAAATACAAATTGCTTATTACACCCAGTCCATGATATTTTATGATGTTAGTCTCAGAAAATGAATATAATGTTAATCGGATAAAAATCTAAGATGCTCAGTCAGAAGTCACACTAAAAACGGTCTATAGATGTGATTGTAATTGAGAAAACACATGTATAGATGAGAGATGTGTGCTAAACCCCAGAATGAAGGTGCTTAGGGCACAGAAGCAAAAAAGACGCCAGGGTAAGAAGGTTCTCATGGGACAGACAGTGTATCTCATGCTAAGAAGGTGATCAATTCTAGCAAATATAGAAATTGTAGGCTAAGGTAAAATAAACGTGATATTCCAAACTGGAGCAGAGTTGTTACTGCATGATGATAGATTCTCATATCATTTAACTGTCCCAGACGATACCATTGCTTGTGCTTACAGGAAAGGAAACTGAGGCCAAGACAACACTGATAGACATGGGTGCACAGCAAGAAGCTGTTGGGCAGAGGGGGTGAGCCCAATCTTTCTGCCTCTCTTACCTGTACCTGGGCAACTTTTTAGATCATTGTTTACTTGGCTCCTTTGCCTCTCCCCTGCTTGGGTCTGCTCTTTGTATCTGCAATCTGATTTCTCTTCCTTCCTGGCTGCCCGTGATATTTCTCTTTCACTCCACTCTTCACACCCAGCTTTGCCTTCTGCTGTTTGCTGGTTCTGATTTATAGCCTGGCTCTTGTGTGTGGTTTCCTGGCAGCTCCAACTTGCTTCTTTCAGAAGGCTCCTAAGTTGCATGTACAGGGCCTGAAGGGGTGGGGGGGTGGGGGAACAGACCGGGAGAGCAAAAGAACACAGACAATAACGGAGGGATGGAAGAAGCGAGGTTCAGCTTTAACTTCCTTAGCTTTGGGCATTTTGAAAGACATGTAGATTTATTTAAAAAATAAGGCCAGTGAGACCTGATGGAAAGTGGGAGAAAGTTCTAGAAGCAGATGCTTATGCTTGACATCAGCTGGTGTGATTTACACCACAGGCATTGGTAAACGTGACAGATCCTGTCTTGTTCTCTGGGTGGACTAGTTTGTCAGAACAAGGATTGTAAATTTCTTTCACATAAATAATAGAATGCTGTAAGGTCTGAGCTCAAATCAAAACCCCCCAAAGGTTTTCGTCAGTAGGTGAAGGGAATGATATTCTATTACAGGTACTTGTGTTGTCATTGATTCAGCTTCCAAATAGAAGTAATCATATCATCTTCATTGAAATACTGTGAGACAAAGAAAATAGTCACACAACGGGAGCTTGGAAAACATTAGTTGAATTAGTCTAAAGAGAAAAGGCTTCAGGAAATGCAGACGATAATGATGTTGTTTACGAATGTTGACTGGATGCTAGATACTGTGTTGTGTGCTGGCTTACTATATTTGAGATGGGTGATGTTTCCTTGGCATTGTTTTAAAGATTATTAAGTTCACAGGAGGGTTTTTTTTCCTGACCTGTCTTGGGCCTGTCAGATTTCAGAGAGCTTTCACCTACCCCGGGCTGCCTGTAAAGTCCTAACCGCTGAATGTGGATAATGCATGCAATAAACATGATTGCATGGGGGTATGCAGGTCTGCTTGTTCAATTAGGTGTGAGGTCATCTGGAAAACAGAATCCTTGTATCAATTAATGTGGTATCACAGCTTCGCTGACCTCTCAGGGGCTGCCTGAGATCTTTGCCATAAATTGTGAGTCATGTTTTATGCAGTGCGGCCACTCTCTTCAATCCTGTGGGGATTAGAGTCTTCCCAGGAGAGGTTCTTAGGGTCTTCAGCTAAACCATCTTAAAGCTCAATTTTCATTCCAAGATCCTATTAGCAGACCTTTGATATGGCATTGATAACCGCCTGTCACTCTGTGATTAGTCTCTCTGTCATCTCCTAATCCTAGCCTGTTCCTTTAAAGAATATGTGAAGTGAAGTTTCTCATTTTATCCCTGTCACCATGCTTAATCAATTTTGCTGTATCTGGGCCATTAGACGATCCCAATTTGGGGGCAGGTGAGATGGGTCAGTGAGCAAAAGAAGGGTATTTGCCATCGAGTGTGATGACCTTGGTTTAATCCCCAGAACCCACATGATAATGGAGAAAGCCAACTCCCCCAAGTTATCCTCTGACCTCTACATGCTTGCTATATTGCCCGTTCCAACACAAAATAAATAACAAATGTAGAATAAAATTTAGAGAGGCGACACAGCTCAGCAGTTAAGAGCCCTTGCTGTTCTTGCAGAGGATTCAGGTTTGGTTCCCAGCACCTATATGGTGGTTTGCAACCATATGAGATTCTATTTCCAGGGGATTCAAAGCTACCTTCTGACTTCCATTGGGCATGAGGGATATGTGATGCACACGCATACATCCAGGCAGGTACTCATATACAGAAAAGTAAAATACACAAATCAGAAATAAAAAATTCCAATAGAAAAAAAAATCTATTCACACTGCATCTCAAATAAAGACAGCATTTTATTCTCTTTTGGTATTTTGTCTCCTGGCTGGCATCCTGAAAACATAGTCAGTGCAAGAAACTTTTCTTTTCATGGAGAAGCAACTGAGAAAAAAGATTTCATTTCCTTACCTCTGGTTTTATTTATTCACTTTTTTTAATTTAAAATTTTAATATAAAAAATTTAAAGAATTTTATACATGAGTACTGCATTTACATTATTTCTAACAAATCCACCTCCTCTTGTGTCACCTATCTACTCCATCTCAAATTCATGATCTCTGTTTTAAATATTGTTACATATATGCATATGCACCTGTGTATGTATAAAAACAGCTTGCTGAGTCCAGTTAGTGATGCTTGTGTGTGTTCAGGGCTGACTAATTGGGATTGGATAACCTACCAGGGGGCTTTTCCGTGGAGAAGAGTAATTTTCCCTCTCATCATTAATTGCCTGTAGCTCTTCATTTAGGAGTATGGCTTCATATTATTTCCTGCATCTGTGTTGGCATGCCAGGTCTTGTTTAGGCAATCATGTTGTTGAGATTTTGGGGGCAGGGGCATGCAGCTTCCCAAGTATAGAGCATCCTATCTCACAGCAGACATCTGATACTCTGACTCTTCCAATCTTTCTGTCCCTCTTCTGTATGGTCCCCACACCTTAGATGTAGGGTTGTATTGCAGATGTTTCCACTAGGGTTGGGTATCTCATGGTCAGTTTCCTTCTGCATTACGACTGGTTTGAATTTTGTAATGATCTCTGCTGCAAAAAAGAATTTTCTTGATAAGAGGTGAGAACTACAGTTATCTTAGTGTAAGTGTAAATATTTAGAATGCAGCTAGATTAGGAAAGTGACAACTGTAAGATTTCTAGGGTTCATGGCCTTACCAGCAATAAGTAGTTAGCTAGGTTTACAGCCAGGCATTAATTTCCCCCTATTGAGTGAGCCTTAAGTCATACTAGACAAAGCACACTACTACCCCAATGGGATTATCTTGCCGTGGTGATCATGTTTGCTGTGTATGGGCTTCACGGCTGCATAGGATTTTGACTCCCTTCCTGTCTTGGCACCTTGCACAGAATTTTTGGATATTGTGAGACCTAGTCCTCATGGAGGAGAATTTTAGGTCAGTTCCAGCTCAATTCATCTAAGTCCTATGCCCAAAGTGTTTGTATTGTGTCTTAAGAGTAGGGTTTTACCTTCACATTCTAGGAGTCAATCAAGGTGACTGCAATAGCCTATAGTATGTTAGGATTATCTTTGATGCCCCTGAACAATTCAAAACTGTCTTTTTCTTAGGACAAAGTATCTCACTGGCATGGAATTTGCCAAGTAGATTAGGCTGGCTAGCTAGAGAGCCCCATCTTGTCTCTGTCTATCCAGTGCTAGGGTAACAAATTCATGCTGCCAAACCCATTCTTAGGTTCTGGAGAAGAAACTCAAGTCCTCATGATGGTAGGGCAGCACTTTGCCAAGCTAGCTTCCTACCTCAGAAACACTTATTCTTGTTAAAAGAGAAACATCTTCTATTTTCCCTTCCCTTCCCTTCTTCCCTTCCCTTCCCTTTTTCCCTTCCCTTCTTCCCTTCCCTTTTTCCCTTCCCTTTTCTTCCCTTTCCCTTTCCTTTCCTTTTCCTTCCCTTCCCTTCCCCTCCCTTCTCTTTCCCTTCCCTTTTCCTTCCCCTTTCCTTTTTCCCCTTCCCCCTTCCCCCCTTCCCCCTTCCCTCCTTCCCCCTCCTTCCCCTCCTTCCCCTCCTTCCCCCTCCCCTTCCCCTTCCCCCTCCCCTTCCCCTTCCCCTTCCCCTCTCCTCCCCTCCTCTCTCCTCCTCTCCCCTCCCTTCCCTTCCCTTCCTCCCTCCCTCCCTCCCTCCCTCCCTCCCTCATCCCCCTCCTTCCCTCCCTCCTTCCCTTTCCCCCTTGTTTCCTCTCTCTTTTCTTCTTTCCTATCTCTAACCTTAATGAAAAGACTTATTTAATGGGTCATGTTAAGGTGTCTGACAAACTACCAATGCTATCTGTAGGAAGTAACCCAAGTATCATTCTGATGACCAGAATAAAACAACAGGACCAGTTTCTATAGCAGAACTTATCAGATATTGAGGGGGAGGTTGAAGCCTTGACTTGGGAATTGAGCCTTGAAATATTGTGTATTACCCTATAATTTCTGATTAGTAAAATTACCCCTCATATGTGCAACCCAGGTTGCTGGGGTATTCCTTAAACTAACCCATGTTAATTATTCTGTAGGTTTTATTAACATTACATTCATTACATTAGTGTGTTTCATTGTGACAATTGTACATATGCACATTCCCTAGCTGGTCTTCTACTCTCCCTATTACTCTCCATTGCCCTCCTCTGCTCCCTCATCCTTCTCCTCTTTCCAGTAATCCTCTAGCTCCATCTACTTCAGTATTCTCTCTCCCTCTTTTCCCCTCTTTCTCTTTCACACGGAAGAAAAACCCTGGTGATTGTCTTTTTGAGTCTGGTGTATTTTGTATAATACAATCTCAAATTTTATCCATTTTTACAAGTATTAATACCTATTTGAAAAATTAATACTCCCAGCTAGCAAGGAAATGCAAATCAAAACTTCATTCAGATTCCATTCCATTTCAGCCAGGTAGTTATCATCAAGAAAACAAAACAGAATTCTGATGAGGATGTGGGAAGAAAGAACATCTCTTACCTTATGAAAGGGAAATGTGATTGCACTCAGAAATCGGCACAGAGTCTGTGGGTGAATCGTGTGTGTGTGTGTGTGTGTGTGTGTGTGTGTGTGTGTGTGTGTGAGAGAGAGAGAGAGAGAGAGTGTGTGTGTGAGTGTGTGTGTGTGTGGTGTGCACACTATACTTGAGAGATTTTGAAGACTAAGAATGATTAAGAAATGGTGAGAGTATGGAGTGTAAAAATTAAATTAAAAATAAAATAAAATTTAAAATAAAAAGAAAAAGAAACAGTAAGAGGTGATTTAGTGAGAACCACAACCTTTTCCTCCAGAAATGAAGCTTGAAATTCCCAGTGGGGCTGGAGCAGGTGCAGGAGCCATCTTGGGTTCCAGGTCCCTCAGAGAGTAGTCTGCACAGGTGAGAGTGCGGACTGCAGAAGCGACACAGCTTCTGGGACAGACTCTCGGGCTCCAGACATCTGGGCACTTTCTCTACCAGAGGAGAGGTCTGCCTGGGAGGGCTCTGACTGCTAGAGCATGTAAGGGAGCCATCTTGTGTCCTGGATCTCTCAGAGACTAGTCCGAGCAGGTGAGAGTGCTGACTACAGAAGCAACACAGCTTCTGGGACAGGCAGAAATGACACAGCTTCTGGGACAGATCCTATTTCAGGATCCAGACATCCAGGCACCTTCCCCGCTCGAGGAGAGGTGTCAGCCTCACCTGGGAGGGCTCTGACTATAGGAGCAGGTGAGGGAGCCATCTTGGGTCCTGGGTCCTTCAGAGACCAGTCTGTGCAGGTCAGCTCTCAGACTGGGAAGGGTGAGTGATTGGACTGCAGAAGCCACACAGCTTCTGGGACATGCCTCATTTCGGGCTCCAGACAGCCGGGCACCTTTCCCACCAGAAGAGAGGTGTCTGCCCAGGAGGGCTCTGACTGCTGGAGCAGGTGAGAGAGTCATCTTGTGTCCCACGTTGCTCAGAGACCATTCTGTGCAGGTCAGCAAGCAGACTGCAGAGGCAATACATCTTCTGGGACAGGCCCTGTTTTGGGCCTTCATCTTCAGCCAGAAGGCAGGTCTGAACGCCAGACCTCTGTGAACCTTCCCTGCAAGAGGAGAGCTTGCCTGCAGAGAGTGCTCTAAACACCGAGACTCAGGAAAGAGCTGGACTCCCAGGTCTGCTGATAGAGGCTAACAGAATTACAGGAGGAACAAGCTCCAACCAGAGACAACTATAACAACTAACTCCAGAGATTACCAGATGGTGAAAGGCAAACATAAGAATCTTACTAACAGGAACCAAGACCACTCACCATCATCAGAACCCAGCACTCCAAACTCAGTCAGTCCTGGATACCCCAACAAACCCGAAAAGCAAGACTCAGATTTAAAATCATATCTCATGATGCTGGTAGAGGAAATCAAGAAGGGCATTAATAACTCACTTAAAGAAATACAGGAGAACAGTGCTAAAGAGATAGAAGCCCTTAAAGAGGAAACAGAAAAATCCCTTAAAGAGCTACAGGAAAACACAATCAAACAGGTGATGGAATTGAACAAAACCATCTAAGATCTACAAAGGGAAGTAGAAACAATAAAGAAAACCCAAAGTGAGACAACTCTGGAGTTAGAAACCCTAGGAAAGAAATCAGAAACCATAGATGTGAGCATCAGCAACAGAATACAAGAGATGGTAGAGAGAATCTCAGGTGCAGAAGATTCCATAGAGAACATGGGCACAACAATCAAAGAAAATGAAAAATGCAAAAAGATTCTAACTGAAAACATCCAGGAAATGCAGAACACAATGAGAAGACCAAACCTATGGATAATAGGAGTAGATGAGAATGAAGATTTTCAACTTAAAGGGTCAGCAGATATCTTCAACAAAATTATAGAAGAAAACTTCCCTAACCTAAAGAAAGAGATGCCCATGAACATAAAAGAAGCCTACAAAACTCCAAATAGACTGGACCAGAAAAGAAATTCTTCCTGACACATAATAATCAGAACAACAATCACACTTAATAAAGATAGAATATTAAAAGCAGTAAAGGAAAAAGGTCAAGTAACATATAAAGGCAGGCCTATTAGAATTACACCAGACTTCTCACCAGAGACTATGAAAGCCAGAACATCCTGGACAGATGTTATGCAGACCCTAAGAGAGCACAAATGCCCTCCCAGACTACTATACCCAGCAAAACTCTCAATTACCATAGACAGAGAAACCAAAGTATTCCATGATAAAACCAAATTCACAAAATATCTTTTCATGAACCCAGCCCTTCAAAGGATAGTAAAGGGAAATCACCAACACAAGGACAGAAACTACACCATAGAAAAAGCAAGAAAGTAATCCTTCAACAAACCTAAAAGAAGACAGCCACAAGAACAGAATCCCAACTTTAACAACAAAAATAACAGAAAGCAACAATTACTTTTCTTTAATTTCTTTTAACATCAATGGACTCAATTCCCCAATAAAAAGACATAGACTAATAGACTGGCTACACAAACAGGACTCAACATTTTGCTGCTTAGAGAAAACCCATCTCAGGGAAAAAGACAGACACTACCTCAGAGTGAAAGGCTGGAAAACAATTTTCCAAGCACATGGTCTGAAGAAATAAGCTGGAGTAGCCATTCTAATATCGAATAAAATTGACTTCCAACCCAAAGTTATCAAAAAAGACAAAGAGGGGCACTTCATACTCATAAAAGGTAAAATCTGTAGCCTCCCTCCCTCAGCCTTAATGGTTCCACTGTTTACACCTGGATGAAGCTTGCTGCTCAATCATTCTGCCACGCCCACTGCTGGAACCTGCCGCTTTGCTGTTCGGATCCATACACGTGGTCACCCTGCTACTGGTCCCCAGGACTTTTGGCGGGAATCGGCCCCCCTTCCCCTCCTTCATAACTGCGTGTTGGAATAGTAAAATTGAGCTTTGATCAGAATGCCTGTCTTAGCTGCATCTTTTCTCACCCGCCTAGCCCTTCTCTTCCAGGATTCCAAAATGCCTTTCCAGGCTAGAACCCAGGCTGTGATCTGCTGGCCGGACACAACAAAAATCTATCAAGATGATGTCTCAATTCTGAATATCTATGCTCCAAATACAAGGGCAGCCACATTCATTAAAGAAACTTTAGTAAAGTTCAAAGCACACATTGCACCTCACACATTGCACCTCCTCTCATAGTGGGAGACTTCAACACCCCACACTTACCATTGGACAGATCCTGGGAACAGAAAATAAACAGAGACACATGGACACTAACAGAAGTTATGAAACAAATGGATTTAATAAATATCTACAGAATATTTTATCCTAAAACAAAAAAATATACCCTATTTTCAGCGCCACATGGTACCTCTTCCAAAACTGACCATATAATTGGTCACAAAACAGGCCTCCACAGATACAAAAATATTGAAATTATCCCATGCATCCTATCTGATCACCACGGACTAAGGCTGATCTTCAATAACAACATAAATAATAGAAAGCCAACATTCACGTGGAAACTGAATAACACTCTACTCAATGGTTCCTTGGTCAAGGATGAAATAAAGAAATTAAAGACTTTTTAGAGTTTAATGAAAATGAAGCCACAACATACCCAAACTTATGGGACACAATGAAGAAAGTTCTAAGAGGAAAACTCAAAGCCCTGAGTGCCTCCAAAAAGAAACTAGAGAGAGCATACACTAGCAGTCTGAGAGCACACCTAGAAACTCTAGAACTAAAGGAAGCAAATTCATCCAAGAGGAGTAGACAGCAGGAAATAATCAAACTCAGGGCTGAAATCAACCAAGTGGAAACAAAAAGAACTATTCAAAGAATCAACCAAACCAGGAGTTGGTTCTTTGAGAAAAATCAACAAGATAGATAAACCCTTAGCCAGACTAACTAGAGGGCACAGGGACAGTATCCTAATTAACAAAATAAAAAATGAAAAAGGAGACATAACTACAGAACCTGAGGAAATCCAAAACATCATCAGATCCTACTACAAAAGGCTACACTCAACAAAACTAGAAAACCTGGATGAAATGGACAAATTCCTAGACAGATACCAAAGTACCAAAGCTAAATCAGGATAAGATTAACGATCTAAACAGTCCCATTTCCCCTAAAGAAATAGAAGCAGTCATCAATACTCTCCCAACCAAAAAAAGCCCAGGACCAGATGGGTTTAGTGCAGAGTTCTATCAGACCTTCGAAGAAGACCTAATTTCAAGTCTTTTCAAACTATTCCACAAAATAGAAACAGAAGCTACTCTACCTAATTCATTCTATGAATGAATTACTCTGATACCTAAACCACACAAAGATCCAACAAAGAAAGAGAACTTCAGACCAATTTCCCTTATGAATATCGATGCAAAAATACTCAATAAAAATCCAAGGACACATCAAAATGATCATCCATTATGACCAAGTAGGCTTCATTCCAGGGATGCAGGGATGGTTTAATATATGGAAATCCATCAACATAATCCACTATATAAACAATGCAATCTCCATCAAAATTCCAACTCAATTCTTCACTGAGATAGAACGGGCAATTTGCAATTTCACCTGGAATAACAACAACAACAACAAAAAAAACTTAGGATAGCAAAACTATTCTCAACAATAAAAGAACCTCTGGTGGAATCACCATGCCTGACTTTAAGCTGTACTACAAAGCAATTGTGATAAAAAACTGCATGGTACTGGTATAGTGACAGACAAATAGACGAATGGAATAGAATTGAAGACCCAGAAATGAATCCACACACCTGTGGTCACTTGACTTTGACAAGGGAGCTAAAAGAATCCAGTGGAAAAAAGACAGCATTTTCAACAAATGGTGCTGGCACAACTGGCAGTTATCATGTAGAAGAATGTGAATTGATCCATTTTTATTTCCTTGTACAAAGCTCAAGTTTAAGTGGATCAAAGAACTCCACATAAAACTAGAGACACTGAAACTTATAGAGGAGAAAGTGGGAAAAAGCCTCGAAGATATGGGCACAGGGGAAAAAATTCTTAAACAGAACCACAATGGCTTGTGCTGTAAGATTAAGAATTGATAAGTGTATCACAGGGCTCCCAATGGAGAAGCTAGAGAAAGTACCCAAGGAGCTAAAGGGATCTGCAACCCTATTGTTGGAACAACATGATGTACTAACCAGAACCCCGGAGCTCTTGTCTCTAGCTGCATATGTATCGAAAGATGGTCTAGTCGGCCATCAATGGAAAGAGAGGCCCATTGGACTTGCAAACTTTATATGCCCCAATATAGGGGAATGCCAGGGCCAAAAGAATGGGAATGGGTGGGTAGGGAAGTGGGGGGCGCTATGGGGGACTTTTGGGATAACATTGGAAATGTAATTGAGGAAAATATGTAATAAAAATATTAAAAATTAAAAAAAAAAAGAAAAAAAAGAATTGATAAGTGGGACCTCATAAAATTGCAAAGCTTCTGTAAGGCAAAAGACACTGTCAATAAGACAAAAAGGCCACCAAGTGATTGGGAAAGGACTTTTACCAATCCTAAATCTGATAGGGGACTAATATCCAATATATACAAAAGCTCAAGAAGCTGGACTCCAGAAATTCAAATAACCCCATTAAAAATGGGGTACAGAGCTAAACAAAGAATTCTCAACTGAGTAATAATGAATGGCTGAGAAGCACCTGAAAAAATGTTTAACATCCTTAATCATTAGAGAAATGCAAAGCAAACCAACCCTGTGATTCCACCTCACGCCAGTCAGAATAGCTAAGATCAAAAATTCAGGTGACAGCAGATGCTGGTGAGGATGTGGAGAATGGGGAACACTCCTCCATTGTTGGTGGGATTGCAAGCTTGTACAACCACTCTGGAAGTCAATCTGGCAGTTCCTCAGAAAATTGGACATAGTACTACAAGAAGATCTAGCAATACCTCTCCTGGGCATATACCCAGTTGTTCCAACTGGTAATAAGAACACATGCTCCACTATGTTCATAGCAGTCTTATTTATAATAGCCAGAAGCTGGAAAGAACCCAGATGTCCCTCAACAGAGGAATGGATACAGAAAATGTGATACATTTATACAACGGAGTACAACTCAGCTATTAAAAACAATGAATTTATGAAATTCTTGGGCAAATGGATGTATCTGGAGGATATCATCCTTAGTGAGGTAACCCAATCACAAAAGAAGTCATTAGATATGCACTCACTGATAAGTGGATATTAGCCCAGAATACCCAAGATAGAATCTGCAATACACAAGAAAATCAAGAAGAGGGAAGACCAACGTGTGGATACTTCACTCCTCCTTAGAATAGGGAACAAAATTACCATGGAAGGAGTTACAGAGACAACGTTTGGAGCTAAGACGAAAGGATGGACTATCCAGAGACTAACCCACCCAGGGATCATCCTATTATCAGCCACCAAACGCAGACACTATTGCATATTCCAGCAAGATTTTGCTGAAGGGACCCTGATATAGCTGTCTTATACGAGGCTATGCCCGTGCCTGGAAAATACAGAAGTGGATGCTCACAGTCATCTATAGGAAGGAACACAGGGCCCCCAATGGAGAAGCTAGAGAAAGCACCCAAGGAGCTGAAGGGGTCTGCAACCCTATAGGTGGAACAACAATATGAACTAACCAGTATCCCCAGGGCTCGTGTCTCTAGCTGCATATGTAGCAGAAGATGGCCTAGTAGGCCATCATTGGGAATAGAGGCCCCTTGGTCTTGCAAACTTTATATGCCCCTGTACAGGGGCACGCCAGGGCCAAGAAGTGGGAGTGGGTGGGTAGGGGAGCAGGGCGGGGGGAGGTATAGGGAACTTTTGGGATAGCATTTGAAATGTAAATAAAGAAAATATCTAATAAAAATATTTTAAAAAAGAAAAGTAAATTAAAACAGCCAAATTAAGAGGAAAAAAATTCCCAGTGGATGGCAGGTGAGGAAACAAACTGATGCATACCACCCTAACTTCAGGGAAGCAGATTCTGCAACTCCTAAGTACAGAAATGCACAGCGTGTCATGGAGGAGTGGGTGTCTGTGTGGCTGGAATGAGGACCCGTGACAGTATTTGTCACTCTTTTGGCCTGCACAACATCCCCTCTTCTCAAAGAACTCTTTGTCTTTGCTGCAACTGGCTTCACAGGAGAATATGTGCCATTTTAGGAATAATCAATGATTCTATTGTTTATCTCTAATGTAGAAAGCCTTACAATAAATCTTGTCCTAACAGTCTAAGTCAGACAATTGGAATTCTGTTTCTTCTTTCTACTTTCTGTAGTTATATAGGGAATACTTCACCTCACAAGACTCAGTTTCCTCCTCTGAGAAGTGGGACTCTTTGATATCTACCTACAGAACTGAAATAAAAAATCCTCAAGACATCCTTTGAATACATAGCAGGTGCCAAATGGGAATTCAGTAAAATGGACAATATTATATCTATTATATCAAATATAATGCATAGCTACGTAGGGGAATTTGGCGTTCCAATTTTGTGTGTTGTAAATGTGTACATGTATATATGTGTACATGTGTGTGGAGACATGAGGTCAATGTCAAGTGGTCAAATGTCTTCTTTAATCACTCACCACTTTATTTATTGTAAATATTTATTTTATTTATTTGTATGTGTGAACTGCCTGATGTGGGCACTGGGAGCCATAACTCTTGTGTTCTGCAAGATCAGCAAGCACTCTTACCTGCAGAACCATCTTTCCAGCCCCACCAATTTATGATTTGAGACAGGGCGCCTTACTGAATGTGATGCTTGTAGAATGGGCTGACCAGGGTCCCCAAACATCTTTCTGTCTCTGCTCCTCTAACTTTAGAGTAACAGATTATTTTATTTTATTTTATTTTATGTGTTCTGGGGATCCAGATGAGGTTCTTATGCTTAGTTGGGGGTTGTCCAGCAGAGCTTCATCTGAAATTGCATCCAAAGTGATGGAATAAAGTACACAGGGACTCTCTTCATAGTTAAACAACAGACAAACGAGCAAACATGCAAAAAACCCTAGTCCCTAAAACATCCTTTCACAAGGAAATGCTGTGAGGTCCAATCCTGTGCAGTACTCTGCAAGCAATCTCAGTTGCTGAGTGTTTGCAATTGCATGTCATGCCTGAGTGTTCTACAACATTCCATCCCTTCTACCAACTCCACATTTTTTACCTACATGTATTTTTTGGATGCATGTTTGATTTGAAGTTTTTCAGAATAACGAATTTTCTTATCTTGTCCTCCACCCTGGCCACTCTTTGTAGGACTCAGTCCTAGTTCCAAGAGCATTCCTACTCTCTCTTAGTTAGTCCCCATAGCCCTTCTCTTAATCTCCTTATACCACATTCCCTCCATTTAGCCATCAACACTCTGGTACTAGCATTAATTATCATTGGTCCCTCTGTCTCCTCATTTATTCCTTCTGCCAGACTCAATCCCCAAAGTGAACAGCACCTACAGATGCTCTAGGATGTCAAGTTTCCTTGGCCTCACCCTCCCATGCCACCTGACCCAGTACATTGCCTAAGCAAGTACTCACACTGCCACTGGCATTTAACTACCTTGACTCTGCTCTTCTGCCTGCCCTGAGACTTTATTCAAATTCTGAATATGAAAAGTTAACTCATCAAAGAGATTGAAATGCTGAAAAAATCCAAATCGAAATAAAAATGGAAATAAAGAAATCCAACAACTCAATTAAAAAAATTCAGTAGACAAGATTGAGGAGTTAGGATTATGAAAAGAACTGACAACTTTTTAAACTCATGAAACTTTGATGGGCATAGAAAAATAATTATCCCAGGTCAAAGACACAGATCAGCTTTTCAATAAAATCAAAGTGGAAATTTTACTAAAATAAAAGAAGCAGATGCCCATTTAGTTATTAGAGTTGTATAAATATCAAGTAGACTGGGCTAGGATAAAAAAGCTCTTTGTAGTATATTATAGTTAAATAACAATGTACAAAATAAAGAAAGACTGTTGCAAATTGCAAGTGACAAGTCACAAGTTACATATAATGGCAAGCCTATCAGAATAATAGTTGATTTCTCTATGGAAGCTTCAAAAGGCAGAAGAACTTAAAACAATGTACCTCATGTCCAAACAACAACAACAACAACTGCTAAACCAGATTAATTTACTATCAGTTATAATTTATATAGAAAGGAAAACTTTCCATGATAAATTTGATGAAGGTACTTGTGCCCATCAAACCAGACCTACGGAGAATACTGAAAGGGATACTTTAAACTGAAGGGAAGAATACACATGAACAAGAGGCTCCAGGAGGAAAGCACATGATGATAGGGCAATTGGTAGAGAATACAAGGATGAAAGTCACTAAGCACAAAACAACACAATGGCAGCGATCAACACACATCTGTTCAAGTCCTTAGATCTGTGTCATAACTTGGAGTATCCGTAGAAGCCAGGAAAGAAGGAATCACTAAGGGAGCAGAAAACAAGAGCTCAAGGAGAGGGACAGAACAAGACAGGTGGGATGAAGGAGCAAATGGGGAGAGGGTGGGAGGGGAAGGGTGGGAGATGAAGCAGAGGGTGAAAGGATGCATTAATAATATCAAGTATATTTGGAAAAATCATATGAAAACTGCTTTTATAGGTTAGAAGTGGAGAGATAGTTCATCAGTTAAGAGCTCTTGTAGAGGATTCATTTATTTACCAGCCCTCATATGGCTGCTTACCATAGTCTTCAACTCCAGTTCGAGGGGTTCTCCAGGCACCAGGCATGCATGTAGTGCACTGTATACAAGCAAGCAAAATGTTCATACACAGAAAATGAAAATAAATAATAAAACCCAGTTAAATTGGAATTACTTCATACAAGGGAACAATGATCTTCCTGAAAACCATTGACTATTAGACACAAAGATAAGTTCTCCATGTGGGCTATGTCCCTTAGCATTTCTTTTTGGTCAAAAAGGATCCCAGAGACCTTGTCAGACAATACAGGTTATTTCCATTGCAAAATTTCCACCAGAACTTGAGAGTAATATACTATGGCTGAAGACACCATACACTTTGGTCATAGGACTTGGAGAAATCAAGCTTGGTAGTCGACCAGAAGCCTTCTGATGATGTCAACCTTTGATGGGGCTTCAATGTACTAGGCAGGCTTATGAGAGAGAGAAGGAAATAACAGTCTTACTGATCTGGGATCCCTGCAAACTCCTGTAATGATTCACCTGGTGAGAGACAAGCATTGGTGAAGTAGGGGCACAGGTGGACTTAAGGCCTGCTCAAAATGAGGGAAATCAGGCCTGATAATGTAAACCTGGCCGAGAACCCACAGATAAAGGCTCCATAGACCCTAGCAGAGAACCCACTGCTATCATTTGCTACTATCGGCACTAATGACCTTCTAAATACTTATTCTTAAACCGATGGATTAACTGAGCTGCCATGCATCAGAAAAGCCCCTTTTTTGCAGTGGAAGGAAGTTAATACAGAAAACTCCAAATGAGCAAAGTACAGCAAGTAAGTGACTATGGAGTGCTCACCCCACGTGGGACATTTATGCTACATGCCCCCAAGGCTTGTGGAAGAGAGGGCAGTAAGATTGTAAGACTAAGCTGTAAAACAGTGTCTTCTGAACATGACAAACAGATGCGCCCAGGATCTCGGTTGATACACCAGACCTGTACAACATCAGTGTGATCAATATTTCAGCACAGATTGTGGGGGCAGGGAGCACAAGGCCTCATGGAGAGGATGCAGGCTGTTTTACCCCAGGGAAAATAAAGTTTCTTCAGGGGTTGGGTTCATAGCTGGTTATTTATGCTGCAATAGACAGCACACACCCATCGGTGTACAGGTAACACACACACACACACACACACACACACACACACACACACACATCACACACACACATATCACATTAGGAGAAGTCAGAAGGGAGAAATAAGGGTGGATTTGGCAAAAATAAAGCTCATTTATGTGTGAAAGGGAAAAGGTTTTATGAAAAAACTTGTAGTTTAAAAAGCTTGATTTAAATACTTTTTAATCTTTTCTCTGTGTTTCTCTCTGCCTCTGTCTGTCTGTGGATATGTGTAGGTGTGTGTGTGTGTGTGCACATAAATGTGTACGTGTGCAACCATTTGTATGTGGAAATACCCTCCTTGTCCCATGTGTTTCTGGAATTTTTCATTCCCCCTCCCCTCCCCTCCCCTCCCCTCCCCTCCCCTCCCCTCCCCTCCCCTCCCCTCCCCTCCCCTCCCCTCCCCTCCCCTCTCCTCCCCTCCCCTCTCCTCCCCTCCCCTACCCTCCCCTCCCCTCCCCTCCTCCTCTCCTCCTCCCCTCCCCTCCTCCTCCCCTCCCCTACTCTCCTCCTCCCCTCCCCTCCCCTCTTCTCCTCCTCCCCTCCCCTACTTCCTTCTCTTCTCTTCTCCCTACTTCCTTCTCTTTCTTTCTTTCTTTCTTTCTTTCTTTCTTTCTTTCTTTCTTTCTTTCTTTCTTTCTTTCTTTCTTTCTTTCTTGTTTTATCAGGAAGATAAGCAATGAAAAGACACTAGAATGCATATCAGTCCACCACAGCAATACAGTATTTGGACAATAAGGTGATGGCCAGTTTCTCTAGCAGATGTAGTGGGGAGATAGTACACACCTAAGAATCTATAAAGGTCAGATCACAGGAAAAATTGGGCAAATCAATAGTTTTTCAAATATTTATTTCAGAAAGAATGGTACAATTAACTACTTTTAAGGTTTATAAACTTACCCAAATAGCAAACTCCTCAAACAATTTTTTTTAAGTGCATGATTATCTTGTGTGGTTAAACACGCAATGCTGTGCAGATAGAGAAACCTCCAAATTTTCGCTCAACCAATTATAAGCTCCAAGCCTCAAGCAGACATTTAAACTCTCTGAATCTCCATTTCCTACTGTTTCACAGTGTTGTTGCAAAGATCAAATAGGGTGATAATCATTCAGTTCTGGGTAGAATGTCAGTATTCAACACTGGTTGCTTCTATTTGATGCCCAGTTAAAGGGCTATAATGCAACATTGTACAGATAAATACAAAATTCAAAGTGACTCTATCTATCTATCTATCTATCTATCTATCTATCTATCTATCTATCTATCTAATATGTGTGTCATGTACAAATGTACCCACACACACATAGTCAAATGCTTGAGAACCTTAGTTCCTTCCCCAGGTTCCACATAAAATGCTTAGTGTGAGAGTACATAATTGTAATTCCAGCACTGGCTAAGTGGATTTCCTGAGCCAAGCATCCTAGCTTAACAGTAAATTTCCAGGTCTCTGTGAATGGCACCAGAAGAACATTCAAAGTTGACTGCAGGCCTCCACACACATGCTCACTTACCTGTACCCTCACACAAAAATAAATGGGACCTCATGAAACTAAAAAGCTCTATGTAACAAAGAGCATCATCATTCCAGTGAAGAGACAACCTATAGAATGGAAAAATATTTCACCAATTAAGCATCTGACAGAATGCTACTGCCTAGAATATATAAAGGATTAAAAAAAATCAAAATGAAAAATCCCACAACTAAATATTTAAAAACAATTAAAATGGGATATAAACTAAGCAATTCTTAAAAGATTAAACAGAAATGGCTAAGAAATACTTTTCAAATGTAACTCTTGGCCCTCAGAGAAATGCAAATTGAAACTACTTTGAGATGTTTATCTTACCTCAGTCAGAATCAGAATGTCAAAGATTTAAAAAAAATGGCTGCCGTGGAGTGAGAAGGGGAACACATATGCACTGTTGGTGGGAGTGCCAACTTCTAAAGCCACTCTGAAAGTCAGTATGGAGATTCCCCAGAGACAAAAATAGTTCTAGCACATGATCCTGCTGGCCCACTCTTGGGTATATACCCAAAGATAATATATGCTGCCACAGAGATGCCTGCTCATTTAAGTTCATTTGCAATAGTTAGAAAATGGCAACACTCTACATGTCCATCATCCAAGGAGTATTAAGAAAAATGAAATTATGAAATACATAGGTAAATGGAAAAAGCTGGAAACAATCATTCTGAGTGAGGTAGCTTAGACCCTTAAAGACAAACATCACGTGTTATCTCTCATTTGTGGACGTTAACTTTGGCTCTTCAGATAAGTGTGCTCCATTGAGAATATCTGTAGATCAGGAAATCAGTAAGGGGATGGGAGTGTATCAATGGGGGGGAGATAGAATGCAATGGATAATAATGAACCAGGAAGAGGTAAAATGGGGTGGGGGATGGGAGGGCAGGGTAGAGGAGTGAACACGGGTGGGAATGGACACTGAGGAAAAACCAACACTATACCGAGGAAAAAGTCATACAGAAACCCATTGTTGTAGAAGCTTCCTACGATATATACATACACACATACTAAAAGAATTTAAGCACTCATTCCATCAGAAGCAACAATATCACTACTAGATACTACAGGCTGACAACTGGAAAATCTGTTCCAGGAATGGATGGTCTCTTTGGTGTTGTTGCCCTGTAAGATACTATAGAGTTAGAATCATTATGGGCTATGGGCTATTGATTGTTCTTTGTTACCCTCTAGACTTTCATGGTAAGACCCTATTGTAAAGCCCTGTTGCTAAAAAACAAAATATTTGAGTCATACAACATGAAAAAAGTCAGTCTTGCCCTAATCTGCACACTTCCCTTCTACTGGATAATTTCTTTGTCCTAGAAGGTGCTATGCAAGTTAGCAGAAGAGAAAAGGAATCACTGACCTTACCAACTCTGAACTCTGCGAATACAATAATGACCAGTCTAAAGACACACCTACTGGTAGCACAGACATAATGGAACTAACCCATCACTTTCTCATTGGATGTCAGATCTGCTACACAAGTTTCAACCCATGCCCTAGCATGTAGCACTAGTAGGGCACTAATATGAACAGAAGTAGGTGTAAAATTCCACTGCTACCTATAGAGATTTGGGCAGTTGATTGTTGCTGAAAGAGAGAGAATCAGGCCCTGATAGATTGACCACATTCCAGTCGAAGTCCACACTTCCAAGAATATAAGAGTAGCACAAACTGTACTCAATGAGTTTTTTAAAAAAGAAGATACAAATTGGGTGTAAAGGAAGATGATAGTGAATCTAGGGAGAGATGGGGAAGGGAGTAGATATAATGCATTGTATGAATATATACATATATAAATATTTCATATATACATGAAAGTAAACACTGATTTATATGTATTACTTAATATATATGTATTTGTGTGTATGAATATAAACATTGAACTTGGAGTAGTTATCATGGGGGTATACTGACTATTTCACTTCTCTTTGCAACCCCTAGTCCTGGCTTCTCACATCATTGCACAGGTATGACTAAGAAATCAGTAAATTTATCGTCCTGTTCAACCTCTGGGATGAGAGATGAGTGGTGTTTTGAAAATTTCCTGTGGTCCTCGTCATTCTGATGCATGAGTCTTGCCATGTTCTTTGTTTTAAGTGATGGTGAAGCCAAACACTAGTTTGCATGTGTGGAAAAGTAGAGAGGCAAGTTCATTTACCTCATGTTTGCTACTACAAGTCCTTCATAAACAAGTGGGAAAGGCTAAAGATATCCACTGTTAATACCATTCTGAGATGCCTACATGAACATTGAAGCCAAGTCAGGGTAGGAGCAGCAATGAGTTTAAGAAAGACCACAGGGTTAACCAATCTCCTGGAGTGGTCAAATCCAGGATAAGAACTGATTTTTTTCCAATATACACTTAAGTCCTGATTCTAAGGCTCAGATTCTGGTTTAGTCCCATTTGAGACTTAGGGGTCTGGTGTGGCTTGCTTGGATTGGTGAATAATTTGTGCCTTCAAACAGAGAGCAGATAAGCAAGCTCATTTCAGATGAGTCTGGACAAACTTTCTCAGACTCTTGGTTTTCACAGGAAAGGACTCCAGCTTCCAAACAATTTTTTTTGTCTAGCTGATACAATTTTGTTTGAATGATAGCGCTCAGTGGAAAGCTACCAGGGAAGAGAGAAAGCCCTGCTGAGTATGATTTATCCCTTTGCTTGATGAAGTGATTCTGCCATGCAACTAGTTTATCTCTGTAAAGTATGGCCATTCCAGTGCAAGACTCTAGGGCTTTATAATTCGATCAACCGATTGAACAGCTAGAACAAGCTGAGGATCAGGAAAAGGAGGGAACCCACCTCTACAAACAACTGCATAGTAAACCTGCTATGCTAAAGGCATCCTTCAATGCACTCATCACATAAGATGGCTCTTGTTTGCTACTGGATGCAAAAGAATTTAACCGGGGGCTTTGAAGATAAGGTGGGTAAACTTTCAACTTGTACTTCTTAATGATGATGTGAAATCAAGATTAAATGCACAAGCAAAGTTGTGCCTGTAGAGAGGTCTTATTCTTTCTAACTGCCGTGTAGTTAGCCATTCATGGCTGAACATTTGTGTATGGATCTTTATGGCCATGGCAAATGTTTTACAACTGGCTCCTGTTGTTTTCAGTTGTGTCTATTCTTATTTATTATTAGTGATGATTCCACACAGGTGGGCATAAAAATACAGCTATTTGCATTGTTACATGAGTATGTCATTGTTTCTTACATCAGTCTCATATTGGCTGAGCCTTTTTAATATCCTAGTTATTTGCAAATGTGAATAATGCTTCAATAACTATCACTACATATGTTATTTATTATATACATATGTATATAAGTGCATGTAATATTTTGTGCATTTGTCAGGATGTTTATTAGACAAATATCTAGAACTGCATGATCAAATGAAGTTTTTTTTTTCTTTGTTTGTTGTTTATTTAATGAGAGACTGCTATTCTATAGCCCAGGCAATCTTTGGGCTACAGCCTTCTCAGTGTTTTCTTTTTTCTTTTTTTTTAATTTTTAATATTTTTTATTACATATTTTCCTCAATTCCAATTCCAATGCTATCCCAAAAGTCCCCCATAGCGCCCCCCAATTCATGAGAATGAAGATTTTCAACTCAAAGGACCAGCAAACATCTTCAACAAAATTATAGAAGAAAACTTCCCAAATCTAAAGAAAGAGATGCCCATGAACATAAAGAAGCCTACAGAACTCCAAATAGACTGGACAAGAAAAGAAATACCTCCCGACACGTAATAATCAGAACAACAAATGCACTAAATAAAGATAGAATACTAAAAGCAGTAAGAGAAAAAGGCCAAGTAACATATAAAGGCAAGCCTATCAGAATTACACCAAATTTTTCACCAGAGACTATGAAAGCCAGAAGAGCCTGGACAGATGTTATACAGACACTAAAAGAACAAAAATTCCAGCCCAGGCTACTATACCCAGCCAAACTCTCAATTAACATAGATGGAGAAACCAAAGTATTCCACGACAAAACCAAATTCACACATTATCTCTCCACGAATCCAGCCCTTCAAAGGATAATAACAGGAAAAAACCAATACAAGGACGGGAACCACGCCCTAGAAACAACAAGAAGGTAATCCCTCAACAAACCTAAAAGAAGACAGCCACAAGAACAGAATGCCAACTTTAACAACAAAAATAACAGGAAACAACAATTACTTTTCCTTAATATCTCTTAATATCAATGGACTCAACTCCCCGATAAAAAGACATAGACTAACAAACTGGCTACACAAACAAGACCCAACATTTTGCTGCTTACAGGAAACTCATCTCAGAGAAAAAGATAGACACTACCTCAGAATGAAAGGCTGGAAAACAATTTTCCAAGAAAATGGTATGAAGAAACAAGCTGGAGTAGCCATTCTAATATCTGATAAGATTGACTTCCAACCCAAAGTCATCAAAAAAGACAAGGAGGGGCACTTCATACTCATCAAAGGTAAAATCCTCCAAGAGGAATTATCAATTCTGAATATCTATGCTCCAAATACAAAGGCAGCCACATTCATTAAAGAAACTTTAGTAAATCTCAAAGCACACATTGCACCTCATACAATAATAGTGGGAGACTTCAACACACCACTTTCACCAATGGACAGATCATGGAAACAGAAACTAAACAGGGACACAGTGAAACTAACAGAAGCTATGAATCAAATGGATCTGGCAGTTATCTACAGAACATTCTATCCTAAAACAAAAGGATATACCTTCTTCTCAGCACCTCATGGTACCTTCTCCAAAATTGACCACATAATTGGTCACAAAACAGGCCTCAACAGATACAAAAATATTGAAATTGTCCCATGCATCCTATCAGATCACCATGGCCTAAGGCTGATCTTCAATAACAAAATAAATAATAGAAAGCCAACCTTCACGTGGAAACTGAACAACACTCTTCTCAATGATACCTTGGTCAAGGAAGGAATAAAGAAAGAAATTAAGGACTTTTTAGAGTTTAATGAAAATGAAGCCACAACCTACCCAAACTTATGGGATGCAATGAAAGCATTTCTAAGAGGAAAACTCATAGCTCTGAGTGCCTACAAAAAGAAACTAGAGAGAGCACACATTAGCAGCTTGACAACACACCTAAAAGCACTAGAACAAAAGGAAGCAAATTCACCCAAGAGGAGTAGACGGCAGGAAATAATCAAACTCAGGGGCGAAATCAACCAAGTGGAAACAAGAAGAACTATTCAAAGAATCAACCAATCAAAGAGCTGGTTCTTTGAGAAAATCAACAAGATAGATAAACCCTTAGCCAGACTCACTAGAGGGCACAGGGAAAGCATTCTAATTAACAAAATCAGAAATGAAAAAGGAGACATAACAACAGATCCTGAAGACATCCAAAACACCATCAGATCCTTGTACCAAAGGCTATACTCAACAAAACTGGAGAACCTGGATGAAATGGAGAAGTTCCTAGACAGATACCAGGTACCAAAGTTGAATCAAGATCAGGTTAATGATCTAAACAGCCCTATATCCCCCAAAGAAATAGAAGCAGTCATTAATAGTCTCCCAACTAAAAAAAGCCCAGGACCAGATGGGTTTAGTGCAGAGTTCTATCAGACCTTCAAAGAAGATCTAATCCCAGTTCTTCACAAACTATTCCACAAAATAGAAACAGAAGGTACTCTACCCAACTCATTCTATGAAGCCACAATTACTCTGATACCTAAACCACAAAAAGACCCAACAAAGATAGAAAACTTCAGACCAATATCCCTTATGAATATTGATGCAAAAATCCTCAATATATTCTTGCTAACCGAATCCAAGAACACATCAAAACAATCATCCTTCCTGACCAAGTAGGTTTCATCCCAGGGATGCAGGGATGTTCAATATACGGAAATCTATCAACGTAATCCAGTATATAAACAAACTCAAAGACAAAAACCACATGATCATCTCATTAGATGCGGAAAAAGCATTTGACAAGATCCAACACCCATTCATGATAAAAGTCTTGGAAAGATCAGGAATTCAAGGCCCATACCTAAACATGATAAAAACAATCTACAGCAAACCAGTAGCCAACATCAAAGTAAATGGTGAGAAGCTTGAAGCAATCCCTCTAAAATCAGGGACTAGACAAGGCTGTCCAGTTTCTCCATACCTATTCAACATTGTACTTGAAGTCCTAGCCAGAGCAATTCGACAACAAAAGGAGATCAAAGGGATACAAATTGGAAAAGATGAAGTCAAAATATCACTTTTTGCAGATGATATGATAGTATATATAAGTGACCCTAAAAATTCCACCAGAGAACTCCTAAACCTGATAAACAGCTTCGGTGAAGTAGCTGGATATAAAATTAACTCAAACAAATCAATGGCCTTTCTCTACACAAAGAATAAACAGGCTGAGAAAGAAATTAGGGAAACAACACCCTTCTCAATAGTCACAAATAATATAAAATATCTTGGCATGACTCTAACTAAGGAAGTGAAAGATCTGTATAATAAAAACTTCAAGTCTCTGAAGAAAGAAATTATAGAAGATCTCAGAAGATGGAAAGATCTCCCATGCTCATGGATTGGCAGGATCAACATTGTAAAAATGGCTATCTTGCCAAAAGCAATCTACAGATTCAATGCAATCCCCATCAAAATTCCAAATCAATTCTTCAACGAATTAGAAAGTGCAATCTGCAAATTCATCTGGAATAACAAAAAACCTAGGATAGCAAAAACTCTTCTCAAGGATAAAAGAACCTCTGGTGGAATCACCATGCCGGACCTAAAGCTCTACTACAGAGCAATTGTGATAAAAACTGCATGGTACTGGTATAGTGACAGACAAATAGACCAATGGAATAGAATTGAAGACCCAGAAATGAACCCACACACCTATGGTCACTTGATCTTCGACAAGGGAGCTAAAAACATCCAGTGGAAGAAAGACAGCATTTTCAACAAATGGTGCTGGCACAACTGGTTGTTAACATGTAGAAGAATGCGAATCGATCCATTCCTATCTCCTTGTACTGAGGTCAATTCTAAGAGGATCAAGGAACTTCACATAAAACCAGAGACACTGAAACTTATAGAGGAGAAAGTGGGGAAAAGCCTAGAAGATATGGGCACAGGGGAAAAATTCTTGAATAGAACAGCAATGGCTTGTGCTGTAAGATAGAGAATTAACAAGTGGGACCTCATGAAACTGCAAAGCTTCTGCAAGGCAAAAGACACCATCAATAAGACAAAAAAAAAAAAAAAACACCAACAGAGTGGGAAAGGATCTTTACCTATCCTAAATCAGATAAGGGACTAATATCCAATATATATAAAGAACTCAAGAAGGTGGACTCCAGAAAATCAAAGAACCCCATGAAAAAATGGGGCTCAGAACTGAACAAAGAATTCTTACCTGAGGAATACCGAATGGCAGAGAAGCACCTGAAAAAATGTTCAACATCCTTAATCATCAGGGAAATGCAAATCAAAACAACCCTGAGATTCCACCTCACACCAGTCAGAATGGCTAAGATCAAAAATTCAGGTGACAGCAGATGCTGGCAAGGATGTGGAGAAAGAGGAACACTCCTCCATTGTTGGTGGGATTGCAAGCTTGTACAACCACTCTGGAAATCAGTCTGGTGGTTCCTCAGAAAATTGGACATAGTACTACCAGAGGATCCAGCAATACCTCTCCTGGGCATATATCCAGAAGATGTTCCAACGGGTAAGTAGGACACATACTCTACTATGTTCATAGCAGCCTTATTTATAATAGCCAGAAGCTGGAAAGAACCCAGATGCCCCTCAACAGAGGAATGGATACAGAAATTATGGTACATTTACACAATGGAGTACTACTCAGCTATTAAAAAGAATGAATTTATGAAATTCCTAGCCAAATGGATGGACCTGGAGGGCATCATCTTGAGTGAGGTAACACAATCACAAAGGTACTCACACAATATGTATTCACTGATCAGTGAATATTAGCCCAAAACTTAGGATACCCAAGATATAAGATACAATTTGCTAAATGCATGAAACTCAAGAAGGATGAAGACTGAAGTGTGGACACTATGCCCCTCCTTAGAATTGGGAACAAAACACCCATGGAAGGAGTTACAGAGACAAAGTTTCGAGCTGTGATGAAAGGATGGACCATCTAGAGACTGCCATATCCAGGGATCCATCCCATAATCAGCTTCCAAATGCTGCCACCATTGCATACACTAGCAAGATTTTGCTGAAAGGACCCAAATATAGCTGCCTCTTGTGACACTATGCCGGGGCCTAGCAAACACAGAAGTGGATGCTCACAGTCAGCTATTGGATGGGTCACACAGCCCCCAATGGAGCAGCCAGAGAAAGTACCCAAGGGGCTAAAGGGAACTTCAACCCTATAGGTGGAACAACAATATGAACTAACCAGTACCCCAGAGCTCTTGACTCTAGCTGCATATGTATCAAAAGATGGCCTAGTCGGACATCACTGGAAAGAGAGGCCCATTGGACTTGCAAACTATATATGCCCCAATATAGGGGAATGCCAGGGCCAAAAGAATGGGAATGGGTGGGTAGGGAAGTGGGGGGGTATGGGGGACTTTTGGGGGGACTTTTGGGATAGCATTGGAAATGTAATTGAGGAAAATATGTAATAAAAAATATTAAAAAAAAAAGATCTTCTGCCCTTCTTAAAAAAAAAAAAAGAAGTAGCCAACACTACTCTGGGAAGCCTTCTCTTTGGAGGGAGAGGAGTCATCCTTCACGTTAGGTCAGGCATCTGTGCTCAGAGACAGTCTCCAAGCAATGTTAGGTAGAGAAAGGGAACCCCTGCTAAGAAAGGGAGTCCTCCTTTTTGGGCCAAGCTCAGAGAGCTATCTAGATATGGTAGTCAGAGCTCTCCAACATCTATCTATCTATCTATCTATCTATCTATCTATCTATCTATCTATCTACCTATCTATCTCCTATCTATTTATCTATCTATCTATCTATCTATCTATCTATCTATCTATCTATCTATCTATCTATCTATCTTATCTTTCATGTTAATAAGTATTCCATCACTAAAACAAAATATCTAATTGTGTTATTAGAAAAAATCTTTATTTCAATTCATAGTTTTCGAGGTTTGAATTCATGTTTGATATATCCTATCACTTTTAGAGTTGTGGTAGGCTGTGTGTGTGTGTTTGTGCATATGTATAGGCATATATTTTTCATAACCTACTTATATAAGAATTCAACCACCCCCCCTCCAGTCCACAACATACCAGAGGTAGTGGAAAAGAAAGGTTATTGAGGTACAGGGGAAGTGGACCTGTTTAGAAATAGTTCTTCTGGGCAATTCCAATCTTTGTTGTTCTCAGTCCAGTCCACTAGCAAACACCAACCATTAATCAGTAGCTGGAGTCCTGTCCACTTGGCAGACACTACACATGAATCAGCAAGGGCAGTTCAATCCAGAAGAAACTGCAAGGCTTATCAATCAGCCAGAGTCCATGGAAGCAGCAAGAAGTTGCAGGTATCTCATGAGATGTTCTTTGGTGAATTTTTCTCTATGAAGTCACCACAAGCGAAGCTTGGCAATGTAGTGTAAGGTGAACCTATCCACGTGTGTCATCAGTAAAGAATAGTGAGGTGGAGCAAATCCAACCAATGCTCGAGCTCCCACTGTCTGTGGAGTCATATTTATATTCTTTCTAAACATCATGCACCCTTTTACATATTTGCTATAGCAAAATGACCCTTCACCTGTTGCCTGCTTTAGCAAAATATCCTTTTACCTGTGTGCCCCAGAAAAACATCATTTGACATAACTGACTCCCCAAAGAAACTAGAAGTTTCCACTTCACATATGCATGTGTTTCCATAAGAATATGTGTGCATGTAGTGTGTGGGTTTGTGTATGTGTGTATCTTTGTGTGTGTGTGTTGAAGAAAAACTGCTCACCTCATAACCAGCAGGACATTTTTAAAAATTTAAAAAATGGAGGGCTCTAGGCTTTTATAGTCTTTAGGGCTACTTCCTTAATAACAACCTAAAGCCCTTTTACTAGGTCCTACCTCCCAATAGCACTAACCTGGGGATAAAGACTTTGACACATGGGTCTTTCCAAGTTCACTCAAGCTTTAGCTATACAGTGTAAAGTAAGATTCAATGTAAGATCCTAGTTATCTGGTCACATACAAGAATATGATAGAAACCATTAAAATGTAGCACTACCTTAGGCTAACAAACAAAGAACAAGTGGAAAAATGTACTCTGCGCCTTATACTTTAAACTCTTACATCCAGGGCACCACAATGTAGGACCTTACCTGTCATTAAGTGGTATTCACAATTTCATATGGAAATATTCAAATATATAATAAAACAGCCATTCTTCTTATAGTCTCCCATATTGACGAATATAGGGGAGGTAGTTCTGGTGGGGAGAAAAATGTCTTCATTCAACAACTCAGAAGAAAATAATCATTCATTGCCTTCTAGGTTTTGTAAGTCAACGCCCCACTTCCCATTTCTCCAGCAGTGATACACATGAACACACACCTTACACTCTGGCTTGAATCCTATGTCTCAACATGCCCATTAATGAAACAGACAACATGAGATTTTTTTCAATGTGTGAGAATTTTCAAGTTTCACATTTCCCTTTGGAGATTCTCCAAGGGGAAGTTATGCAGCTAATGACTGCCCTTTGTAAGACACAAAACTCTATACTGTGTAATAATAATATGTTCAAGACACTCTAGTGTTTCTTCCGCAAGAAAATGACTGCTTTATTCAAAAATAATTTAAATCAAAATTGACATCAGGAGACTGTGCTTTAACAAAGGGCCTAGTGATGGGTTTGGGATTTGAAACTCCATGCTGCTGGTGTCTTCCCAAATAGCAGACTTTTCTTTCTTAAGTTATTCACACAATGCTGTTTCTTTTCTTCCAGGGAATAAGAATTAAAAGGAATAAAATGGAAAAGGAGTCAAAATGAAGAAAAAGAAATAAGATAGGAGAAATATTACTAGCTGTGAAAAGAACAAAACCACTGTAGAAGGAAGATTTATGGTCTTTTTTTTTTTTTTTTTTTGTTTTTTTTTTTTTTTGACCAGAGTTTTTCAGGAATAAGATCTATCTTGGAAATTTTTGGAAACTTCATGTGGCTTGCAGGTTTTAACAGATTCTGTCCTTGTTGTCAAGGCTTCAGTTCATTATTTATTCTTTTTTTGAAAGAGGGTCTTACTATATATCCCAGACTGGCCTTGAAATCCTAGTCATCAGACCTAGGACTCCTGGGTGCTGGCATTCTAGGTGTGCACCACCATGCTGGCCTAAGATTCTCGTTTCTCTCTGTTCATGGAGTTTTGATTCTATGATTGTTGGCCCATGGCCCCAACTCACCCTACTTTTCCAGATGTTGTAGGTGTTCATGAAGCTGGTGGAGTTGGCTTTAATAGAAGACAGGCCACAGTTGCTCACTGGCTGAGGCTGTATATCTTCTGTGGGTGTATGGGAATGTGTGCTTGCTCCTGAGAGCTGAAGGCAGCTCTAAAATCTATAATTCAATTTATAACCATATCATGTGTGTGTATGTGTGTGTGTGTGTGTGTGTGTGTGTGTGTGTTTATCTCTTTATATCAGGTACATCTTAAAGAGAATGTGTGGTTGAATGTGAAGGAGTAAACTAATCTATCAAGGTATCACCAGAATTCAAAACTGCATGTTGCTAGTAGGAAATAAGGCAAAGGAAAATAGTCCTGTAGACAGCAAGGGTTGCATTCTATTAACTCATTTACCCGAAACGATTCTTTCAGGAAGTGAACCAGGGACTAAATAACAAAGGATCTAAAATCTTCTCTAAATACCAGAGTGATTACCTTTATAAGATTGTATTTATAATTTGTACCACACAGTCAAGTAGTTTTGCTAAGTATTGTTTTGTTTGCTTACCTCAACAATCTTGAGAATTAAGTGGTATAGGCGTTTTTCCCTGTAGAGATGTAAGTCACGTGGGTTGCTGGCTCACATGCAAAGAAGTGGACACTGTGGCTCTGGAGTTTGAAAAGAAAAAGTTAACCAACAAATAGCAGAAAGCAAACTAAATGAATTTAAGTGATCCTTCCTGATGGAGTAGTCTGCAGTATCCAATATCCAGGTGCAACTTTTTATCCATTCTGGTTCATTCTTGCTTCAGATTTAGGTCCACAGTATGCTGTTTTAAACATCCAGGTTTTGAACTCTAAATTCAGATTGTTCTACCAGGTTCAGAAAGTACTTTCTAGATTAGATCTTAGGACTCTGTATTTTGTCTTAAAAACAGCAGGAATTAGGTTTAGAAACAATGAGGATCTATATTATGGATTGGTTTCAGTGACTTTCCTCAACTTTCCAAGGCACATTGGTGACGTGGGTACAAAACTGGGTTTTGTGATGAAGCCCAGTGAAGATTTTATTAGATCATCACATTCCCAAGTGGAGATAGCAATAACGGGACAGGAAGGCCACTATGAAGGAGCTATGATCACTTTAGAGGTAGTAAAGTATCGAATGTATTTCAGTGATAAAGTATTTGCCTACTAAGGATTCACTGGATTCACGTCCCAGGACTACACTTAAAAAACAAATGAAAAAAACTCATACAAATTTCTAGCATGCTGCTCATTCTATTGAATGTCTTTATTCAAAGTATAATTTATTTTATTTAGTTGTGTGTACCTGGTAGTGCACATGGCACGGCCACTATATGGAAGTCAGAGGTCAACTTGCAAGAGTTGGTTCTTTCTGTCACGTGACTCCTGGGGATCGACTTTGTGTTGTCCAATCCTGTTAGCAGATGCTCATTGAATAAAGGTTTGTATAACAAGGAATTCCAGGCAATAGGGCTTGTACTTTGGACACTAAAGATGCAAGCTCCCACTTTATTCCTTTTCATAGTCTTTCACACATTTCTGCTCTTAGTGATGCTGAATCTCTTGCTTTTATTCGATAAATTCACATGACATAAAAAAAAACAGATTTGCTTTTAGTGTTGCCTTTGCTTATTGAAACATGGAAAAATAAGTGTTTCTATTTTATAATTCCTTTAAAAGATGAGCATAGATCTTGGAGAAATAGGAGTGACAGATGCATTCTCCATAGGACTCCTGGAGACATTGCTGTGGTAACGCTTTTACAGTGCTCTGCACAGTTCCCGGGACATAATCGTAGTTGTTATTAGTCATAGCTATTATTACTGCAGTTTCAAATGAGCTGTGATTACATGCACATCACTGGGTCTCAAACTCCCACCACTAGTTATGAGTGCATTCCCAGCAACTCTCAGGTCTAAGGTGTATACTTTCTAAAGAATTTGATGTCAAACAATCAGAATGTGAGGACAGCTCTTGCTCAGAACGTCTCTGCTAATATTTTCAAGATCCACTAGCATGAAAAGGCAAGGTGCTCTTGCCTCAGAAACGCTGTAAGTATGAAATAATTATAGCAGATTCTTCTTGGCTTTATTGTACCAGGTAGAAGCCAAGCCTGTATGTAGATGCAGTAGAATTAAGCCCAAGGCTCAAGTTTTGGGGTCTGCTTAATCTTGAAAGTAAAACAGTTCCCTAGGATCCCTGCCTGGGTAGTCCTTAATTAATTTTAATGAATGTGTGACTTCAGCCCTGTACTTCCCTGAGATGGGACTAAAGGGGTTCATTGCCCATCTCTTGGTTAATCGGTTTCATCATCATCCTAAATTAAACCTCCATTTTCATCTTTGACTCTTTCTGCTGGCAGAAGTTTCTTGGGTGCTCTGGAAAGACCTCAGCATGAACCAGGACTCTGGAAACAGCAGTGAGCATATAACAGCGCTGCTGAAATCATTTTCTGGAGCCCTTTGATGTTGAGATATTTAGTAACCTGAAATGTCACTCAAGAAGTCCCCAGGCTGTTAGACAACTGGTCAGTGAATCTAAAATGGCAGTGCCTGACTCTATATCAGGCACATTACTTCTTCGAAGAAATACTTAGGGGTCAGAGGATGGGTAGTTTTGCTCTACCTCTTGTGTGTTCTTGCTATGGAGAGCATCCTGACACATTAACACCAACAATAATCACTAAGTCATTTATATCCTCACTACTCAAAACATGGTCCATAGAGCAACATCATATGTGTTTCCTGGAATCGTGCAAGGAATTGGACTTTCATGCAACAATAAGAACCTGTATTTAATCACAGCTCCTCGGTAAATTACTCTCTCTAGAAAGCTTGGAAGATCCAGAAATCCTTTCATCTCTTTCTTGTGTGATATTCGGGAATGGTTATTATTTGATATCATCTCTGGTTATACTGAATATGTCTTATTTTTCATGGAGTGATATGGGCTCAAGGGGTCAAGTAGCCTGCTCATTATCAGACCACCAGAAAGGGCTTTAAACCTAGTCTTCCATCAAAGGAGGTCTCTTAGCACTCTGCAATCAGGAGGCTTAAGTGAAAAACTAACCTACTTTCAGAGAGACAATACAGTTGGCTTTCTGTAATTACAGGTCCTTTTGTTAGTTTTGAACAAACGTGGATCAAAAGCATTCAGGAAAAAAACATGTCTGTATAGAACCTGTCCATATTTCTTTTTCGGTGGCTAGATACGGTAGTGTACATCTTTAGTACCAGAACTTGGGAGGCAGTGGTAGGGAGATTTCTGAGAGTCTGAGGTCAGATGGCCTACATAGCCAGTTCCAGAACAGAGAGGTCTACACAAAAGTGACCCTGCCACAAACAAATGAACAACAAAAGCCTTACAAATCAGATTTCTTTCTTTTCAGATCATTTTTCTCTAAGCACTATAGTCTGATGACTACGTACAGAACAGTACTTTGTAGCAAGCACGGGAAATGATCTATAGCTGATTTAGAATATAGGAGAAGGTAGATGATATGAGTCCATGCCCTGTGGATACTGAGGAATAGCTGTATATACTGCAAACATTGTCTCTTCTTTCTCTTCTCTTCTGATTATCTCCTGATTACCAGGGTCTTCCTCTGATCTGTACTAGATAGAATGGGCACACACTAAGTCGCTGTCTTTCCACCATAACTGCAATGGAAGGAGTGTTCTCTGCTGACCTTGACTATCCTAAAGCATCTTTTGTCATGTGCAGTTTTCTCTATCTATTATTTTTCATTTCAAAATACCCAATGCAGACAGATTGAGGAGCAATTCCCTGATAGGACACTATCTTGCTTCCTTCTTTTGGATAGAGATGAGAATTCAGGACTCTATCCCTTACTTTCTTTCTCAATAAATGTCTCATAAGTGGACCAGTTTGGGGGAGACTTGTGGTTTCATAATTTATTTTGTTTGAAAAGATGAGTGTCTTGAATTTATAAAAACTTAGGGGATGGGTATGTTTATAGTTAGCCTCTGGCTTTTATGGTTTTGGTTTCTCAATAATGATGCTAAATCACAAAAGATAAGAGGATTGGGGAAGGATTTAAAGAAGAAAGAAAAAATGGAACCCAGATTAAATAAAGGAACACAGAGCCCATCATTTCTAAATGCAAGTCTTCCAAGTGTACATGTCTCACATCCTTTTTGGTGATCCTCAAAGAATAGATCAGATAAAGAAAGTATGTGACACTGAGCTACTTGCACAACCTCATCTCAGGCCCTAGGCTTCAGTAACCATGAGGAAATCACTTGAGGACAAGACGAACAACCTCTGGGCAGCTGGGGAAGACTACAGAAAAGCAAGTGGCTTCTCTATTTTGATTAATTCGCCTTAAGAGAGAATTTAAGGAACTGCTTGAAGAGTAGATTTATGACTGGGTTTAGGAAAAGCCTCCCCCAATTTCAGGAGGATAATGTACCTACTCCTTGAAGCATCAGCATGGAAATTACATTAGTTTTTTATTGCTTCATTGCAAAGTACCTCAGAACTGACTTAAACAGCAATCAACATTTGTTATGGCTCACAATTCCTGCATGTCATGAACTCCGGAGAGATTTACAGGGGTGAGCCTAGCTCAGAGCTTCTTTTGAGGTTATACTCAAGGCACCGACAGAGGTTGTGGTCACCCACGGCCTCCTCCCTGAAAGGCTGAGAGGCTCCATCATCCAGTTCTGTGGTCCTTCATCAGGGTGTCTGTTTCTGGCCCTTTGGACCTTTCCGGAAATGCTGTTGAGTGTTCTCGAAAGGTGGCAGCTGGCTTCCTTTAGAGCACAACAACTCGGAGAACAAGGCAGAACCCAAGTGCTTTTCATAGCTCAGCTTTAGAAGTTGTCCATGGCCGTTATCTATCATCCTAGTGTCTACAAAGGAGGTTGTGAGAATGGAGCTCAAGAGTTTGACACCAAGCATGTTTACCTACAGAGCCACCCCACTGGCCATGCTCTCTGCTCCGGGTTTCTTAGTCCGCAAAGACTGAAGACTGTCTCAAGTCGTGGGAAGAGGTGGGAGACATGTACTTTGAAGACCCCAGTTTCAAGTCTTACTTCCTCTCATTTGACCAAAACATCTAAGGCATGTCATTTCTAGTTCTGAAGAGTGGATTTTAGGTTTGCCCACGGTTAGCAATGCTTCGGATTAAAAGGCATAACAGGTGTGAGTCTTTTTTTTTTTTTTTTTTGCATACCTCAATTCTGTGAACCCGAATGATGCTATTTTATTTCCTCATAAAGAAATTGAAGCTGAGGAAGCCAGAAGGCAGGATCATTATCATGAAAATAAAATTACCTGCTCCTCCTCAGTGCATTGTGAGTTCCCAAAGGGTTTCCCCCCGCCCCCCAACCAGAATAGTTTGTGATCTTTTGAGCACTGCCAGGTGGTTCTTACAGCAAAAACTAAAAGCCACATTATTTGACATACATACTTTGCAATTTATAAAGAGCTTTTACTGGTTTTATATTGTCTGTGCTTCACTTTTTTCCAACATAAGATACCTTGTTTACAAAAGTAATTTTTAGACTAGTACCTTATAGGAGTATGAAGGTGTGCTCCTCTTGCAGGTCCTTACTTCTATGTCTGCTTATCACTCTCTTCCATGACTAGGGACAGGCAGTCAGAGCTCTTCCTTATCTGCCAATACTTAAGACATTCGAGTCTCAGAGCAGCCAAGTGTCTTATCTAGTCACAACTCCATAGGATCCTGAGATGACTCTGAAAAAAGCTTTTTCCTCTTCTTGATTTTAGAAGCTTTTGCTCTAAGCTACTGAGATAGAAAAAGACATTAACCAAAAGTATTATCATTAACATTTTAAACTCCATTACATTCTCCTTATGCCAAGTAAAGGAGTCACCAAAAGTCTGGAGATGTTACTCCTAATTCATTTGCTTGTGAAGATGGTAGATCAGACTAGAAAACTAGTAAATAGTTTCAAAGTGGTATTATGATATGTCTCCTTGCAGAAGTATGTGATTTGGGGAACAATTGATCTAGGCACAGTCTTTTCTGGCTGAAGATGTATGGAAGAGAGGGTGGGGACCTGATGTTAGAGGCAGGAAGGGAGGCTAAGGTAAGATATCAACAAGATAAGGGGTGGATGCCAACAGTGATGGCAGGCAGGGGCTAGAATAAATGGCCACCTTATATATAATATTTCTTTCTAAAATTGATAATCATCACTGGTGCATTAAATCACATTTTAAAATGTTCCATGAAGAACTAGAAAGAAGAGTTCAAAGTCTTTAAACAAAAAGAAAATTTAGGCAACACTAATTATTCTTAGTTGATCCTTATATATTGTATAATTATATCAAAATATAATACTATACCCTAGAAATAGATTATATGTCAATCAAAAAATGTTTTTTTTTTTTCTGATTAAAGTGTATATAGAGAACTTGTGAATAAGTAGCTAGCATGAGGCAGGTCATGACAGATGTGTTTAACAAATAGCCATTCCTAAGGTATGCAGAAGACGTGAGTCACACTGTGAGGGAAGACAATTAGCATTGGCACACACTAGGGGTAACAAGACTTGGAGATTGTGCAAAGGAATGTGTGTAGATTAGGGGTTGGCAAACATTTTTCCATAAAGGGCCAGATTGTAAATGTCTCAGGCTTTGTGAGCCATATGGTCTCTGTTTCATCGACTCAAATCTGCTGTTATAGCACAGAGGTAGCTACAGACAATGTGTAAATGAGTGAGCAGGGCCGTGTTCCAATAAAACTTTATTTATAGACGCTACATTTGAATTTCATATAATTTTCATATGTCATATTATCTTTCTTTTGAGATGTTTTTCAAAAAGTCATTCTTCGTTCCTGGGCTTTCAACAAACGACCTTGGAATCATGCCCTCCTTGCTGCCTATGGTTCTGCAACTAATGTGGGGCTCTTTGAAAGTCCACACCATACCTGCCTGCATGGACCTGGAAGAATTCAATTTAATTTTGTGAATGGAAGCATCACAAAGCAATCTCCTGCTCCCAGCATTCTTCCGCAGGCCACAGCTGGATTTGCTGCAGAACTTTAGTTTAGCAATGAGAGGTGGGCACCTAGCACAGACCATCTATCTTCCCCAGAAGAGCATGGTGACACTCTAGACAGGTGGGAGGCTCACAGGACTCCAGATTCTGCCCTTTTTCTTGAGCCTATTGAGTGGATTGCAGGAACCAGAGCTCAGCCAAACCAAAGTGACCTGTTCTGCTACTGTGGAGAGCCTCTAATTATTGCCTTTGTTTTTGTCTCTTATATAATCCTAAGAATGCTGTAAGCACTGCAAAGATAGGTCTTGAGTCTTTAGACGTGTCTTTTCCCCAGTGTAGCAAGTTGAAGATAAAACTGCTCTTTTGCCTTCATCACACATGTGTCTGTTTGACTTCCAGAAGTGGGTAGTCAAGCTTAGTCCATTGTAATGTCTCAGGGTTGTGGCTTTCACACTAACTCTGATAACAAAGGGAATGTGAATGGAGTCCTCAGGAGACTGTCAGGAGAAGCCTGGCTTGGATGCCTTTGTGCAGTCTCTGGAGGATACCCATCAGCACCCTGAATCTGTTTCCATCCCCTGTCTGCCTCTCTGCCATCTCTTCTCCTTCCTACTTCTCTTACTACCTCCTAGCAAATGCAAGCAATTATTGCTGTGCTAGGGCCAGGAGACAGAAAAGCAAACAATAACTTAGGAAATATGATTTTAAAACACAACAATCCAAATATTTGAACTTTAGTGACATTTGTATTCTGTCTTCTGTCAACTCTAATTTTATCAAACAGGAAAGAGCGACACTCGGGGGATTTTGTGATTTTTCTAGTGTACTCAAAGGAAACCCCTGGTTTGTCTGAAATTTGGTGAGTGAAAAAGCAAACAACTAGAAATAATAGAGATATTTTTTTTCAGCCTTGTTTCTTCCTTCCTCGATTCTATTTACTGCATGCCTCACCTGGGAGCATGTACCTGGATAATTTTCTAGGCTTGAGGCAGGATGGCTGGTTTGCTTTCTGAAGGATCTGGGTCTCTACTGTATGCTAATAGGTAAAGAATGATCTCTTGGTAGCTCAAACTACTTGCTAGATTTTCTCAGATTGTATAGAATGTCACATTTCTCCCTTTTCCCCTTCAACTTCACCTAATAAATCCAACCCAGTCACCTAACAACTTTTCTCTTTCTCACCCAACTCCCATCATGGGACTATTGATTCCTTTAAAAGGGTCAGATGAAGGCTGTCCTCATGTGCATGTCTTAGTCATTGCTCTCTGAGGTTTACATGGAGATAAGCCTTTCTTCACAGTTTCTAAACACAGGATAACATGTCAGTATAGGCTAGATGTTTATGAACGTGTGTGTGTGTGTGTGTGTGTGTGTGTGTGTGTGTATCTAGGGCAAAGCCCTGTCCCTTTCTCTCCGTCTACATATCCCTTTCTCCTTTTTTATCTTGACCCATGGCCAGAAATCTTCACTTCTTGGTCCTCTATTCTGTGCAGTTTGACTCCATACTTCCTAGATTCTCAGAGCCTTAAGGTCTTACCACATAGCCTCTTCAGAGAGCAAAGTTGGATTTAACAAAAATTAATTCCGCCACATTTACAAGATTTACTTGTCTTTGCACTGTCATTTACAAGCCTGTATGAGACAGAGTCAATTACTTTATGTCTCAGAGTAAGTTTCAATGCTGTTCATTTCGGTACCCCAAGGGCTATCTAAATGAACATATACAGTAGCTAATAGGTGTGCAGTCAACTATAAACTCAGCACCCTGATAAGTGTTTTGTTTGTGTATTTCATGGAATTTTGTCACCAGAACTATTTTCAGACTGTTAAGTTGAATGTCTGAGATGTTCAGTCACCCACCTAAGGTTGTTTGTCCAAAGAAGACAGAGTAAGGATGAGACTCATATAAAGTGTTAGATATCAGAGACCCTCACATGCTGTTTGCCTCTGGTTACGCCTCACATCTGGCCACTCATGAAAGAATGGAGCTGGGTCTTTAAGATGGCAGGAAGCATTGTGCGGATTTCACTAAACTGAGAAGAACTTGAAATCACTCATTATCTTTGCCCTACTTGTATTTATATTATGAATTAAGTGGGTTTCACAGACACAAGTCTAGCATAGTGGCTTTGAAAAGAGATCAGCAAATAGAGAACTGAGCAAGAATCATTTGGCTTCTTTCAGCAAATGATTACCAACACATACCCCCCCCCAAAGCCTTATGCACGTGCATACATTATTCTAAGTCAGGGGATTCCATAGAGAGGATAGAAAGGTATTGGAGAAAGGATATGGAGGAGACCATAATTTAAGATTAAAGTTACATATTTATCTGAGGTTGTAAGAGCTGAACATGTAGGGAATCTATGGCTGTGGCATAGTAAGGCTAGTCACATTGTTCTCTGAAAGTCAAGTTAAACAGAACACAGTAGGGCATCAGATTAAGCACAGAGCCTTCAGTGATCTCAAGGTGTATTATTAACATAGCTACAAGGTCTGGCATAAGTTCAATCTCTTTGAAGGCAAAACATCACCACAATCTATTTTATTTATTAAGTATGATCCTAGCAATAATAATTAGATAATAATAATATTCATAAAGCACAGCCATGAAATTTATAGATATTTGATCACGTCTCTTGGGCTGTACAGTGACTGCATGGTTACTTATGACTTATTTTATATGATTTAACATTTGAGAGATGGGGACTTAAAATATTTATTTATTTACCTATGTGTGTAGCTGTGTGTATGTGCAGCAAATACACTGCCCTGTACATTTAGAAGTCAGAGGGCAGCTCATGGGAGTTATTTCTCTCCTTCCACTGCAGGTGTCCTGTGTATCAAACTCAGCATCGCAAGGGATTTGCTGAGATACTCCCTCCTCCTGGTTCTCCTCCTCCTCCTCCCTGTTCTCCTCCTCCTCCTCCCCCTCCTCCTCTTCCTCCTCCCCTCCTCCTCCTCTCCCTCCTCCTCTTCTTTCTCCTCCTCCCCTCCTCCTCCTCTCCCTCCTCCTCTTCTTTCTCCTCCTCCCAAATGGGGCTTTTGATAGGTAAATAGAATGGAGAGCCCAAGACTTATATTTTCATCTACTAAATAGATTTTCTTTTTTTGGTAAATTTAAGCAAATTATCTTCCCAAGTTAATTCATTTGTAAAGTCTTGATGCCCTTCCTACCTGTCCCTTACAGAGTGACACTCTATTGCTACAGTATATGTGCTTGTGGCTATCATCAGGAGCTTTGTCCTAAGTGGGAGGGAGAGTTGAACAGTAGAGTATTAACAGTTCAATTGCAACCAAAGTACAGCATGCAGGTTTTTTCTTCCTTTCCACTAGATATGATGCTTTTCTTCTCTCTTACATGACCCAGCACTACATGCCTTGTTAATAAATACATCTGTGTGTGAACATTTGGCTGATAATGGGATCTGAGTGTGCAATTGATGTTTCCCCTAGAACAGCAAAGTAAGCCGCTGTGAATAAAGCTGTAGCAGAGACATTTTCAATAATAGGTTTATAAGAGCCATGGCCACCTTGTATATTTTACTAGCTTGGTGCAGAAGAGACTACTTAGGGTGATTAGATCAGTAAACTGGCTATTTGATAAAGGGGTTTGAAAAGAATCCAAGGTTTGGGAGTCTGAATGAACAATTGGAACAAGAAAGAACGGAGTATGAGGCTAGCTACCACTTGACAGCAGCACTACTGTGTAGATACTGTTCCTATTTACTGATGAAAGCCTGAGGGTCAGAGGTCAAGGTCTAGCACCCTCTATCCACACTGACAGGCAGAATCCCACCAGTTAGCTCTGATTCACGTTTTCTCTTGTGCACCTGCTAGCCAATATATCCTATAGGTCGGTTGACTTTAGCTCTTAAATATCTTCTAGGTCAGAAGCAGGCTGTGACTCACTTGGGTTCATATCCCAGGCATTCTGCACATCAGTTTGTAATGCATAACAACAGCAAAATTTCAATTTTGGAGTAGTAATGAAATAATTTTGAGGTGGCTGCCCATCACCACAACATGGGGAACTATATTAAAGGGTCAGAGCACTGGGAAGGTTGAGAACCACGTCTAGATTCTGTTTACCCTTTAGAGTATCATCCCAGATAGCTCAGTCCACTCCAGAGCACCTAAGAACACATGCAGGAGGCGCCCGGGGTCAATTGGGTTCAATACTCAGTTCAGAAACAAAACGAAACGAAATGAAACAAAACAAAACAAAACAACCCATCAGACAGGAAAGTGAAGGCTCTGTGAGCAGGTGTTCGCAGAAGCCCTTTCCTCTGAATTAGTTTAAATCCACAGAATTATTGACAGCCAGCCCCTTCCTCATGCCTTTTTACTGATCAGGTAGATATGATTAAACACTTAATTTCCCAGAGGGGTTGTTTAGGACAGAGATGGCACATTTGTAATATATAATTTATAAAGCTCACAACACAAAACACGAGAACAACAGCCTCTAGTGTTTTCAGTGGTAGGGACGCAGAGAATGAACTCTCAGTTTTGAAGGAATTCAAAGCATCACTGGACTTTTTCAGATGGGGAAACTGAGGCCCCAGCAATGTTAAAGCTGATCCAAATCAGCTTGTTAACTTACAGCATGGCAGACACTGGGACTAATATCTCACTACCTGGCCTCTCTTGTCACCCTTCTCCTTTCTTCTTCCTGCTCCAATGACAAAACACCAATGTACATTCAAAATTGTCTGTGAATTCCTTAAGTGTTCAGACAATGAGGTGGACCACACAATGACATCAAGTTCATTCAGGTGCCATCCCATATCTACACACACACACACAAACACACACACCTGACAGGGTAACTCAGCCTTGTCTTAATACAGGCAGGGCAGCCCTGTTGGCCAGTGCTGTGGAAGAAAGGGAAAGTATGAGAGCTTCTCTCTCACTCTTCATCTTTGATGAGAACTCAGGACATCTTAACCAGGTTATCTCTGCCCACTACTCCTGTAATCCAAATTTATCATACTTGATGTGATGAATCAAAATGATCTCATTTTAGCATAATTAGTCCTTTTAGTCCTGAGATTAAAATGCCGCTGCCCCAAAGTGAATGGTGCAAAGCTTATAAACATGGAAAGAAATTACAGCTTATCCCTTGTTAAGCTTGGTGGGCCAAAAAAAGGCCCCATAGTTGGAGGGACACCTGTTGAAAGGAGAGAGGAAGAAAAATTAGGGGGTGAATGTTGTGGTAGTGTATTATATACACATATTAAGTATCTGAAATTGTCAAAAAATAAATTAATTTTGAAAAAGATGTATTGATTTATTATAGGTAAGTACACTGTAGCTGTCTTCAGACATACCACAAAAGGGCATCCAATCTCATTACAGATGGTTGTGAGCCACCATGTGGTTTCTGGAATTTTAACTAAGGACATCCAGAAGAGCGGTCAGTACTCTTAACCACTGAGCTATCTCTCCAGGCCATGTAGCCTTCATTTTCCTGTCTTGTTTGTTGTTGTTGTTGTTTCTGTACTGAGTATTAAACCCAACTGAACCCAGTTGCCTCATGCACGTGTTCTGAGGTGTTCTGGAGTGGATTGAGTCATCTCTTCAACCTTTATGTGGTTACTAATAAACAGGACAGAGAACATTCAGGGTCATTGAATTCCTAGCTTAGGGCCACAAGCAAGTGACATTGGTGTTTAAATATGCAAGTTTAATGTTGTGGAGGCAATATAATAAATGAGGCTGTGGGTTTTGTTTGTTTGTTTGCTTGCTTGCTTGCTTATTTTTCGAGACAGGGTTTCTCTGTATAGTCCTGGCTGTCCTGGAACTCACTCTGTAGACCAGGTTGGCCTTGAACTCAGAAATCTGCCTGCCTCTGCCTCCCAAATGCTGGGATTAAAGGTGTGCACCACCACTGCCTGGCGAGGCTGTTTGTGGAGCCTGATTATCTTACCCAAGAGAAGTACAAAGAGGAAGGGCTATCCAAGCCCGAACTGTGATCACCAAATACTTATCGTAAAAAAAGAAACATCATTCATTGTCTTTTCTCTACATGAACTCTTGGCTGACATTTTCTCAGCCTGTCCATGGCTGTGCTGACTTACCTATAACAGAAGTGACCTTGAAAAATTGCTTAAACTCTCCTTTTCTTTTGTGCCTGCTACCATTTGGGGCAGCAGTCCCTGACTTTTTCATTTGACTGCGCCTACTCATGTTTCACAAGGTGTTAGGCACATACATGTTTACTTTATAAAGAGTGGTCCCACACACATCAGAGATGACCACTGATGCAGGGGTCAGAGCATCTTTGAGCCTGAATGTGTATGTGATGAGCTAGGCTAGAGCAAGCATGAGGCAAGCACCATGTTTTCTAGATGCCTTATTTTTCGCTCTCCAGAAAATGGCATTGCTCTTATATGTGAGGACATTTGCCCACCTAGCTGTATGGCTTGTCAGAGCTTCAGGAGTGTATGTAATTAATATTTCACATTACAGGTTCCAGTCAGTGGGCCGGTCATGCTTTCCCCTTGAGAATCTCATGGATGGGTGGGCGTTAGTCATCTGGAATCACATCGTCTGTCCTGTAGATCAGCAGTCCCAGGGGAGCGATGCTGAAGATTTAACTGGGACCTAGATCAGGAATAATGTGGAATCTATCTCTTTAAAGGTTTCCTGGGAGAATTCCTGAACATTTTATAAAAGATGCTGCACTGACTGAATGGCTCTGATGTTTGCCTCTCAGTGGAAACATTTCAGGGCATGAGCCTGCTTTCAGCCTTTTTGTGTTCCTTTCTTAATAACCTGCTCTCACAAAAAGGATTCATGGAATTGCACATGCTACTTAACAGAATATTCTGATGACTGTATAATTTTTCCTTGAGATACAGATTCTAAAAACATAGTTTATTATTAAGATTATGAAAATTTTATAATTTTGAAGGTTATTTGACTTTTTTTTCCATTAAAACCTCTAAGCTTTCCTTTGGCCCAACTTCAACAAATGTTTCATTTCCTCAATATAGAATAATTGGTATTTAAGTAGAAATATAAGAAAAATGTCATCCATAAGCTCAACTCCAAATGTCAACAACTGTTCATGTCTTGATCTGTTCCGGTTCTTTTGGCTGTTTTTATAGTTTACATAATTTCATCACATGGCATGAAAAATGTATTAATTCTAAAACAATTATTTTAGAAATATAATATGTTTAATATGAAGCAATCATAACATATAGGAACATATGAAAAGGAAAATTAAAGTAATTTATAATCTCACCAGATAGAAAAACTGAATAATTGTGTAGTTTTCAGAATATTCTTTCTGTCATTATTACTAAATACTTTACATGTGTGGAAGAATAAAGATAATAGTATAACAATTATTCATGTATTTATCATAGAAAATTCTAAATGCTGATATTTCTACACATGATTCATGTTCTCTTTCTGTTACTCATGGTGTCCTCCCACCCCATGTCCTTCCTTTCCATCAATCTCCTCCCTCTTCCTCTGCCTTCTTTGCAAAGTAAAACATCACAATTGAAGTTACTGATTCCCAGGCTTTTCTTTCCAAGGTTTATCCATACTAAACGACTCAGCTCAGGTCTATACAGGTCCTCTGATGAATGAATCTGTTCCATGTGGAGTTGCCCCATAGTGTAATTAGAAGAAAGGCTTCGGTCTATATCCCTGTGCAGGAGCCTCTTTCATCCACCCAGGGAATTTTCCAAGTTCTCAATGTATGCCTGAGATCTTGGTTAGTATCAAATCTTTGACATTTGTGTCCATGGGAAAATTTAATGATTTTAAAAATAGCATGTATATGTGTGTATATGTGCGCATGAATGCAGGGGCCTTCAGAGGTGAGAAGAAGGCTTTGGATCTCTTGGAAATGGAGTTCCAGGGAGCTGTGTGTCACCTGAGCCACCTGACATAGATGCTAGGAACCAAACTCAGTTCCATGATTCTCAGGAAGGATTCTATGCACTGACTGATCTCTCCAATCCTGTACAGTTTTAAATATAACAATCCCAAGTAATCATCAAGTGACATTTATGATGACCTAATTCAATAAGAATTATTGAAAAGTTATAAATTACTTATTTCTTGAATGTTCCAGTTAGTATCTTTGGCCACAGGTAATTGAAGAAAATTGAAACCGGGAAAAGAGAAATCAAAGGTAAACGGGGCACTGTGAGGCTTTGTGAGACAGAGCACCCCTTCTGCTTTTTCTAAGAACTAACAAATTGTTTATAGTATAAGCAATAAAAACTTGTTTATTTGACACTTTATACACACACACACACACACACACACACACACACACACACACACACACACAGGTTTTTATTGAGTGGCTGCAGAGACGACTCACTACAAGTTTAAGGAACTGATTTCAAATTCCCAGAAATTATGTAAAAAGCCAGGCCTGGCTGTGCATATTGTAACCTAGCATAAGAGGCAGGCATATGCAGTTAACGAGAGGTCAGACACAGCTTCTGTTTTAGTAAGAGACCCTGTGTCATGACAATTAAATAGGAAGCAATGGAGGAAGATATTTGATGTCCTGCTCTGGCTTTTGCATGTGTGCAAATAGATGAATATGCATGTGTACACATATTCATATGTATTCACTCCATACATATACCCCCTGTTTTAGTTAGGGTTTCCGTGGCTGTGAAGAGGCACCATGATCAAAACAACTCTTATAAAGGGCAACATTTAATTGGGGCTGGTTTATAGGTTCAGAGGTTCAGTCTGTTATCATCAAGGCAGGAGGCATGGCAGTGTCTAGGAAGGCATAGCGCTGGAGGAGCTGAGAGTTCTACATCTTGATCTGAAGGCCTCTAGGAGAAGACTGGCTGCCACATGGCTAGGAGAAGGGTCTCAAAATCCTCTCCCACAGTGACACACTTCCTCCAACAAGGACACAGCCACTCCAACAAGGCCACCCCTCCTAATAGTGCTACTCCCTGGGCCAAGCATATTCAATCCCCCCCCCTCCAAACTCCTACATTTTTTTAAAATCTTGTATACTTTTTGTCAATATTGTTTTTTGGTGTATATGTGTGTATTCATGTATATGCATAGTAATGCATACACATGTAGAGGTTATATGTTAACCATGGTGGTGTTTGACAGTGTGGGTGTCTATGTTTTTGAGACAAAGAATAAATAAAAATACAAAACCCTCTTCTTCTTTTCCTCCTCCCCAAACAAGTGACCCTTTGAACATAATCTCTGCTTTCTCCTTTCCATTTGTGTTTATGCTCAGGGTGCTCTTAAGCATGGCTCCTTGTTTCCCTTGAATGTGAGCAGTGGTTGTGAGTTATTTATTTAATTAATTAATTAATTTATTTTTATTCTTTCATTTTTTAATTAGATATTTTCTTTATTTACATTTCAAATGTAATCCCCTTTCCTGGTTTCCCCTTTGAAAGCCCCTCCCTCTATGCCCCCTCCCCCTGCTCACCAACCCACCCATTCCCACTTCTTGGCCCTGGTATTCCCCTACACTGGGGTATAAAGCCTTCACAAGACTGAGGGCCTCTCCTCCCATTGATGAGTGACTAGGCCATCCTCTACCTCATATGCAGCTGGAGCCATGAGTCCCACCATGTGTACTCTTTGGTTGGTGGTTTAGTCCTTGGGAGCTCTGGGGGTACTGGTTAGTTCATATTGTTGTTCCTCCTAGGGGGCTGCAAACCCCTTCAGCTCCTTGGGTACTTCCTCTAGCTCCTTCATTATGGATCCTGTGCCCGATCCAATGCATGGCTTTGAGCACCCACTTCTGTATTTGCCAGGCACTGGCAGAGCCTCTCAGGAGACAGCTATATCAGGCTCCTGTCAGCAAATGCACAGGATTTTCTTAAGCCTGGTTCCTTGTTTCCTTTGATTGTGAGCAGGGGTTGTGTGTGTTTGTTTGTTTATTTATTTTTATATTGTAACTAACTTCCAACTTTGAGCATTTAGAATATCTTTAGTTATCTAATATATGTATTGAACAACGTTATGAAAGACATTCTTGAAAGTGCCTTTTGACATTGGTGTGAAAACTGCTTGAGGAGTGAGTCCTCACTGTTACTTCTATCACAGGACTTAGAGCTCCCTAGGATCAGTGACTTGTACATGTCCACACTCTAAAACACCCAGCTGATGTTGACAGATAGATCATAAATAAATAAGTCAATAGGTAAAGGAATAAATAACATACAACTCCTGCTCACGCTGAAAGGAAACAAGGAGCCACGCTTAAGAAAATCCTGTGCATTTGGGCAATGTCTAGACTTCGTTATCATTAAGTCCCACAGAGAATGGGAGTATTTGTTGTAATCACTGGATAGCCTGCTTTTGAAAAGGACTAATGAGATAATGTGTATGAACTCCATAGCATAGAGTTTGAACTGTCATAGGAACTAGAAACTCACAGTCAGTCCTTAGTCCCACACATCTGGATATTTTTCTAGCTTAGACTTTTGGAACCTGTATAGAAATGGAATCATGCAATCACTCTTTGACTCGAGGCTTCTTTCATCAAGAAAATGTTTTATTTTTTAATATTCATGTGCTACACCCAAATAATTCTTTTCTTCCTACTTTAGCTTCTAGAAAAACAGCTATAAAAAGGATGAAACATTTCACTCATATCAGGCTTTGGGCAGGAGTTGACACTGTTATCAACTGCATCTAATAGGTTACCATGGCGGCAGAGTGCAGCAAGAAACACAGTTGAAGCAAAAAGTCTCAGTTGTTTCTGTGTGAACATCTATTATGTTGTTTATGATTCTCAAACGGTAAACTGAGTACAGAGGCAGCTCTCAGTCTTTGTTTTCTCACCACCAGTTTCCAACCACTCACATCATTATTATTTTAATTTAGTAATAATTATACCAATTGAGATATTAAAGAAAAAGTAGGGACAGGCACAGCACACAATTTAATTGAGTGTGGTGCATGTAGACATGGTATATTTCTTCCCTTCAAAAATTTCTCTGTAATTTTCCTATTATCTGCCCATTAAATAAGCTTTGCCATCCCATATTTCCTCTGGGTGATTTTTTTGAGTGTTTAAAAAAATCTTGTTCAGTTTAATTAAAAATGCCCATTCAAAATAAAATTGTATTTCTATTTGGATGATTTAATATATAGAACAATCAATAGGAAATCATGAGAGAAAGGATAACTAAACACTCAGTGGATGCTTTAAGATAGAATTGCCTAGAATATTTAAATAATTCAAAGGATATTAAGATAAAAGGAGCAAGGAACAACAGAACTGAGAGAGAATACATAGTAAATAAAATCATTATTAAAAATAATAGAGTGGTAGATCAAATTCAATGATATAAATCAATTATCAAATCATCCCAATAGTTCATATTAAGTGTTGATGAATGACATGTTTCAGTCATAACTTCAGAGATTGCAAATATCGGTGCTGAAACCCATGATACCCAAGGGTATGGTGTTATTAAGAGATTTATTTTACATAGAAGAAGAATAAAGAGAAAAATAGAGGTTGTTTGCTACTGAAGAAGATAACAGTGTGAAAAGCAGTGTTGGTGCCTGGACTCTCCCTGTTTTTCCAGATCAAACACACAAGCCACTGAACCAGAGATGAAAAGAGGAGATTCACGCCAGTGGGAGATTCAGGCCAGTGGGAGATTCACGCCAGTGGGAGAATCATCTCATCAGGAAGATAGAGGGAAAGTGCTAAATGTACAACATCAGACCTACATCTATACTTTGCAGAAGTGTACACACAGGCACTAACAGACAATTTATCATTGTTACTGGTGATTTTAATATGGAATTTGTGGAGGAACAAAATTAGTAGAGATACCGGTAACCTGAACAGTATTATCAATTGCTTTGAACTACATAGTAGACTACAACCAACAATATACCCGATACCCACAGAATATACATCCCTTTGAAGTTGTTACATGCTAGGTCCTTTAAAATATGACTTAATGCAAAGTGGCTCTCACTGGTACCTGTATTTGGATGAGGGTTTTGATTTCAGGAGATGTGATGCAAAAACACATATGATTAAATTCTTTATTTGAAAAGCTTCAATTTGTTATTTAAAACAAACCTTTCTTCAGTGAGTCACATGATTGGAGAGCGACAGAGAATCTCATGAAAAAAGCAAAAAGGAAGTGACTGGTTTTTACAGTTTGAAATATTAACCCATTTAGCATAATGCAGCAACTTTCTGAAGTGTTATCTTGACTGTGAGCTAAAGGTGCGGAAATATACAGATGGGAGGAAGTCGGTAATACACTGGAGGGTTATTATTATGTACTTATTATTTACTTCTTGCTGTGTGTGCATGAACATGGGTACATGTGCCACATCGTTGTACTGAGCTCAAAGGACATCTTTCAGGAGTTATTTCTATTCTTCTATTGGGGATCTGAGACTGTAACTCAGGTTGTAACTGTAACCCAGGGAGCCATCCCACTGGCCCCATTGGGTTGTATTTTTGATACAAAGCAAAAAGTATGGAAGAATTCAGAATGATAGGTCATCAAATAAAAATCCCAGTGTTGGACATGAGTTATCTCCTCTTGGGCTGTTAGTGAGAGGTGTCCCAGCTCACCAGAAGTTGATGATAAAACCCTTTGCTGAAGGCTCCACACACACCGTTCACATGGCATGAAGAAAGTTGGTACCGATCAGACAGTTTCCCCACGTTAGATAGCTTTTGTAGCACAGGAAGGTGTTCTGGATAATGGTAAGGCTGGGGGATTATTGACAGTTTTACTCAGCTGTATGCTGTCCTGTGTTCTGTTTCTCCTCTGGTGGTTTCTGAGCTCCACTGATACACTGGCTCAGGGAGGACGGGGTTAAGTTTGAGAGGGAGTGGTCTTCAGTCATCATCACCCTTTGGGATGTCAGAGCCGTGCTGTAAGCCAGGCCATAAGGGAAGAGCCAGCTCAGACAAGCTGGAGTATTGAGTGCTGAGGGGCAGGAGAGAGGTCTTTAGGAGTCTTAGTGTAATGGCTCCTTTAGGTGAAGGCCCTCCCCATGGTGATCTCTAATGAAGCAGCTCTCTGAGAAGTTCTTAGCTTGTTTGTATTTCAATATTGGGAGTGTATGTGAATGCCTATGCTTTATTTGGGGAAACCAGGGATTATATAATTTTGGGGAAGATCATTGGCTGAAGGCTCAGGCTACTGAGATACTTCATTAGTATGGAGAGGTAGCTATTCCAGGTGTTGTGGTACTTGACTGACAGCCCATGGATACCTTAGTTGAGGGTCATGGCTCCAGAGCAGGCATAGAGGCCAGGAGGGAATAGTCTTATTCCAGCTGTCTCAAATCTCTGGGATTCCTGGGGTTTGAGCATGCTTCACCTCACCAGTCCCATGTCCATTTGATGGACATGCATCTTACAGCTGTGAACTCTGTGAACTATGATAATAATTGTCATCAAGATATGTCCAAGTGTTGCAATACTGGCATGCATTATATGGGGTTATTAATTACTTTATGATTGAATATAAGACTCCTTGCACAGCAGTGAACACTAGACACTAAAAAAACTGGCTAAAAACCCATGCCCACCATCTCCCACCACATTTGTAGCACCAGGAGTGAACCCCTACTGTTAGTCTACTAATGAGCATTGAGTCAAACTACCCTTTCAACTCTTGTCTCTCTGATTAGGGCAGCCCTCAGAGCACATTGGAAAAGCTTCTATGTGCAGCTGATGGTGAATAATATAAACACTCACAATTGGTTCAGGTGCAAAGTGTGTGAGTAGAGTGCTCAGTCACAATTGGCTCATCTACATCACACTGTCCTCTCAGGGCTCAGAGACCATCAGGAAAGAGGGATAGGGCAAGAAAGACTTGAATTTAAAACAGCATGATGGCTACACGCATGATCTCACAGCAACTGTGGTTGCCTGTACAAGACCTGTACTAGATCAACCCAGTCAGTACTGAAATAACATGGAACGGGAAGTCTTCATCCCTAACTGAGAAGTTATGAACAATGGATGGCACATGGGGGTAGGGAGAGTCACTTTTCTTCTAGAGTTTGGCACCTGATAGGCTGAACACATGACAGTAAAATGGGCCCACACCAGGAATAAGTAAGCAATACAGATTAAAATTGATTAGCTGTTAAGACAACAATAACAAAATTTAGAAGAGCACATAAAGATGTGGGGGAATAGGAAGATTATAAAACTCTTAAAGAATTAAAATACTTTAAAAACGAATTTAGAACAGATTCCCAGCTAAACACAATATGTTTCTTGTGCATCGGACGAAAGAACAGAGACGAAGAAAACCCAGACAAAACATAATCTGTTGTCAAGGCCTGACCTCGTGAAATTTTTTTTAATAGTTCTTTGAGCTAATCAGAGAAGAGCTAGATTGTGGGGGCGACTAAAAGTAGGCTGATGTATAAGAGGACACAAGCTCACATCTTCCTTGTGTGTGTGTGTGTGTGTGTGTGTGTGTGTGTGTGTGTGTGTGTGTTCAGTGTAGATGTTCTTGGCTTGCACATGGAGGTTCTGAGTCATGGTGAGGAACTCAGGTTGTTGAAGATTGCCTCCTTCCACCTACAGCCACTAATGTTGTCCTGGACAATTTTATTTAAAGAGGATTTGAGAAGTAATAGAAAAGTTAATCTTTTCACCACCGAGTGACACATAGCCCACTGCTAGTGAGTTCATGCGTGAGGACTAGTCCCCATATAGATTATCCCAGACACTGCAGTATCAAGTTTCTTTAGTGATGACAATCAGTCAGTAATATGGGAAGGAATTGGAAACTATCATTTCTTATTACTATTTTGGGGGAGAGATTCTATAACTGCTAGAGTCTTTAAGTAGAACATTTATGTTTTTATATAGAGTATGTTTACATGGTACAAATATCAGATTCTTATTCATTTCTTTTACATAATTTCATAATTCTCTGTTAGATAAATAATATTTATTCTCAAATATAGTTTCTGTATTTATTTTAAAAAGTCAGCAGTAATTATTTCTGGGGCCTTATACAGCTTCTAGGATTTCTCCACCTGGATAAGTATATTTTTAGAAATCATTTTTTTTTCTGAATAGTATTTATACACTCTAGAATATGCTATCTAAATTAAGTATTTTGGTAAAAAGAAAAATCTATGTACTGCCTGATTTATATTAAAGTGCTGAGACCTTTAAAATTTAGATCAATGTAAAAACCTTAACATCATACTATATA